>NC_136517.1:34490862-34590862 GCF_053919585.1 Euprymna scolopes | reverse complement strand
AAACTAGCATTTTTTTTTTAAAGTAAGGCAGATCTATCTTTTAATGGTTCTCTCTCTCTCTCTCTGTGTCTGTCTCTCTCTCTCTGTATATATATATATATATATATATATATATATATATATATATATATAGGTATATATATAGATATATATATAGATATAGATATAGATATATATAGATATAGATAGATGATATTTGTTTTTGTTTCTGCGATACGTTCCGAATGAATTTAATTATTCAATAAAGTGCATTTTAACCTAAATGCGAGCTGGGAACAATTTTCCTCTTAACCAATTTGACACCCCCACATGGGGAGCGGCATATATATTATTTATTATTATTATTATTGTTTATTATTTTTAAATATTTAAAAAAATTCTCTCTCTCTCTCTCTCTCTCTCTCTCTTTATATATATATATATATATATATATATATATATATATATATATATTTAGGGGTATATATATATATATATATATATATACATATATATATATATATATATATATATATATATATAGAGAGAGAGAGAGAGAGAGAGGTGGGATGGGCGCGAAAGAAATGAAGGAGAGATGAAGTAAGATAAAATAGAGAAAGAAGTAAAAAGGATTAAACCATGTGGCTGCTGCTGCTTTTATTTGTGTTTTTCTCCCCTTTTCTTCTTTTCTGCCCGGCGGTGGGTCGGCATTTTTCTTATAAGTCGACTGATTATTCTTGTCCGTTTAAAAATTCGTCGAGGTCACGACAGACAAATCTATTGGCGGAACAAAGACGGCACGAATAAATTATGCAAATTAAGTCGATAACATTGTGCTCAACTAAAAGGCCGATTTAATGAAAGAAGAGAGAGAGAGAGAAAAAAAACTTGCTAAAGAAAGGGAAAAGGAAAGAGCAACGATAAGGACAACAGGTGGGGTGAAAGTCTTGGCTACCCGGGTATTCACGTGTACGGGTGGACCTATCTACGAGAATGCGTACATGCCTGTGTATAAATTGGATAGTTATCAGGCTGGGTCAAATCTCGTACAGGAGCACGACTATAAGCCTGGAGGATCGTGTTATTTAAGCAAAGATCGTTTTCTTTAACGACCAGTACTTATATGCCTCCCACCATAACCAAATATGGCATAAGGCTGTGTGATTTGTGAGGCTGTTAAAATTTGGCAGTTCTCGAGAGGTTCAATATAGTTGAGTGCAAAAAAAAAAAAAAAGTTAAGAACGAACATGTCGGTTTTCCCCGATAAGGTGCCTCAGGCAATACAGCAGTGTTTACATTCTTTCTACCAGAGGAAGATGTGACGGTCAGAAGGCGACCCTAAAGAAGGAGCACTCTAGCTTGTTAAAAAATTTCCAAAGCAGCCTTATCGACATCTCCCGATATGGGCACCTCAGACAGTAAGCAATAAACTTACTCCATCTGAAAGACGGGAGGCAAGGCCTGAGAAGAGGAAACTCCAAGGTACTACCCAGAAGGAATGCTTCAGCCCGCCAGATAAAAGGCCACCGAAACGATCCAGTTTCTGTCGAACTGATTGTCGAGGTCGGAACCTCGACTAGCAAACGATCGCAAACGCTAAATGAATAGCACGAATATAATATACAAACCGTTCTTCCTGAAGGAAGAGTTAGTGCCTGAATGGGGGACATCTACTAGTAAATAATTGTATTGGTAAAAAATCAATCAAGTGGATTAATAGTAAAAAGAAAATGGCACATGAGAAATGGCACATAAGAAATGGCACATAAGAAATATATAAAGGAAAGTCTCACACGATGTTCATCAAAGTCTAGGATAGAAATACATTCAAAGAAAACATAAAAGTATTCGTCAAATTAAAAAGAAGTTTACATTTATGTATTCGAAAATTCTATCCTTGTCATAGGTTTCCCCGATATTTTCTAGTCAGAGCTATTTCTAGAAAGCTATCGGGGATCACACAAAGATTGCTAACATCCGAAGTGAAAGTGAATTTTCGTGGGACGACTGGATTCGAACTTGAGACACCCAAGTCGTAAGTCCATGACGTTAACCACTAGACAACCATTACATCCCGACTTTCAGACTGACGGAAAGCATTCCTACTTTAAGCAAAGATTGAACAACTTTGTAAGGACAGGTGCTATTTTGGGTTGCAATTTATTGAGTACTGTTACTGTAAATTTATTCGCCCCAATAAAGTCATTAGCCTAGAAACTTAAATTAATGCCTGCTCTCCTGCCTTGCTTGGTCCAAAGCATTAACAGAACACACAGCCACCAGTAGTTCAACTTTGACATTAAAACTAGAAATAGTCAATCTTAAGATTAGGAGCTCTTTTTTTTCGGATACCAAAAATACAAAACAGTGTAGCGAGTCCACTAACAAATAACAAAACAAGCAAGTTCATACTTTTATTTTTAAAATATTTTTATTTAAAATATAAAACGATAGCTTAAAAACTAATTTCGTTTAATCATAAAATAGACACACCTATTCACGTTACATTTGCATTTTTCTTCTGCGCCATTCATTTTCATTATGATCTAATATGTGTCGAGGCCCGGAAGAGAATGAATTTATTTTTCTCCTGCATTTTGCTTACTTACTGTAGTAGTATTTCTTCTAATGCACTCACGTCCAAAAGACAGAAAGTCTGTTCTGTTTGTTGTCAATACACAGGGCTGGGAGAGGAAGAAGAAGAAGAAGAAGAAGAAGAAGGAGGAGGAGAAGAAGAAGAAGAAGCGGTAGGCGTGGTTGGTTTTATGGGAAAGAGGGCGAGACTAACCGCCAGAATTCCCAGGATATGAAAGGAATAGAAGACCGAACTCGGAGGATAGGCAACTATGCTTTTGCTCAAGAAGAGAAAACGGTGAGAGGAGAGGAAAGTCCCTCCCTAAAGAAAGTTCCGGCTTGAAGTGAGAAAAAAAGTGAGGCTGAAGGACCCAGCAGTTTTCACTTACTACGGCATTTTGTTGGCATCGAGATTCTTGATAAGTTTCGCGATATACTGGACAGTTATTCAGATGATGCTTAGCGTTTTTTTTCGGCTAGTGTGGAATTCCAGAAGTAGGTGGCCCTGATCGCAAATTTCTTTGTAAAAATCTTGGCTTCATCAAATGCTGAGGATATCACCTCTGGTTAATTAACGATGGTTGAGATGGAGATCTTACATGTTTTATAATTCTTTAAAACTTATGAGATTCAAATCACTGATAGGTCACTCTACATGTAATGGATTCAGCAAATGACTATTTTTCAGATTTAAAGAGGGCTTTCGTTTTTTTTTTTTTTAAATCTATTTTGTTAAAAGCAATTTACCTTGTGGTTTCTGTGGAAAAAAGCAGCAGCACAAAAATTTTAAGTTACGCGTAACAGACGGGCCGACGTAGTCACTTATACATTCACGTAAGAAGAATCTAAAAATTCCTTTTAACACTCAAATGTGAAAAACAGGCCAAATGTTATTACAAACTGACGGGTGACAGACAGATAGGCGAACGTACGAAGCCGTTTATGAGTGTATTTGGACGCATCAGAAAATCAGCTGTCTCTTTTTTCCAAATTTAAATCGAGCATTGGGTGTCATTCGTTTTTTTTTTTATAATTTAGTACTAAAAAATGTCGGAGGTTTCTTTATAATAATTAAGAGCAGGCGGTATTTTTATTAGCATATTAAAATCTTTGATTGTTTTTGAAGCCGCAATAGGTTTCAAGACACACAGATATACAAATACGCACACTCACAAACGCGCGTGCGCACACACAACCATATATATATATATATATATATATATATTCCAGGTAGAAATATTCAGGTATATATATATATATATATATATATATATATATATATATATATATATATATATTTCAGGTAGAAATATTCAGGTATATATATATATTCAGGTATATATATATATATATATATATATATATATATATATATATATATATATATATATATATATATATATATATATATATTCCAGGTAGAAATATTCAGGTATATATATATATATATATATATATATATATATATATATATTCCAGGTAGAAAGATATCCTAACATTAAGAATAATTGAACTTCAACAAGGGTCGTTGATAGTGCGCAATCAAAGAGCGCAAATTATATATATATATATATATATATATATATATATATATATATATTATTATTATTATTATTATTATTATTTATGTATATACAGTCATATCTTGAGACGATGTGCAGACCGTTTTAATCATTAAAATACAAAAAATAAATAAGTACCAGACCTTTTCAAATTTTGAGGAGAGAAAACATGACTGGCGTGAAGCAAAGCTAAAGTTCTTATGGGTTAAATTAATTACAAAAATAAAATTTTCGTTAAAGAAGGGGAGGAAAGTTAGAGAGAGTGATAAGAAGGGAGGAGTAATATAATGATGTAGAGTCTTCTATCGAATTTCTTTTCCGGTGTTATATTTTCATGCATATTTCTTTTTCAGAGGAGTATACATAAAGGGTTCGATACTGACGTCATAAGGATTGATTGTTTCTGCGTAACGTAACAGATTTGCCAAAAATCTACGGAAGCTTTGAGATGCTGGAAGGACTGGTTGGTAAGAAAAATAAATAATTAGAACTTGGAATTTAGCTATGCTGTTATTCTTTTATATATATATATATATATATATATATATATATATATATATATATATATATATATATACAGCCAATCAGTTTTTCTGTGGATGACCTCTCTTCTTTGTCACGTTCATTAATGGTTGCCTTGGGGTTGAATATCAGACTGCGGATTTAAACATAAGTTTGTAACTAGATTCGAATCTTTCAACTGGCAGTAATTATTATTTTCTTTCGCTGAGGATTGTATAAGCATAAAAAAATATTTAAAATAAAATAAAAGCACACACACACACGCATATATATATATATATATATATATATAAATACAAACACACACACACACACACACACACACACACACACACACACACACATATATATATATATATATATATATATATAAAGTGTATCACAAAAGTGAGTACACCTCGACACATTTCTGTAGGTATTTATGTATATTTCTTCGTGGGACAACATTGACAAAATGGCCATTTGACCCAATGAAAAGTAGCCTATGTGCAGTTTGTATAACAGAGGTAACTTAGATAGGCACTGTTTTGCCTGTCAATAGTTTATTTGCAAATATTTATTTTGATACTTTTGCATTATTATCTATAATATAAATATCACCTGTCTGTTTAAATGTATGTATGTATTATGTTAATATGTCTCGCAAAAATTTCGACAGAGGCGACGAATCCTAACAAGATTGGTATCATTTTGAAGCTCGACATCTCGGACGACAAATATCGAAAAATTAACCAAAAATCATTAATTCCTTCACCCTAAAATCGGCCGTTTTGTACAAGTAGAGGTCGATTTTTTTCGCCGACATTTTAGCATAACACTAAATTCTATTTCTTGCAAATAACCTCTTGACAAATTGCTATTTTATTGACGTGTAAAAACAAAAAAGATAATAAAAATGGTACAATAATTCATTTGTGTCGAGGACGATTAGTAGGACAGTCCCAACCCCGTCTAGTTGATAGACTGCCCGTTCCACTAGGTTTATAAAAGGAACCTCGTTTCTGTGGGCCAATCTCTAAGCGGGGATGCCCTCTAGATGTGGGTGAATAAAAAAAAGAAAAATTTTTCTCTTCCACATGGGTGAAATTTAGAGGAAGGGGTGAAAACAAAAATTGCAAGTAGGAGGGGGGTATCTTGGAGGCTTACTAATCGGGGAAAGATGGAACACACACTCAGCTAGCTGAGAGGCTACTCGTTTAATTTTACTTTACAGAACTGCGCGTTCCACACCTAGGCGGGGAACACGTATTCAAATTTTGCTCCTCTTCGTACACACAGACCTGCTACCTGTATCCATCTTCTGTCAAATGCCGTGCGATGTGTCTTCTTCTCTCACATCTGATCTTCACCCGTAGTTGGTGTTTAAAGAAAGCGATCAGATCCTGATCAGAAAAAGACCCCCCCTGGTAACCTTGCAGACGCGACGTCCAAATCACCATTCTCGCCACGGCTAGGATCGTAATGTGGATCATTTGTCTTTCCTGGTCCCATGGCGGTCTCATGTCAAAGACATTGGATACGGTAATTGGGTGAGGATGCTCAGGAACGATGTGAGCCGTCATTTCGCTGACATACGACCAGTACTGGCGGAGTTCGCAGCAATCGAAGAAAGCATGATCAGTCGTTTCTACGGCCATTGTCCCACAACAAGGACAATCAGGCGACTCCAAAAACCCGGAACTGCATTGTACATTGTTGAGTGGAAGTGCATTTCGGGCCAATCGCCAGGTTAGAGAGAACTCCGAATTGTTCAGATGACTCGAAACTGGTGCCCAGCCCCAAGCGGAGCGGATCTCACTCTGCTGCCAACCCAAACGCGCGCATAGAGCTGTTAGGTGTTGTGCGGGCAGGGGAAGTACGGCCAGTCGGTAAAGGATGAGAGGAAAGATGTAAGTGGCGCACGCTTCAGCGCTACCCTTTAAGAAAAGTTTCCTAGGAAGCCACGAATTGACTGCAGCCTCCACCTTTGACCGTACCTCCAACCAATTTTTGTCAAGCTGGAGACCCGGTCCGAACCACATGCCGCGGATCCGCACCAGGCCATCCGTCCAGCTGAAGGGTGCCGGGAGGTTGGCGTTGCCACTCCAGGCGCCAAACCACAGTCCTACCAACTGCGGTTTATGTTGGCCCCTGTAATTCTTTCATACCCAGCGAGGGCCTCGAAACGATCTCGATGTCTCTGAAGCTCGACACAAAGACTGTGATATCATCGGCGAATGCGGATACCTTGGCGGCTGAGCCACCGGATATTGCAATTCCGCGCAGGGCCGAATTTTCCTCCCCACGTCTCAGCTTGCGGAGCAGGGGCTCCAAAGCCAGGACATAGAGCAGGGACGACACCAGACAACCCTGACGAACCGATCAAGAGATAACAGAGGGTTTTGAGCGCTTTCCGTTGACTTGCACGACGGTTGTGGGCTGTCGATACATCACGGAGATCCACTTGAAGAAGTCCGGTTTAAAACCGGCGGCCTCTAAGACAGATGCCAAGAAACGATGGTCGACCCTATCGAAAACTTTGGACTGATCTAAGTTGATCAGCGCGGCTTCCATGTCGTCATCTATCCCTCCCTCTAGGATCGTGCGTATCAGGTGCAAGTTGTTCTGAATCGATCTCCCCTTTCACAGCATAGTTCTTCTCCGGTTCAACAAACTCGCCGATAACAACTTGCAGCCGATTCGACAGGAAATCTTCAACTCTGTGTTTAGCAGAGTTATGGGTCTGTAATCGTCTAACTCTTCCCCACCATGCCCGTCACCTTTCCTCAACAATGTGATCACTCCCTTGGTAACTTGCCCCGGGATGGATCCCTGAGCAAAACAATGGTTGAACACATCCGTCAGAAGAGGCAGAAACATGGGCAACAGCCTCAAATACAGTTTGTATGGCAGACCATCGAGTCCCGGCGATCTGTCACAGCTGACCTGCTTCAGCGCAGTAAAAACCTCCCACTCTGTCACCTGGCCCTCGCAACTAGCCGCTCTAGCAGCCTCAAGGCAAGGAGAGTCAACCAAATAGTCGTTAAACTCAAGAACTGAAAGATCGGGCTGCTGCGTAAAACGCTCCTCGAAATGTTCTCGAAACCCCTCGCAGATCTCCCGAGTCGATTCCAGGGTGCGTCCATCCGGATGTCTTCCCTTTGCAATGTACTTGTCCGAGCCACGTCTAGAAATTTCACGGCGTGCGTCAGTGTTGGAGTTGACTGCTTCATTGCCTTTCTTTCTAAGCCTAGCTCTGACTACTTGACTTTCATGCTCGCTATTCTCACGCAGAAGGTCCTGCTTAGCTAGTTCCTGACTAACCCTATCACCCTCCCCTGTAGTCCGGGCTAGTTTCTGCTCTAGCTTCTTCTTCGTCTTGACCTTATCTAGTGCGAAGCACTCGGCATACTTGACGAAGAAGGTTCTAATTTTGGCTTTTAGACCTACCCACTACTTACTCCCGGTAACCGCCCTCACTAGTGCTTTTTGAATTAATTCTATTAGCTTCTCTTGGAAGTCTTGTATCTCCAGAAGGGAGGTTTTTAACTTCCATTGAGCCACTAACTTAGGCCTATTTCCTAGCTTCAGCCAGGCCATAACTAGTTTATGGTCTGTGGGACAAGATAAGAAGTCTACTTCGCCTCTCCTAACTAACATCCTGTCCAAGTAAGTGTTTGGATAGGAGGAAACGCTATTGGTCCACGTCCACATCTCCCGCCCTGGATGCTTGACCCGAAACCTGTCGACCAGACCGCATCTAGCCATCAGATCAGCCAGGCTAGACTCGCACCTCTCTGACTCTCTAGCTTCGCCTGTTACCTTATCTATCTCGGGATCTAAGATAGCATTCCAATCCCCCATTAGCACTATCCGCTTCCGACAATCTACAAACGTGTCGAGCGATGCTGGGCGCATGAACCGCAATCACCTGAAACACAGAATCTTTTACGGCAACATCTGCCCCGACCAGCCTGCCCTCTGCATCCCTATGGACAACGTCGACCGTCGCAGACAGGGTATGTTTAACTAGCAAGGAGACTCCCCTCCCCCGGGCTGCCATATGCTGAGAAAACCTCAAAATCTCAGGCCAGCACCTGACAGTCCACAGAAGAAATGGAATGCGTCTCCTGAATCGCAGCCACATCCACTCCCAGGGACAAGAGGTCGTGATGGAGGCGAGCCGCCCGGCCCGATGATCTCAAGCCCCTTGCATTCAGACTAGCCAAATTTAAAGCCATTGTACCTACCTTAAGGTGTGTTACACTTAGCTCTGATGTCAGCCGAGGAAACGACACCGACGTTGTATGCATTGCTCAAGGTGGTCAGGTTTTCATGTTCTGATATTCTCTCGTAATGCCGTCGACGTCCAAAAGGTAAGTCAATTTAAGTGCCCTATAGAGTGACAGATGAACCAAAACTGGGACCCTTCCCTTGCATTGTTTTGCGAGTTCCTCAAGGGAAGGGTCATTTTTCCTAATCAGTTCCCGGAACAGCCCCTTCAGCGGCCTCCAGCATTGTCCACACATTGTACTTTCAGGGTTCTGGAAGCCTGACGAAAGTTGTTAGCCGTGAGGCGTCTGGGAAATTAGAGTGGACATTAACGTCTTTTCCCCCTATCTGTTGACAGTCCAAAAGAGGTTTTGAATTTTTTCTCTGCAGGTGTGGTAAGTCCGTTACCACAGACAGGGAGCCTATATAACAAAGTTCCTCCCTCGTTTCGAGGGCGAGGGTTCCTGTTGGTGTAAGTCCGTGAGTAGGGGCACCTGAAGGGTCTCTCCCTCTCCCAGGTTCCCTCCCGGGTGCATTCTTTTCTTTCTTGGGTGGCGGCTCAATTTGCATTGGTGTAGGGACGAATGTCTGTGTGGTGTCTGATGTTGGTGTTGGTGCGGTGTCTGGTGTTTGTGTTGGTGTCTGGTGTTGGTGTTGGTGCGATGTCTGGTGTTGGTGTGGTGTCTAGTGTTGGTGCAGTATGTGTTTTGGGGGTGGAAGTGGGTTGTGTTGTTGTTAGGGGTGGTGTATGCTCACAGGGCTTCATTTTCTTCCCCTTTGCTTCTTTTGCCTTTCTTTTTTATTCTTTCGAATGAACCGATGAGTGGTGAGGTTGAGCTCCTCTCCCTCTCGCTAGCGGATTCATCCTCAGAGGAACAGTGTTTTCTTCGTTTGGTACCCGTCTCAATTGGTGTGGGGAACGTTGGTTGTTGCTGCTCCTCTAATTGCTGTTTCTTTGGTTGCTGCAGCCGTTTTTGTTGCTGCTGCTCCTGTTCAGGCTGTTGCTGCTGCTGCTTCGGCTGCTGCCTTTTTGTTGTTGCTGCTGCTTCCGCGGGATTGGCTGTGGAACAGGCCGTGGCAGCTAATGCTGCTGCTGTGGCTGGTTCGACGGCTTGTTTGGCTGCTGCTGCTGTGTCTGCTGCCGTGGCTGTTGCTGCGGCTGTTGTGGAGGCTGTTGTTGTCGTTGCTGCCTCGGTTGCTGGGTTGGTGGTAGGATGGCGGCAGATTGGACTGTGGGCTTCCGCCTCGTTACCATGCTCCACTCCTCCCCTCCGGCCTTCTGCGCGGCTTTGGGTTTCCTCGGTGCTGGGGTTGGTGCTCTGGTTGCAGGAGTTGTTGCAGTCTGTTTGGACACTGATGCTGTCTCAGAGGTTGGGACCGCCTTTGGTGTAACTGGAGTAGGGGTTGACCTTTGAGGGCAGCTCTTGGCTATGTGACCCTGCTTTTGCTTTTGGCAGAACCAGCAGTGCGGACGACGGCCCTCCACCACCACCGTCATAGTTGCCTCCTTAGATACCAGCTGGGCTGGTATCGCCTGGAAGCCTTCTTTAACCTTATGACCACAGTGTAGCTGTCCAAGTGCATGCCGGTTTTCGACCGTACTTGGGTTATTTTTTCCACCTCGCCGAACTGTGTGAAGAAGGATCCCAGGATTTCTGCTGGTATTTGCATAGGTACATTGAATACCTGCACACGGGTCTTGTCCTGCCCTGGTAATCGGGCTTTAGTTTTATTCTCCCATGCTTAATTTCTTGTAGGGAGAGTCTCTCTGCATCTTCCTTGGTGGTTAGAAGGATGTCCCACATGGCGTAGCTCCTCTGGTACAGGTATAGTATGGGGATGTTTAGCTTGTGTATGAGCTCTGCCATGTCTTCCTTTTTCATCCCTAGGAGGCAGTTTTCCGGTATATCGGAGATGATGAGGGAGAGGACTTTGCCTTTGATTGCCTCCTAAGCGCCTGGCACTCGTTTAATTTCTGTCCCCTCTATGTATTGTCTGTACTTGGTCAAGTACAAGTCTTTATACTCTTGAAGGGGGCAGTTGCTTCTCTACAGTCTTCCCCCATGCAAACCCTCTTGTTGGTGTTGGATCTTTGGTGGGGTTGGACGGTTTTTTCTGTTCCTTTGTGGAAGGGTTGCTATTCTGGGGGGCATTTCACTTTCCGTTTTCCTTTGGAACCGACTCTCCTTGCTTGATGCTTGTTCTGGGAAGAGCCTCCCTTTTTGGGGAGTCGGCCTCTTGGGGAGCATTGCCCCCTTTATTGTCCTTGAGAGCTTCTGCCCCTTTTGTTTTGGTGAGGTCCAGGCGGTATGCCCCTCGTTTTCTTGATTTTCTCCCCTTTTGGCGGAGAAGCCTTCCTGGGGAGCATTGCCACCTTTATCGTCCTTTAGAGTTAGTGCCTCTTGATTTTTGTTGTTAGAGTGAGATGACCCGTCCAACATTGTTTTTTCTCCCCTTTGGGGGGAGTCGCCCTCTTGGGGAGCTGCTGGTGAGTTTTCCCCTTTCTGGGGGGCGTCACTTGGTTCATTTTCCGGGCGGTATGCCCTGTTGCTTGTTGGTGTTTTGCTCTCCCCATTGGGGAGTCGTCCTCTTGGGGAGCAGTTGTTTCTGTGGTCGCCCCCTGGTTGGGGGTATCTGTATTGGTGGCCCTTGGGCTGGGGGTGTCCATTTTTAAAAAGCACTCTTTGTGTTTGGAAATCGCGAAAATGAGTGACGTGGAGTCGGCGTCCAAAGTGGGGAGCCGACTTTGGCGCCAAAAATGAGTGGCGCCAAAGGCGGCAAGAGGGGGGATAGAACTGAGAGAGGGAGTTGGAAGTTAGTGGAGGGAAGAGAGAGAGAGTGTTTCCGACCCTCCCTCGCGGGAAGGTCTTAAATTATCAGCTCGGACATCCCCGTGAGGGGGGAGAGCAGAGAAAGACAGACAAAATGCTACCCAACAAGCTCGTCAGATGTTCCGGGCACGAGAATGTGTCGCCAGAACAGCACTGCCTCGCGTGGTGTATGTATTAGAGAACAGATGCTACACTTTGAGATATTAGATCTTTTATTCAGGAAAAAATGAACATAAACAAAAACTTAGGCACAAGGCCAACTCAAAAGGGGGTATTGGGGGTCGTTGGTCATCCTTGTCACTCTAGAACTAAACAAAAGTTTCTCTTAGCTAGAATATTCTTTCACCATAATACAGCATTCGTCCTTTCGTACTTGGGGACGTCCTACTTAGCACCATACTCAAAGAAAAAAAAAAACTAAAAAAAACAAACAAAAAAAAAACAAACTAAAAAACAAAACTAAAAAAAAAAAAACTTTAAAAGTAATGCTGCATTTATTGCTTATGCCGGTTCTGTAAAATAGCATTCTAATTATAAATAAACGGCTGGTTTGCAAGAAAATTATGATCATGTGACTTTCTGTTTTATTGTTGTTGTTGTTGTTGTTATTTTTGTGTTTTTGTATTTTTATATGACTTTCTGTTTTTTTTTAATTGTGTGTATTTAGGCAGCATATTTTCATTTAAACAAACACTATTAAAGAGAACAAAGAGCTTCTGTTTAATTATACCTATTTCTATTTTTTTTCAATTTTTCTTATCTTTTTTTTTTGTGTGGGAATCAAAAGTCCCATGTGTATATCTTCGAACGTTTTCGCATGATACAGCAGGCGTTATCAAGAAGGATGAATATTACTGGAAAAAGAGATTTGGTGATGGAGGCATTAACAGACTGCTTGGTTCCGCTATATTGAGCCACTAGCGAGCCATGTTTTGGAGGTCAGTAATTGAATTGCATGGAAGGAGAGAGATGGTGGTGGTTAAGACAAGCATTTTAAAACGTTTGAGGTTGTGTTAAAAGCAACTGCGTTAATTGTTGAGCTTTGGTTTTTTATGTGGATTATTCAAGTATATTTTTTCAGTTGTTTCGTGATGTACTATGCATATGATGTAATTTGAACTAATGTTTGCCTGACTTGGGAAAGGGGGCAGTCTTTTTAAGATGTTGAAAGATTTCACTATAGTCGATATTATGCATGATTAGGCGGGCAAATAGGGTCGTGGTTGTGTAACCGACATATTGATTATTTTCTGGATTGTTGTAAAAGTTACCCCCCTCCCCCAGTAGGCACGTAAACCTATAGATGACCTTGGTTCTTTCTAACGATTTTAGGGTTGAGGAAGCATTTTGGTTTCGTCTCTAGGTTTAAATGACCTCTGGGAACTAGTAACTCCAACAACAATTCAGAAACCAATAGTTATGTCGGCAACACAACCAGGACCCCTCGGAATACTATTCTCACATTGAGTGTGTTTTCCATAATGTTTTGGTAGATGTAATCTCTAACCTTCTTAAGGTGTATTTTATCGAGCTCGGGAATCTTTCCGTCGAATTCTGAGTTAAATAAAAGAAAATTCCGTGCAGAGTCCAGTGTTCGACAGTAGATTCCC
This sequence comes from Euprymna scolopes, assembly GCF_053919585.1. Lineage (NCBI taxonomy): Eukaryota > Metazoa > Mollusca > Cephalopoda > Sepiida > Sepiolidae > Euprymna > Euprymna scolopes. The sequence continues at coordinate 34,577,533 of NC_136517.1, read as the reverse complement.
GAGTTCGACAGGATACTCTTGAAGAAGGTCAGAGGTTACATCGATCGAAATGTTGCGAAAACTATGCTCTTGATCAATGGTTCTCAACCGGGGTCCATGTGGATCCCATGGTACATGTAACGTTAATATCGGTTCAGTCTTCCTTCAAGATAAACTGTTGATATATGTTCTTTAGGTTTCTTTGCAGTACTGAAAAATAAAATAAGCTATAAGGGTTCACCAAAATACATGAAAAAAGAAAAGAAAATCATGATTAAAAAAAGGTTGAGAAAAAGCTCTAGATGAATTATCCGAAGAATCAAAAATTCACTGAAGTATTTAAATAGTTAAAAGAATTCTAAGTTTTCAGTAGTTCCTTATTGGATACGGCATAATTCACGTTGACACACCGGTTCTCGTTAGATCATCAAAATTTAGCAAAGCTGAGCCTGGTCAGTACTAAAATGGATGACCATTTGGGAATTCCAGGTGCTGTATGTGCTCTCTGCTTATCTCGACATTGTTTCCAGTCGTCTAATACTTCTCCGTGCTACTGGACTCAAGCAGTGCCGACTCAGAAGAGATGTGGTTGGAGATTGCGCAACCCTTGCCTCACAATTACACGCGCAGTTACAATTACAGGGTATCCATTATATCTTGAATGTCTTGGAATTCGGTACATATAATGTCGGGTACACCAGAACTTTCCGATTTATTACGTCAAAAAACAGGAGGAATTGCTGGATAATCCGAATTCATATGCACCGAATTCTAGAGAAATACAGCGTTAACAGTGGATAGATGGGAGATGGTCTTGCTCTGCTGCTCGAACATGTACCGCTGTCATTACCCTAAGAAAGATATCACGTGATGCAAATACAATGCTTGACTTATATCTAGTCAAATGTAACTGAACATATAATTATTTGCACAGGCAAACAACGTCGCCGTTCATAAGAACCATGACAGCCAACAAACCGGAAGTCCAAGACATATTCAGACTTGCGATTCGAAACCCCAGCGAACACTCTGGTACATTAGAAAACGCGCCACACATGAGAAAGCTTATTTACTAAAACATAGAAGAAGCTCGAGTTTCGAATCCGGAGTTCAGATATGTCTAACTGATAAGCCCAACTGAGGGCGAAACTCGAGTCTTGTACTTTCGGTTTGTTGGCTGTCATGGTCCTTGTGAGCGGCGACGTTGTTTGACTGTGGAAATAATCATATAATTTCTCACATTTTGAAAATTCAAGGTTGAATCCTCGGTTATAGTATAGCCGCACTGATGAGTTGTGATACAACGAAACAGTACTGTATGTGGACGACTATATATATATATATATATATTTAGTCGTCCACATACATGGAATGGAAATAGGCACAAACTTCAATAAAGACTTTTCATATATATCTGCGTAAGTATACTTTGATAATTATGTTTCAGTTTGTAGAAATATGGTATTATAAAATTATGGGGTGTTCGTTCGCACCTGACCTCCATAGAACGGAAATATGTCACAAAGTTTAATAAGGTTTTTAATATAGATCCACAGAATATTGTGATAAGTGTTTCAGTGTTAACAGGTATGGTATAATAAATTATGCGGTTTATCTATTTTATTTTTACTTTCATAATATTTTGCTTTGGTTTTAATGCCCCCATTTTCAACCCAAATTTACAACCCTTCCTTTTCATAACCTATCATACTTTCATAAATCAGAGTCCATTTTCTGTAGGCTGTTTTTGAACCCAGTCAACGACGGGTACTTTTGCTAGTATATATATATATATATATATATATATATATATATATATATATATATATATATATATATATCCGTGTGTGCGTGTGTCTGTGTGTGTTTAACTTCAGACGCACCTCATCTCTCTCCCAGTTACTCAGCATTCTTATATATTTAAATCTATTTTTTTTTGCTGTGTCCTCTCATTAACATTTTTAAAAATCTTTATTTTTACACCTGTGACACGTCGGTACGACGAACTGTGCTTCTTTTTAAATGTATTATTTTTATTACAAATCACAGGACACCTGCTTGTGTAGACAAACACTCCAAACACTCCATATGTATGAGGGAGACTCGTGGTGCGTGATCCACATGCATGCATATATACATAATATACATTCATGCATAAATATCTCCACACACTGGCATATATATATATATATATATATATATATATATATATATATATATATATATATATATATATATATATACGGCGGAAAAAAGAAAGTCCGCACTTGTATTTTTTTCAAAAACTGCAAATTAAAGCTAAATTTAATGTAACTGTTTAAACAAACTATACCTCATTTGATTGGCCTTTTATTATTCTATAATTTTACCTATTCATATTTGACTTTTTATTGAAATATTCTAGTGTTCACGTCAATTAAAAAAAATAACTTCAAATTGAGGAGGTAAAAAGACAGTCCGCACAATGGAAAATTGTTATTTAAATGTAACTTTAGGAAATTAATGCAACACAAATATAACAGGAACACAATGAACTAGTTAATATTTAGTAACATAGCCCTTCTGCAATTTGACAGCCTGAAATCTTTTGGGAATCGATGAATTAGACTGCAGCAATACTCCGGGGAAAGGGTATCCTACTTTTCTTTAATTTTTGTCCAAAGTTCTTCCAAATTTGAAATTTTATCATTGCGTAGTTGTTGCTTGATGTAATGTCATACGTTTTCGATAGGATTAAGGTCTGGAGATTGTACAAGCCAATCCAAACACGGAATATCATGCTCTTCCAGGAACCTCTTGACATTGCCAGTGGTGTGAATGGGAGCATCATCCCGCATGAAGATGGGATTATCATCCAAATTCCGACCAAAGTAGGGTAGAAAATGCTCAGTCAACATATTAATGTACTTGGTCGAATTAATTCGACCTTGAAAGCGAACTATAGGCCATTGGTACTAATAATGGCCACACCAAAACTGAACCTCCACCACGTCGCAGCGTTGAAACTGAGCACCTAGAATTAAATTCTTCATCTTTCCCCCGACGGACGTACTGCCTACCATCACTGCCTAGCCTATTGAACTTGCTTTCGTTGCTAAAAAGCACTTTTGATTAATATGAAGAGTCATGATCTTCAATGCATCTGACGAAGTCCAGACGGCGCTTTTTGTTCTTTAATTCATTGACTTGCGTCTTGCAACATATCCTCGCAAATTAAATTCCTTCAATCTGTTCTTGACAGTAGAAAGAGAGCACTTTTTTAACAAGATTGCACTGATGTTGGATTTGAGGAGCCGTTTAAAATCTGTTTCTTAGGCTGCAGATCTTGATAACATTGTCTTCCCTGGTAGAAGTAACCCTAGTACGACCAGATGTTGGGGCATCACGAACACTGCAGGTATTTTGGTGCTTTTGCACAGTCTTTCGTACAGTTTTCTCATCACATTTCAATCTGCGGCCGATTTCTCAATTGGATAAACCAAAAAGGTGGAGATTAATGAGCTCCTGACGACCACTAAGAGAAAATCGTTGGACTCAATGTTACGTTGTATAACCTGGAACAACAACAATTACGATTAGATATGCTTTGTTGCCTGTTGATATTTTAAACTGATTTAGGGGCGATAATTTAAGCTGGTTGTAAGCGAATTTATTGCTACGGATTTTCTTTTTGCCTCCTTAATTTGAAGTCATTTTTTAAAATTGACGTGAACACTAGAATATTTCAATTAAAAGTCAAATATGAACAGGTAAAATTATAGAGGAATAAAGGGCGAATCAAATGAGGTATAGGTTGTTTAAACAGTAACATTAAGTTTTGCTTAAATTTGTAGTTTTTGAAAAAATTACAAGTGCGGACTTTTTTTTACCGGCACTATATATATATATATATATATATATATATATATACCTATTTACTATGCCTCCCCACGGGACAGAGTTAGACACCAGGGTCGTTTTTTAAAGTGGAGAAAAGGTACAAAAATAAAAATTGTCTCAGTCGTGAAGGATTTCTCCTCCACCGAAAGAGAACATGAAATGGAAGTGCAGCATCTGAAGAACAGATGGTATTTATTTGCTCCCCCACCGAACAAATTAGGCACAATGCCAATTTTTAATGTGAGGAGTGAAGGGAGGGGGAAGGGAAAAAGGAGACCAGCTCCCGAGAGGTGGGAAATGGGAGCTGGTTATAGGTCAGGTATGTGGGGTTGTCCCCACATCTGGTCTTTGCTTGCAGTATCTGCCGGAACAGATGGTATTTATTTGCTCCCCCACCGAGCAAATTAGGCACAAGGCCAATTTTTAATGTGAGGAGTGAAGGGAGGGGGAAGGGGAAAAAGGGGACCAGCTCCCGAGAGGTGGAAAATGGGAGCTGGTTAAAGGTCAGGTATATGGGGTTGCCCCCACATATGGTCTTTGCTTGCAGTATCTGCCGGAACAGATGGTATTTATGTGCTCCCCCACCGAGCAAATTAGGCACAAGGCCGATTTTTAATGTGAGGAGTGAAGGGGAAATGGGGACCAACTCCCCGGGGAGTAGGGGAGTTGGATAGTGACAATTGGTATGAAGGGTTGCCCCTACATTGACCAAGGTCTTATATGTGAGGTTTCCCCCACATATGGTCTTTGCTTGCAGTATCTGCCGGAACAGATGGTATTTATTTGCTCCCCCACCGAGCAAATTAGGCACAAGGCCGATTTTTAATGTGAGGAGTGAAGGGGAAATGGGGACCAACTCCCGGGGAGTAGGGGAGCTGGATAGTGACAATTAGTATGAAGGGTTGCCCCTACATTGACCAAGGTCTTATATGTGGGGTCGCCCCCACATATGGTCTTTGCTTGCAGTATCTGCCGGAACAGATGGTATTTATTTGCTCCCCCACCGAGCAAATTAGGCACAAGGCCGATTTTTAATGTGAGGAGTGAAGGGAGGGGGAAGGGGAAAAGGGGACCAGCTCCCGAGAGGTGGGAAATGGGAGCTGGTTAAAGGTCAGGCATGTGGGGTTGCCCCCACATCTGGTCTTTGCTAGTCATAGCCAGTCATAGCTTGCAGTATCTGCCGGAACAGATACTACACTTTGATCTTGGACAAAAGGCCAAGTATATATATATATATATATATATATATATATATATATATATATATATATAAATATATATATATAAATATATATATATATATATATATATATATATATATATATATATATATATTTGTTTACTCTTTTTTGGGAAACGATTCCAACAAATTGCTCGATTACAAAGAAAAACATTTTCGATATAAGAGTTTAATATTTATTTATTTAATAGTACAGACGTTCAGAAAAACATTGGTACCGTCCGTTTCAAGCCCAACATAAAGGGGACCAGTTAATGGTAAAACCTAAATGATGTTAGGCTCTCGATAGCCATGTTGTTTCTATATATATATTAGAAAATAGTGTGGTTCAAACTATAGGAAAGTTTATATTTTATAAAGTGGTGCCAAACAAGTATTATTTTTAAAATTTAATTTATTTAATGGAATTAGTCGGATATTGTAATAGTTTTAAAGCCTTCGTGATATGTTTAATTTCATTATCAAGATATTAGGGGCTACATATTCTAAAGGAACGCAAGAAAAATTCAACATATCACGAACGCTTTAGAAACATTACAATATCCGACTTATTTCATTTCTAACGCGAAGAAAAAAAACACGAAAATATATTCTAATATAAACAAACAGAAATATAAAACAACAGATAACTCACTACAAAACAGATATCTTTTCATTCCTACCCATACCAACAATACAAAAATTTGCGACACTCAATAGACTATATATATATATGGTATATATTCGATACAGACAAATTCAACAATAAAACAAACATTAAAAAACACTAAGCACTCCCCCAAAACCCTCACATCCAACGCCGACATATACTCTATCCTTGGTAATGACTGTCACCAAACATATATAGGAGAAACACAACGTAAGTTAGAAATAAGACTTAATGACCATAAAAGAGACATAAAGAATGGAAACTCAAATTCGTTGTAGACAGAGCTAAACGAAGACTTCTAGAATCAGCACTTATTTCAAATACTAGTACTATCACGCAAAGAAAAGGTTTCTACACTTTAGCCCCTATTATAGGAAATATAATAATCAGAGAGCAAAATATGAATACAAATCCTGGGTAATCGGTCTATATGTCCTTTACCGTGTCTCCTCATATAACTTCAACAAAATAAGACAAAAAAAAAAAATTTTCAACAAAATAAATAAGATAAAAAAAGTAAATGTGCACGTACGTATGTATTTGAATAATCGTTTTAATGTGTATGGATGTAAGAATCTAGAATAATCCAAACTTTCCACACGCACATTTATAGTTTCGGCCCAGAATGGGACGGACTTTAGGATTTTTTCCTTTTTCACTCGGATGTGGTCTGTAATCTTTATTCTTCTACATTTTTCCTACGAAATCCTGAGGATGTCTCCTGAGGATGTCTCCGGAAATACGGGCGAAACGTTGATTACTATTTTATTAATTCTCGGTTTCCTTCTCAAATAACATAACATCAACCATCGCTTGTATTTCAATTTTATCTTTATTCATATATATATATATATATATATATATATATAATGGGTGTATCGATTGGTTTCCTAGGCGTAAATCCAATATAAAACTAGTGTAATTTTGACTCACGTTTCAATATCGATTATTTTGGTTAGATTAAGTGTTATCCTTGAAGCAGAATACCACTGAAACATGTATGCACACATGTAACCAATAATGTTTTTATAATGAACGGACTATATATATAATGAACGATATATATATATATATATATATATATATATATATATATATATATATATATATAATAAACGGACTATATATATATATATATATATATATATATATATATATATATATATACTAGCAAAAGTACCCGTCGTTGACTGGGTTCAAAAACAGCCTAGAGAAAATGGACTCTGATTTATGAAAGTATGATAGGTTATGAAAAGGAAGGGTTGTAAAGAGATAGCTGCGAATTTGGGGTATCAAAACCAAAACAAAATATGATGAAAGTCAAAATAAAATAGATAAACCCCATAATTTATTATACCATACCTGCTCACACTGAAACACTTATCACAATATTCTGTGGATCTATATTAAAATACCTTGTTAAACGTTGTGACATATTTCCATTCTATGGAGGTCAGGCGCGAACGAACACCCAATAATTTTATTATACCATATTTCTTTTATTTAATTATCAAAGTATACTTACGCAGATAGATATGAAAAGTTTTTATTAAAGTTTGTGCCTATTTCCATTCCATGGAGGCCAGGCGCTAACGCAGACCCCCCCTCCCCCCAATTTTATTATACCATCCCTATTTAAGTTAAAACATACCTATCAAAGTATTATTATGTACATCTATATAAAGAAGACTTGTAAACGTTTTTTTTTAATTTTTAAATTTTTTATTTGCATACTTTGTGGACCAGGCGCGAACACGGTCCCCAAAATTTTAATGAACCGCTGTTCTGCCAGATCAAACATACCCATTCCTGTGTCTCGATACATCTATCATTATATCTAATCAGTTTTTTTAAAAATAGTCAACCATATAGGAATCTATTCGTAATCAGACACACACACGCACACATACACACAGAGACATTCAGCTTTATATATATATATATATATATATATATACTGGCAGGGTGGGCCGACGTTGCCTAGGATCGAATGATGACCAATGAATGTTTCAAACTGTCATATTTTTTATTGTCAACCGTTTTCGCTCAATAGGTAACGAACCCTCACACACACACGCACTGACAAATTTCCTTTTATATAATAGCACACACACACACACACACACACACACACACACACACACACACACACACACACACACACACACACACATATATATATATATATATATTTATTTCCACAGCCAAACAACGTCGTAGCTCACAATAGCCATGGCAACACACACACACACACACACACACACACACACGCATATATATATATATATATACATATATATATATATATATATATATATATATATATATATATATATATATATATATATATATATATATATATATATATATATATATATATATATATATATGCGGGTACCGCTCCCGTGGGTCGATGAGTAGAGCGGCCGACTGTCAATGCGATGGTTCTAGGTTCAGTCCTCGGCTTGGGAGAGATGCTAGTCTAGCGGCACTGATGAGTTGTGATACAACGAAACAGTACTGTATGTCGATGACTACAAGTATATATATATATATATATATATATATATATATATATCGATGACTACAAGTATATATATATATATATATATATATATATATATATATATATATATAAAATATATTTTAGTCATATGTCAACAGCATTCATCCAAGGCTGGTTGAACCGTCTTCCCTCAAAAAGGAAGTTTCATAGGAATATTAAGTTCACAAGCGGCCCCAGTGGTACGTTTACCGATTACATTTAAATAAAGGAATAAATATTAAACCCAACCGATTCACACGACTAATAAGTATTAAACTAGAATTAGTTAAATACAAATAACCTCAAGCCATACAGACGCCAGACATGTCACGATGATAGCGCGTCTATATCAACGTATTAGTTTTATTTTGTTGTATTTCAACCAACCTTATATTTATTTATATATATTTTTTTCTATTAGTTAAAAAAGCCTCAACATTTTAAAGCTATTTATATGAGGGAGTATCAAAAGTGATAGACATTTTAAAATAGACTAGATCGGAAACATATAAACTATTATATTTAAGAGGAATTAATAATAATTTTAAACCTAAATCAAAACTGTTAATAGTGATAATGAATCGATTAGTTCAAACTGATAAGAAATAATACTATGATATAATGATCTACCAATAATAATTTAGTAATAATCTATATATTTATAAAAATGAAATTGTCTGTGTGTGTCTGTTTGTGTGCACTTCTCTACCAAACTACTCTCTCAATTTTCAGACTACAGACTCGAGATTTGACATAAACGACATTGAGATTTGGAAAAATCTTTTTAATCGGTTTTCGGTCAGAAATTTGGCTGTGCAGGGGTCAAAGTCCAACGATTTGACCTCTGAAAACTCGACCAAACTCCTCCGCCAATGTTGGGTCTAAACACTTGAAATTTTAGATGTAGGTTACTTGGACATGGATCAAACTTTTAAATTTGATTTGAGCCAAAAACAATAAATGTTAAGGGGTCAAAATTGTGGTCAAAGTTTAAAAAAAAAAATTAACCTCTGCGGTCTCTACCTAATTACTCAGCCAATTTTTAGTCTAAACATTGAAAATTTTACATAAAATGTATTAAGACACAGGGCAAGATTTTCAATTAGTTGTTGGCCGAAAATTTGAGCTGCCAAGGGGTCAAAGTTGAAAAGATTTGAACTTTGCGGTCTCTAGCAAACTATTCAGTAAAATTTTGGTCTAAACATTTTAAATTTTACATAAAGGGTATTCAGACACGCAGTAAGCTTTTTAATCAGTTTTGAGGCGAAAACTTGGCTGCCAAGAAGTTAAAGCTTACAGAGTGTACCTTTGCAGACTTTACCAAATATATATATATATATATATATATATATATATATATATATATATATATATATATATATATATATATATATATAAAGTTATGAACAGTACATAAGGCCCGAGCAAAGCCGGGATGAACTGCTAGTGTTTTTAATTCAACATTTTAAGTAAGTGATGTCCTTCCAAGCGGAATGCAATTTAAATAAATAAGTAGATATATACATAAATAAATAAATCGTAAAGAAATAAGCTGAAGATACAAACTATGAAAATAATAATATAAAAATAAAGATAAAATAAATTGAATCAATAAAAATATTTTATTTTTAGAAATCTGTAAAAATATATATAAGAACAACTAAGTAATTAGAAGTAAATAAATAATATATAAAATGGAAAAAATATAAAACTAGGAAAAAAAGTAGAGATACAAGGTGTCCAAATGTTCGTGATGTTTTCCTTCAATTCTTGCAGGGTTTAGGGTGTCTAAAAAGTGACTGCAAGAACCAAAAGAAAAACATCAGAAACGAAATAAGGGAGTTTTATTGAAATCCAGAGATTCTGCAATCTGTCATGAATAATGTTTTGGAAAGAGCACAGATACGCGTAGCTGAAAATGGCAACATTCAAAAGACATTATTTTTTTTATAAATTAAGAGGGCTTGAATTTTGCATTTTTTTCTTAAAACAATTTCCCTATTGTCTTAGTCAGATTGTGTTTAAATTACAGAATGATATAATCACAAATAAAGACTCTATTTAAGTTTAAAAGCCTTCAGTTACTTTTTGGACAGCATTTATAAGTGTCGATAATAATATTGTAATCCATCTTCGTTTTAACTACATAAAAACAAAGATGTGCTATATTAATATAGCATTAAGTTAGCAGTATTATATATATATATATATATATATATATATATATATATACACATATTTTTTTCTATTAAATAAAAGGAACTTTGTCTGTGTATGTACGCGCGCGTGTGTGTGTGTGTGAGTTCGTTTCCTATGGACTCCGAAACGAATGTGTCGATTTTTATTAAATTACTCGAAAATGTACTTTAGGTATCTAGCAGTGTTCTTAGATAGTTTTTGTATCGAAATTTCTTGAAGAAGTATCGGTAATCGATAACCGAAAACATCCGATGAAAGAAAAGATTTTAACCAAAGTTAACACCTTATACAGCCAAACATTACAAGTCCATTTGAGAAATTTTATTACTACAAGAGCAGAAAGGCCCAACGTATAAAATCACCAGTAGGTTCTTTGGTATTACAGGGGCGCGATCGAAATGAATGTTTCTATTTAAACCACAATTGAACCATGATATTTTACTTTTTCATTTTAAACTCAAATTCAAGCCATTATCACCGCACAAGCAGAAAGGCCAGGCATATAAAATCAACTATATGTTCTTAAAATCAACTTAAACCGCCCCCTTAAGTAAGACACGCTATCTAAACACCCAATACTGATGATTACTACAATACTATCTCATTGATTACTGTACACACAATAACCCTTATCCCTGAGTGGCCTTCGGGCCTTGATAAGCGGTGAACCCCACGTAAAAAAAATAAAAAAATATATGTTCTTTCATATTACAGGGTCGCGTTAGAAATAAATGTTTCTGTTTAGAGCACTAGATAAAGCAGAGGAGGCTAGGACAGTAGCCCTAGATATGTCTAAGGCATTTTTTAACAGGGTATGGCACGATGGTCTTTTCAGGAACATTATACCATAAGATATTACTTGACGAATTCTTAACATAATTAAATCCCTCTTAAATAAGAGAAGAATCCAGGTTGTCCTCGATAGTCGTACATCAAAACAATACGATCTAAATTCGGGTGTACGTCAGGGGTCGATCCTTGTGCCTGTAATATTCCTAATATTTATAAATGACCTCCATGATAACATTGTCTCTGAGGTGGGTATATTTGCTGACGACACCACGCTCTATAGCAGACACGTCTCTATAGACACACGACGGCCCTTATCTATGCAATTCTTTATTTGGTCAATCAACTTTGGTGTTCTGACTTTCTTACTCCCTCTACACTTTTCTTGATTCCCTGCCTTCCTTGAATCTCTTATGCCACTCAAAAATTGATGCTCGACACATGTAAGGTAGTCCTAAAACAGTCTGAAGCATTCCTTACGTTTTTGTGGCATTTTTCCAAGTTTAAAACAGAATTTTATTGCATTTCATTTTTCTGAAGTGTCCTCACGTCCAGATTGCATTTCTGAAATAAATCAGCTGTGACAGTTAGGTTTTAGTAAGGTGTACTCTAATTCCTGTTGTAGCTGTTCATTTGAACCTGAAATCATAAAAATTGATCAGTCATCTCATAATATGTATAACAATAACATATTGAATTTTTTTAGAGTCTACGACAATTTGAAATGCCTGTACAAGAAAGTCTGGAAACTTATTGAAGGTACCCCGTAGAAACAGGTTGATAGCAATTTTTGAAACAAAGACAACGTAGAGGATTACCTTGAGGAACGAAATATTTTCTGAATCAGTGAAATGATCCAGCCATTTTTATAGCGACCTTAGCAACAGATTTTATGTAAGTATTCCATTTCGTACCTGAAGTGAAAATCATTCCAAGGAACAGATCAAAGCAAAGGACTTCATCGAAGAGCATTCCATAAACTTCAATTGTGCCCCAAACGATCTGAGCATTGGTAGTGAAAGGAGAGAAACTTGATTTCAGAGATGCTAAAAGTAACAACCTACTCACCGTGCACAGGGTGGAGCAGAGCAACTTGCTTATTTAAATTTGGCGCCCTAAAGCTTATTTTAGAGGGTAGAGTTTGATGTTTGGTTCTTAACATGCGTTATTTATTTTTTGCTTATTTTTCAGGGACACGCAGCGTGCGCGTCAATGATTGTTTTGCGGCAGAACTTCTCAGGACACATCATCTCCTTTAGGGGCGATCTGCATTGGTCAGCGCGGTCCCCTGATTTATCATCATGTGAGTATTTTTGATGGAGATATTTGAAATCAATTGTTTACAACGATCGTCCTAGCACCTTGACTCACCTGAAAAACAATATTCGTCGAGATGTCGCCAAAATACCCATCGATATGCTGGAAAGAGTTGACTGAAACTTTAGAGTTCAGTTAACTCAATGTATAGAGAAGAACGGACATCATCTTACTTATATCATCTAACAGATGACAACAGATAACAAATAAAATTTAAATATTGTATAATTGCAGTCCAAAGAATTACATGTATACTTGCATTACTTGTGCTTTAATTGGTATTTCAAATAAGCAAGTTGCTCAGCCCCCCCATGTACTATGTACTTCAGAAAAACAGACACATTTTGATCAGCAGTGCTCTTCGAAGTGCTGCCATAGGCAAATGTGTCACCTGCACTGATATAAACGAATTATATCAAAATAGCATTTGGACGATCATTGATGAAGTTGAAGACGAGAATGAATCCTTGAGGCACGTCGGCGTTTATTATATGAGAGGCGTTCCGAAAGTAAACCTTCCTTTATTTTTTAACTCAAAAAGTTGAAGTGCTGTGAAGACAGTGGTGGCACCATTAAAACGAGGGATATTTTGTAGTCAAGAATTTATTTTTCTACATAGTCACCAGCATACCTAATACATTTTTGTCATGAATCTAACTACGCATACCTGCTTCTGACGAACGTCTATAACGAGGTTGCTTTTTTTTAAAGAGTCTCATGCCGTAAATATCTGCAACAGAGAGATGAAACATTAAGATTACGAATGCATGAGTCCGTTCATCATAGAAATGCCATTTGCAATCCACTTCATCTCTTCTAGCGAGAATAAAAAATAGGAGGCATTACTTTTTGAACACCCCCTCGTATATACTTCAGACGTTTGCTCAATAATGACTACTTTTGTAAAACTATCAGAGAGAATGATTTGCTGGTAGATAAGACGTTTCCAGACATGCTATGGCTAGCAAACTTGTTAAGAGAAGAAAAATTTGTGACAAACATTATCAAAGCCTTGGATATGTCAAAAGTTACCGCCCTATAAACGAACGCCTGTCGATAGATTCATGGATCTTATATGATGTACAGTTAGCACGCCCGCTGTTGATTTTGCAGGGCGAAATCCATATTGCTTGTCACGAAGTAGATTACAGTTTCTTCTTAGTTTATCACAAATTCAAATAATTTACTCATGATGAACAACGGACTGATCAGCCTGTAGGCAGACGGATATGAGGTGTAAAGAGTCAGTATTCAGTATTTTTTAATACTGGGCAATGTTTACCCGAGAGATGGAAAGCATTTCGTTTTAATTAGCGGGTGAACAGCTTTATACGGAGAGGAGTTAGTTCCGGATGTAGATTCTTAAACATAATGATAAGAATGTAGTCATGACCAGCTGTTTTGCTTACATCAATTTACTTAATAAGTTTGGCAACATTCCGGACAGATATATTGATGTCTCTTAGAATATTTTCAAATGTAGAAGTAATACTTGGTACAGGATATCCCGATCATGAAGGGTTAAATTTGATACAAAATTCTCTGCAAAATGTTTTACTCCATGAGATGCTCAGGAGATTTCCCTATTCGTTAACAATGGCTGAGATAGATGCATTAATTCGGCAAAAATGCAAATAAGGAAAACGCAAAAAGACAGAGTAATTCGAATAAAAGACAGTCATGATTGATTCGATATTTCGCCTAAATAGGCTTCATCAAGAATACACGATGAATAACTGAACATAGACAATGCGAGGTAGCAGTGTGAAAGAGGGTGTTAGGGTAGGAGAATGTCACGTGTGTAGCGGGGTAGCATTGGATACTTTCTCCTGAAATGGTTGCCTATGTGTTAGATACTGTAGTAAGTATAGGAAGAGAGAACGAATAGTGTAGTAATTAGAGAGTGAGGGTATGAGTAAGAATTCAAGATGTGTGATAGCTAGGTAGGAGTGAGAGAGGTGTTTGTGGATAGCGAGTGGGTGCGACATCAAGAAATAAACGATGATAGGGGTAAGAATGTAAAATGCGAGATAGCGTTGCTGGAAAGAGTGTCAGAGTGGAAAAAGAGCCTTTAGTTGACGGTGTAGCAGTGAAAGGCGTTTGGTTGTTTGTTGTGACATGGCTCAAACACGTGACTACGATTCTTGTATCTGTGCCTAAAAATAAACGAAAATTCCATGAACAAAGTTTATTTCCTAGAACTGTTCGACACGGGCTGCTTCCCAGCTGACAATAACATGCTCGTTTTCCAATCTAATGCAAATACGTTCTTGTTGAGCCGTCTTCTTAAACAAGCCATGCACAAGTTCCACCATTACTGATCATGTTGTATCGCCATCTGCCTAACACTTATTAACCTTTATCCTAGAGTAACCTTCGGGCCTTGATAAGCAGTGACCCCCAAGTTTAAAAAAGCGAAACAGGTTGGAGTCATTTGAAGTTGCAAGTTAGAATGTACATAACAGTTTACTTGTGAAATCACTCACCAGTTGTATCTACCCGACACGGACTTCTATTATTGTACCTAACGGAATAAATCTATTCTATATTATTATAAATGTGTATTGTGTTCCACTCGGACGATACAAGTGTTTCACTATGATGTCCTTGTGTACAAAGTTTTCGGCACATGTGCATTATACGGCCGGTGCCAGTTTTTATGGTTTTACTAAACTGTCACCAGGTGGCGTTTCTCTCTATTCAAATTGATTATTCATCTAAAAATTAAAACTATAATATATTGCTGACGCTTCAACAGGTGCCAGAAAAAAAACCCTAAAAAATAAACTATATTTTGTTAGTGGTAATTTTAGTTTAATTCAAAAAAAAATGTCCAATGTTGCTTTAATTCGAAATTTTTTTTTATTCAAGTTATTAAATTGGTCGGGAAAAAGTCCAATTTTACTTTAAATAAAATTTTTTTGGGAAAAAATCCAATGGTGCTTTAATTTAAAACTTGTTTTATTGAAATTTTATTTTCTTACGCAGACGTTTGAATAAATGTTTTTACAATTATATATTGATACATTTTTATACAATAAATGTTTTTACAATTATATATTGATACATTTTTATACAATAAATGTTTTTACAATTATATATTGAGACATTTTTATACAATAAATGTTTTTACAATTATATATTGATACATTTTTATACAATAAATGTTTTTACAATTATATATTGAGACATTTTTATACAATTAATGTTTTTACAATTATATATTGAGACATTTTTATACAATAAATGTTTTTACAATTATATATTGAGACATTTTTATACAATAAATGTTTTTACAATTATATATTAATACATTTTTATACAATAAATGTTTTTACAATTATATATTGATACATTTTTATACAATAAATGTTTTTACAATTATATATTGAGACATTTTTATACAATAAATGTTTTTACAATTATATATTGATACATTTTTATACAATAAATGTTTTTACAATTATATATTGAGACATTTTTATAGAATAAATGTTTTTACAATTATATATTGATACATTTTTATACAATAAATGTTTTTACAATTATATATTGAGACATTTTTATACAATAAATGTTTTTACAATTATATATTGATACATTTTTATACAATAAATGTTTTTACAATTATATATTGAGACATTTTTATACAATAAATGTTTTTACAATTATATATTGAGACATTTTTATACAATAAATGTTTTTACAATTATATATTGAGACATTTTTATACAATAAATGTTTTTACAATTATATATTGATACATTTTTATACAATAAATGTTTTTACAATTATATATTGAGACATTTTTATACAATAAATGTTTTTACAATTATATATTGATACATTTTTATACAATAAATGTTTTTACAATTATATATTGAGACATTTTTATACAATAAATGTTTTTACAATTATATATTGATACATTTTTATACAATAAATGTTTTTACAATTATATATTGAGACATTTTTATACAATAAATGTTTTTACAATTATATATTGATACATTTTTATACAATAAATGTTTTTACAATTATATATTGAGACATTTTTATACAATAAATGTTTTTACAATTATATATTGATACATTTTTATACAATAAATGTTTTTACAATTATATATTGAGACATTTTTATACAATAAATGTTTTTACAATTATATATTGATACATTTTTATACAATAAATGTTTTTACAATTATATATTGAGACATTTTTATACAATAAATGTTTTTACAATTATATATTGATACATTTTTATACAATAAATGTTTTTACAATTATATATTGATACATTTTTATACAATAAATGTTTTTACAATTATATATTGATACATTTTTATACAATAAATGTTTTTACAATTATATATTGAGACATTTTTATACAATAAATGTTTTTACAATTATATATTGAGACATTTTTATACAATAAATGTTTTTACAATTATATATTGATACATTTTTATACAATAAATGTTTTTACAATTATATATTGATACATTTTTATACAATAAATGTTTTTACAATTATATATTGAGACATTTTTATACAATAAATGTTTTTACAATTATATATTGATACATTTTTATACAATGAATGTTTTGGTTTTCAAATATTTTTGTGTTCAGAAAAAAAGACAAACAAACACGTTTGTTATTTATTTGCCGTGTGATTTGACCAATAAGAATTTAGAGTTATAGCTCCCTAATAATGCCGCCATCCGAATAATGCAGATGTGCCAAATTTCTAGTCTTTCAATGAGTCTTCATTTCTCCGATGTCCGTGCACTGCGGTAGAGCGAATGTAAACTAAGCAGAGGTTATATATCGCCCAATTAATTTTGGGACAGGTTTTAGTTATAAGGGTTGGTGTATGACGGTTGGTTGGTTGGGGAGGGGTGTTGGGGATAAGGATGAAAAAGAGAGGGGAGGGGAGGGTAAATTGATATAATGCTCGATCAGTTTCTTTTCTAAAAATGGTAATTTAATCTTGTGAAAAAGAAGGTGCGTGATTAAGAAAGAGGAAAAAAGAAAGAAAAGATGGGATTGAAAGAAAAAAAGGAAAGAAAGAAAGAAAGAGGAGTAAAAATATTTAAATATTTTAGAAGTATTATACTTGTTTTTTTTTTTCGTGATTTTTTTTTTTTATATATTCATTTCAGTGTGCGGTTTTTTTTTTATTTTCTCTAATATTTCTGTTTTTAAGTTTGTTGCTTTTTCTACTTTCTTTTTTTTCCTGAAAAATTCTCAATTTGTTTTTTATTTCTGTAAAATTATTCTTTCTTTCTTTCTTACCTTGGCTACAATTTTTTTATTTTCATTCTTTCTTTCTTTCTTACCTTGGCTACAATTTTTTTTATTTTCATTCTTTCTTTCTTCATGTACCATTCCAATTTTATTCTTTCTTTCGATACAATTCCTTTCTTTTTTTAATCTTTCTTATGTTTCTTTTTGCATTCTTGACCGTTCTCTTTCCTTTAACCTTTCTTTTTTTCTTTCTATACTATTCATCTTTTTTCTTTCTTTCCTTTTTTCTTTTTTCTTTCTGTAATTTGTTTTTCTTTTGTTTTCTTTCTTTCTCTCTTTTCTTCATTCTTTCAGTTTTTGTTCTTTCTTTCTTTCTTTTTTCTTTCTATACAATACCCCTTCATTTCTTTCGTTTTTCTTTCTATACAATTCATATTTTCTTTCTTTTTATTTTGACCTTCTATTTTGTTTCTTCTTTCTTCCTTTTTTCTTCTCTCGCCTTTTCTCTCCTTACTATTTGAAATCTCACTTTCTTTTTTTCTTTCTTTCCTTCTTTGTCTGTAAATTTGTTCGTTCCTTTCTTTTTTCCTTTTTTTCTGTACCCATCGTTTCCCTTTCGCTCTTTATATCCCATTTTCTTTCTTGTTTCTTTCACACGTTTTTAAGAGGATTTCTTTCTTGTCTTTTTATAGTATCTCACTTTTCATTTCACTCTCCCTCTCATCTTTCTTTCTTTCTTTCTTTCTTTCTTTCTTTCTTTTAAACACCTTACTTCTCTTTCTTTCTTACTTTTCCCTATTTTATTTCTCCTTCTCCCCCCCCATCCCCACTTCATCCAGTCATAGTGAAACACAATCTACAAGCGAATCACATTAAAATTCTACAGATTCCGATAATCTGATCAAATTCCACCCATTCTCAAATCCTGTAATGGAGTCAACAGCAACAATCTGCAAATATTCTAAGCCCTTCACATCAGCCATGGAAGCTCGATTTTTAAAGCAACGTTTTACATTATATTACGAGGTCTCTGACCCACCTGCAGTTAATAAAAATAAATTTTCCTTGCAATGAATTATTCAGGAAAGTACGGTAGGCCCTATTAAGGAAAATATTTCTAATAAAAAATAAACATAATTTATTAACTCTCCAAAACACTAGACCAGTCTAATTACACCTAATCAGCAGCTGCGACGGCGTCCTTATCTTATACAGATATTATAACCATTTCACTAAGCAGATTATATTTGCATTCTTGTAGCCTATAATCTTGATTTGCTGAATAATATTTGGGCGCTGATCATATATTTAAGGTTTCTATTTGATGTCTAATCAAAGTGTTAACTCTATTAAAGTAAAAATAGTTTTATCGTCGCAGAAACGATCGTACACGTAGTTCTTGGTACCTAAATAATTTTTCCATAATTTTACCATTTGCTTATATATATATATATATATATATATATATATATATATATATATATATATATATAGAGAGAGAGAGAGAGAGAGAGAGAGAGATAAATGGCTAGAGAGAGATGAAGAGAGAGAGAGAGAGATGAAGAGAGAGAGAGAGTCAGACAGAGGGATATATATATATATATATATATATATATATACTCGTCTGGATGCCCAGCGTTGCATGTGTGTTTGGAGGTGTGTATTAGCAAACAACAACAAAAAAATAGTGGTAGTAGGCAGGCAGGCTCGAACACGTACCGCGAAGGAGGAAAAGAAAATGAACAAGAAACAAACAAAAATGTGACGTCTTTGCTGTTGCGCCCATCGCCAAACTGGAAGTGACGTAGTTTAAATTAAGGTTAGTCAATCTAAAAGAGGGGATGACTTTCAAAAAATAGCAGCGAAAAAAGAGACCCCTCCCTGTAGAAAAGTGTCCCGTAAAGAGTGAAAGAATTAATTTTTTTAGCCAATTTATCGATATTTGTCGTCCGAAGGGTTGACCTCCCAAACGATATCGATATCGTGAATATCTGTCGCCTCTGTCGAAAGTTTTAGGCAGGCATACATACATACATACATACATACATACATAAATACATACATACATACATACATTTAAACACACAGGTGAGATTCATATTATAGAAGATGATAATTCTCGAAAGGATGAAACACTACTGTCTGTAAGTATTAAAATAATAATTATAGCACTTTAAATTTTTTCTATAAAGTGTTCGATAATAAGAACCTAGTTCTTAACAGGACTGACATAATTATTACTATAATTATAATTTTAATACTTGCAGACACTAGTATTTGATACTTACAGAGAGTAGTGTTTCAGGGAATCATGCTATATATATATATATATATATATATATATATATATATATATATATACTAGCAGGGGTGCCCGGCGTTGCTCGGGTGTTTGGAGGTGTATGCTGTGCAAAAAAAGCAAAAAAACAAAAAATATGGTTAATTTTTTAAAACTTTGACCCCTATTATGACCCCTTAAAATTTATTGTTTCGGGCTCAAATCACTTTATTAAGTTAGATCCAGGTTCAAGGAACCTATATCTAAAATTTCAAGTGTCTAGACCCAAAATTGTCGGAGGAGTTTGGTAGAGTTCTTAAAGATCAAATCGTTGAAATTTGACCCCTTAACAGCCAAATTTCTGGCTGACACCCGTCACATCGATTTTCCCAAATCTCAGTACCCGGTATTTCAAATTTCGAGTCTATAGGCTAAAAATTGACAGAGTTATTGCGTAGGGAAATGTACACAGACAGACAGACACACAGACACACAGACAGACACGTTCACTTTTATAGATATATAGATATATATATATATATATATATATCCTTCTATAAAATATTTAGACACCAGATGCCAGAAAGCCTTCTCTAGTAGTTTCTTTCCCATGACTGCTAGACTTTGGAATTCCGTTCCGGGTTCCTGCTTCCCTGTCTGTACTGATACGCAGAAGTTCAAGTGTAATATAAACAGGCATCTTGCTGCTCAACTCCCTACATAGTATCTCTTCAAATTATGTCCCAGATAATAGCCCCCTACATCAAAGTGGCACTGTGCCTTGTTTGTGGGGATAAACGCAATAAAAATAACCAGACAATAGATAAAGAAACAAATAAAAAAAGAATCAGTTGCATCCCAATGACCAAAAGAAAGGATGGGTCTACGATCATAACTTTTGTTTATTTAAAAATTTATTTATTTATTTATTTACAGCACATTCTCAAAAAATGATAGCCAGTAACGAATTAGCACGTTTTTCAACTCCCAACGTGTGAAACTTTCATATTTTTTTTCAGTATGACTTTGAAGTTGTTCAAGGCTTCTCAGTCGCTACTACTAAAACTCTCCGTTCTTAAACGCCCTCCTCCCGCAAAAAAGACAGAAGTCCACCGGTGTAAGGTCAAGGAAGCTATACCATAGTGTTTTCTCGTAATGGTGCTTCAAAAACTGTCAGCCAAATTTGCATAATGAGGCGTAAAGATAATCCGTTTTATCATTTTTTTTTATGGATTAAAAGAGATCAGATGAGCTTACTCCCAGGTGCCATCTCAACGTAAATACTCCCAGTTAATCTGACTTGTTTAGCAGCAAAATCTCACCGCTTTCCTACATACCGAAAGATTTTCTACTATAATAGAGTCTTTACTCATCCCTGTTTACCCGGTTATACCAACACTCAGAAACTAAAATGTAACTTGTACAAATGCCTTGCTGCCTAAACTCAATACTCAGTTTACCACCAATAAATCTTACCTCTATCATAGTATCTCTATACTTCAATGGCTATATGCTTTGTTTGGGGACGAATAACGTTAAAGTTAACTATAAAAAAAGTAGACACGCACTCATACGCACGCAAAACTTTTACTCGGTTATGCGATATTTTACTATCGTTTATATTTATTTATCGATCGATATATCATTTGATTATGTATCGATACCCTATTATATGTCGATAAATATTATTGTGAAATGCATGAAAAAACAATCACGCACCAGCAGAGCCTCTATTTTTGCAGATGTTCGTTTTTAAATGATTTATTTTTATTTTTTAGAAACTGTGTTTTAGTTGTTACTAGTCTTGGTGCCCGGCGTTACCCGGGTATTTGGATGTGTGTTGAGCAAAAAAAAAAAAAAAAAGTGGTAGTAACCAGGCAGGTTCGAACCCGTTCCGCTAAGGAAGAAAAAAACGTGAAAAAATGCCCCCAAAACCTGACGTCTTTGCTGTTGCGCCCATCGCCAAACCGAGAGTGACGACTGTTTAAATTAATCCTAGTCAATCGAAAAGAGAGGAATGACCTTCGAAAATATCGGCGAAAAAAAGCGACGCCTTCCTGTAGAAAAGTGCCCGGTTGAGGATGAAGGAATGAATGTTTTTAGCCAATTTTTCGATATTTGTCTTCCAAAGACTTGTGAAAATCCGTCGCCTCTGTTGAAAGTTTTAGGCAGACATACAAACATACATACATACATTTTAAAACAGACAGGTAATATTTATATTATAGATTGCCCATAGGAAACTCATTTGTCATTACATGCTGTTTTATCTAGCCCCACTTCTTTCGAGGAGTTTAGACTCAAGGTCAAGTGTGAGTTTGATGAAAATGCTTCTGCGGAACGAACTGGATTCGAACTTGGCACACCCTAGTTTTCAGTGCATGCCGTTAAACACTTCACCACCTGTTACGACAACATCAAGAACGAGTTCATTTCGCTGACTGGAAAGATGACTTGTTGCTATGGATAGACGATTTGTCTAATTTTTCTCGCTGAAGGAAGGAAGAACCAAAATACGTAAGCTGCTAACCCTAACCCATTACAAGTGGCGCCATATTGTGGACTGTGAAGTATTGGATTCATTTGCCGATTCACGAGTGCTTAGACAAGGGTCATTCTTCACTAAAGTGCTTAAAAAAGAACACTATATATATATATATATATATATATATATATATATATATATATATATATATATATATATATATCATTTGAGGTTGTTTTCAATTTGTCTTTACATAAGCAGTAACGTGCCGCTACACTGTCATGAGCATGTTTCGGTCTTCTAGTATTTAGTAACTAGAAACCTCTTTAGACAACAACGCTTATATTCAAAAGCGGAATTCTTAATGAAAAACTAAAATCAAACTTTCAGTAAAAGAAAGTTGGTTAGGTGTGGATTTATTTATTTATGTTAAAAATCTATTTATTTATTTATCTATTCATTTATTTATTTAGTTATCTATTCACTTATTTATTCATTTATTTATTTATTTATCTATTCATTAATTTATTTATTCATTTATCTATCTATTTATTTATCTATTCATTTATTTATTTATCTATTCATTTATTTATTTATTTATTTATCTATTTATTTATTTATTTATCTATTCATTTATTTATTTATCTATTTATTTATTCATCTATTCATTTATTTATCTATTTATTTATTTATTTATTTATTTAATCATTTATTTATTTATCTATGTATCTATTTATTTATTTATCTATTTATTTATTTATTTTTATGGTGGGTTAAGGGATAAAGTAAGTAGGATTGGGGGTTGAGGAGTTTTATTCGATGTGTGTGTGTGTGTGTGTGTGTGTGCGTGTGCTCCCTAACTTGGGTTGAAGTGATAAACAAACTGCCACTAGCGTATAAAGCAATACTCTTTGTGCAAACGAATGGAGCTTAGGCACTTGGACAATGAACATACATCTTAGTAGCAGCCGAATAGCATAATGGTTAGAAGCGCTGACTGTCGCCTAACCAGTTGTTTCAAACCTGGCTTGAGATACTTGCCGAGGAAACAAATCTACCACGCCCTGAATAATTGTGGACTTATCTCCGAAGAACAGAAAGAATCCCCAAAAAGAAAGAGAGGAACACATGGCCTGTTATATATAGATCAAAAGATCCTAAAGGAGGTAAAAAGAAGAAGAAAGAATTTAGCCATGGCATGGATCGACTACAAAAAGGCGTACGACAGAATCTCCCAAGCATGGATAATAGAATGCTTAAAAATGTATAAAATACCAAACAGTATCATCAACATGACTGAAAATGCAATGAGAACATGGAGACTGGAACTGACAGCTGATGGACAACACATAACCGAAATAAATATCAAAAGAGGCATTTTCCAAGGAGATTCACTGCTGCCATTACTGTTCTTCATAGTCATGATGCCCCTGAACAATGTACTGAGAAAGTGCCAAGCCGAAAACAAGTTCTCTAACACGGAGAAAAAAATGAACCACGATCTGAAACTTTTCACAAGGACCGAAATGACATTATTAAACACCACTATGATCTTCGTCCAGGGCATCCAAATAGAGTTTGATATGGAAAAGTGCGCACTACTAGTGATAAGAAAGGGAAAACTGGAGACGATAGAAGGCATGGAACTACCCAACCAAACGGAGATGAGGGCACTAGGGGAACAAGACGCCTATAAATACTTGGGAGTTCTGGGAGCAGACACCATCAAAGCAACAGAAATGAAAGAGAAATTTGAGAGGAAAACCTCAGGTGAACAAGAAAACTTTTGGAACTATATTATATAGCAGAAACCTAATAAAAGTTATAAATACATGGGCAGTATCACAAGTAAGATTCTCTGGATCGTTTATAGGGTGGACTAAAAAAGAACTGAGACAGCTCGATCAGAGGACCAGGAAACTCATGACCATGCACAACACACCGAAGGACGATGTTGACCGACTCTACGTGAAAAAGAAAGATGGCGGGAGGGGACTGATCTGTATAAAAACTGAGTGAATGACACAAAAAAAAAAAACAGAACTAGAAAATAATGCAAAACACTAAAAGAATAATTATGGCAGCGAGAGACAGTGGAAAAAAAATCAATAAAACAGAAAACAGAGAGACAAAAGATAAAACAAGAAAAGAAAAATGGGAAGAGAAACAACTACACGGAAGATTCGTAAGGATGACAAAAGATGAGATCAACGAAAACACTTGGACATGGATGCGAAAAGGACACGTAAACCGAGAAACTGAATCCCTAATAACCGCAGCACAAAGTAACTCGATAAGAACCAACCACATCAAAGCAAAGATCCACAAAACAGAAGAAAATAGCAAATGCAGACTTCGTGGACAAAGAGACGAAACGATAAACCATATAGTAAGTGAATGTAACAAACTAGCCCAAAAGTAATACAAGTACCGGCACGACAAAGTTGAAAGGGCAGTATACCGGGAATTGTGCAAACAACTGTATCTCGAACGCACAAAGAAATGGTACAAGCATAAGCCAGCAAGAGTAACTGAAAACGAGAATCACAAAATCCTATGAGACATGGCCATACAAACGGATAAATCCATCCATGCAAGAAGACCGGATATCGTAATAATTAACAAGAAAGAAAAGTCCTGCCAAATCATAGACTTTGCTGTCTCAGCTGATCACAGGAAAATATCAAAGAAAAGGAGAAACGGAACAAATACATAGAGCTAACCAGAGAGCTGAAAGGGATATGGATGATGAAAAAAAATCAAGATAGTAAGAGCACTAGGAACAATTCCGAAAAACTTTGAGAAAAGAATCGGATAAATTGGAATCGCAGCAATGGCTGGAAAGATACAATGAATAACAATAATGAAAACAGCTGAAATATTAAGGAAAACCTTTGAATGCAATGACTAATACACATGAGCCACATCTACGGACCAGACGAACTACTGCAGAGACAAAACACGAAACGTTACATGGAACCAAGAACATTGAAGCTTCATATCTATAAGTTCTCCATCCCCTTTCCCATTACCAAATCACTCCTCCCCCAAAGAATGATGCCAAATAGTCGAGAAGGCTCAAGGGGGATGGAAACACTGAGGACTGAGTGCTGACTAGACCTCCGCTGGACAAATGCCAAGAGAACTGGTACCATTTGGAAGGCTTATTGCCACTCAAACTCCAGTGGAGACCAAATGGCCGCTGCTAGCGAGAAATCAATAATAAACGGCTGTTGCGATAATGTTATCGAAAGAGGTGGAGAGTACTGAAAATCTGGGGAGACTTGTTGTTACTCAGCTTCTAGGGAACACTACAGGTTGTTCTCAAAGAGAAATCCTTTATGACCTGTGTAAAATCTCTTCTTCTTCTTCTTCTTCTTCTTCTTCTTCTTCTTCTTAACAACAACAACAACAACAACAACAACAACAACAACAACAACAACAACAACAGCAGCAGCAGCAGCAGCAGCAACAACAACAACAACAACAACAACAACAACAATAACAATAATAATAATAATAATAATAATAATAATAATAATAATAATAATAATAATTCTGATTTCGTTTATGAACGTCTCTCTGGAAAGGGATGATATTCATTTCCAGAATATTCATTTCTTCAATGATGATATTCATTTCTTCAAACCAGGAGCTTCAAAGATCAAGGCGTTTCCTAAGGATGTTGGTGGTACCTATAATTGCAGAGGTTTGAAGGCCGCCTAAAACATCGTGGATTTGTAGTTTTTTCAATTGTCCTTCCAGACGACTTGATACTACTCCTAGTGTACCAACTACGACCGGGATTATTTGTGTTTTAACCCTGTGTATACGCCTTATCTCCAAGGCCAATGGAGCATAATTGCTCCACTTCTCATTCTCCTTCTCTCTCACATTCCTGCCCCAGGGTACTGAGAAGTCTACAATCTGCCAGTTTTTTTTTAAACTTTGTCAATGACGACCAAATCCGGACGATTATGTTCCAATTGTTTGGTCGTTATGACACTTTTGTCCCGCCATACCTCTACCTTGCCATCCTCACTTGTTCTCACTTCATCAGGCACCTCCTCAAACCATTTTCCAGCACACTTCGCCCCAACCCTCTTACACACCTCCCAATATATCCGGAGTCCCATGCGATCGTGTCTTTTACGGTACTCTCTCTGGGCCAGTCCACTATATCCTGCTGCAAGGTGCGCAATTGATTGAGGTCTTACCACAAATCCGGCATTCTGCAGCAACTTCCTCTCCTAAAACCACTTTTTTGAACAATCGTGTCCCTAATGCCTGCTCTTGTGCTGCACAAACAAAAGCTTCAGTACTCTTAGCCAGATACTCAGCTTTAAGCCATTGCTATGATCTTTCATCAGCCACTTCTGCTATATCCTAGAAGAACCTTCCATGCATTTTCTTCCTAGCCAGTTCCTCTGCCCTTTCTCTATCCATACGTTTCACATAATCAGCCTTGGTCTCACATACCTCCACTTCATTGGCCACAACCTTAAGCATCCACTTCTCACTTCTAATTACATGCTCCTTCAACGACATCTCCTCGTTTCTAACACAATCTTTTACACTTTTCAATCCTCTCCCACCAGCTTTCCTCTTTTGATACAGCCTTGCTACGCTACTTCGAATGTGAAATATACCAAACATTGCTAAAACTTTTCTTGTTTTGATATCCATGGCATGCAAATCCTTGTCAGACCATTCTAAAATTCCCGCACTGTATCTCAAAACACTGACTGCCCATGCATTTACTGTTTTCATTAGGTTTCCTCCATACAGTTTCGACTTTGCAATTAGTTTCACTCTTCTAAGATACTCCTTCCTGATGTTTTCCTTCATTTCTCTGTTCATGATGCCTACACCCTTCAGCACTCCTAAATACTTATATCCTGTATCTTCTATTTCTTTCATGATTTCTCCATTTGGCAGCACCATTCCATTCGAATGAACCTTTACTCCTCTTTTCATCATCAGCACCGCACATTTACTAATCCCAAACTCCATCCCAATGTCTTCTGGGTACGTCCCCACAAGTTCTACCAGTCTCTCCATTTCCTTTTCATTTCTACTGAATATTTTCAAATCATCCATAAACAGTAGATGGTTTAGGCGTCTGTCATCGGATCCAAAGTTATACTCCAGTTTTTCTCTCTTGAAGAGGATGCTCAGTGGCATCATTATCATTACAAAAAGAAGTGGCAATAACAAATCTCCTTGAAATATCCCACGTTTAATGCCAACCTGTCCCATCTCCTCTCTGTTTGCTGTCAGCACCGTTTTCCATTGAGACATACTTGTCTCCAAAAGCCCTACCACATTCTCAGCAACCTTCATCATCAATAGTATTTCACGTATCCATGAATGAGGAACCATGTCATAAGCCTTTCTGTAATCGATCCATGCTACGCTCAGATTTCTCTTCTTCTTCTTCTTCTTCTTCTTCTTCTTCTTCTTCTTCTTCTTCTTCTTCTTCTTCTTCTTCTTCTTCTTCGCATCCTGCATTATTGCTTTATCAATTAGTCGTTGCTCTTTAGTACCTCTCGAGCCTTTCCAGCGCCCCTTTTGTTCATCAGGAAAAACACTATTACTCTCTAGATGTTCATAAATTTTCTCGCAAATATTCCAGTCAACAGTTTCCATATCAATGGCAGACATGTAATTGATCTATAATTATTGGCATCTGTTCCTTTTGCAGGATCTTTCCTAATCAGTGTTGTTCTTCCCTTCACATAATAATAATTATAATAATAATAATAATAATAATAATAATAATAATAATAATAATAATAATAATAAAAAATAATAATAATAAATAAATAAATAAATAAGTGAATGACACGGAATCATGAAGGCTGAAACTGTATAATTGTAAGTTAACTACTTCTGCGGTCCTGCCTTTGTCCCCTTTTACGTTTATTCCTATAAACAGGCGCCACACTACATAAGTAAGAATCAAGAAGAATGGAAATACCGAGAAGAGAGAGCACTTCGCTGGATGAGTGCAAAGAGGATTGGGACCCTAGGAATGCCACCCACATTCTAGTAAAGACCAATGGTCGCCGCCAACGAGAAATTAATGGTAAGCGGCTGTTGTGATAACGCAAATTCACCTGCAAAAGTTATCAAAAGAGGTGGAGAACACCACAAGTTGTCCTCAAAGAGAAATCTTTGATGATGGCTTGTGTGACTATTTTTTAGTGAGTAAATAATAATCATCAACCACGAAAGAAGAAATGGACAACAAATGAGAATATGCTGCTAATGGAATGTTATTACAAATTACACTCCAAAGACCGAGGATATCGGAAACGGATTGAGGAGTCGTGGGACATGTCCACTGACTACCTGTAGCAGCTGAAACACACTACAATCACAGGCAGAACTTCCCACGACTCGAGATTTGAAATCCATTTTCTCTCTGGTTTGTCCAATCACAAGCCAGCTCTCTATCACGTGACAGGGCATATAAAAGGCGAAATCTGAAACTCTCAACCTTTTTTTTTATTCTGACTCTGCCGGGCAGCATACTTCGCCTGAGGCTTTGGCCCCAGGCTGAACGTAAGTACTACAAGCTAACATGGCGACCTTTCAAATTCCCATTTGTTTCCAATTTTTGTTATGCTGAAGAACATACACCGACACACACACACACATACACCGACACACCGACACACACCGACACACACACCGACACACACACCGACACACACACACACACACACACACACACCGACACACACACACACACACACACACACACACACACACACACACACACACACACACACACACACACACACACACACACACACACGGCAACACGTGAACACACTGAAGACTTTGCCCTTTCTTTCTCCTTTAATCGGCTTCCTTCGTCCCAACGACTACTAGCTATAAATACGTGTGGACTGAACTGTACTCTCCTCAACAAACCGGCAATATATTAATTCTATCTTTACACAAGAACACTTCAATCTACTAACACGTTTCTCTCTTCTACTAACGCTACTAACGAAAATGACAAATAAAGTTGTTTATTAATATAGAATGAAACTCCATTGCGTTGTGTCATCCCTATATACCTACCATAAAACGGAACAAAGAATTGCGGAATAAGCGAAGCTTAATCTCCAGAGTGTTTGACTTTCGAATCTAGAGCTAATGGAAATACAACAAAAGAAAAACAAGCCAAGAATCACTCCTCAGTGGAATTCATACATAGAAACTCCACGCGTAGAAGACCTGCAAGACTTAAACACAGTAAACATGGGGACCGAGATTTATGAAACAGCGAGACTAAACGAGAATGAAACAGTTGGAGTAAAAAACATCATACAAATAATGAACGAAAAGAAAACAAAATGGCCGCCCTTAAGAACGAAGAGTGGAAGAAATTAAAAGCAGAAATAACGGCGAACAAGCTCTTCCCATGCATCGTAACAGATACTATGGCAAACTTAAGCAATTTAATTCACGCATGTGCGAAGATAGTAAGTATGAAGTTTAAAGTAGGAAAAAAACCGGGGAAAGAAAATAGGCCGACAAAACCTGAATAGGAATTCAGACTGGAAACCCAGATCAAAAACCTTAAAAATCAAGTCAAAGCGATAAACAAAATGAAAGCGAATAGAAAAGTGTAGATATAATCATCAGGGGTAGGCTAAACAAGAAACAGGAAGAACTAAAGCAAAAATAGCAGCAAAAGAAGGGGAAATAAGACGATAGAGATATAATTCGAAACAGTGCAAGCAGGACAGGATGTTTGAAAAAAAAATAAAAGTCAATTTATCAAAATGTAAACGGAGAAAAATCAAAAACAGAAAAATCGAACCCAACAGAAACAAAACGCCACTGGAGTAAGATATGGGGAGAACGACAAGATAACAATAGAAATGCTGACTGACTAAAAGACATGAAAGAAGAGTTACTGCAAATGGAAGGAACAGAAAATCAAATCAGCAAAGAAACTCTCAAGACAACCCTACGAAATATGGCAAACTGAAAAGCATATACGTCTATTAGCTCCATAAATTCACGACACTACATGAAAGGCTAATTCAAAGCATTACCGATGTATTCACGAAGCAGGAGTGTCAGAATGGATGACCACAGGTTGAACTATACTAGTACAAAAAGGCACAGAAAAGGGAACACGAAAGACTAGCCTAAAACATGAGAAGATGCACACAGGAAACAAACGTGCCAGCTTGGATGACAAAACGTTGAACCACACTGATACAGAAGGACACAGAGAAAGGAACCGCCCCAGCAACTACAGACTTATAACATGCTTACCTACCATGTAGAAAATACTAACAGAACAAATTTATCACACCGGTGATAATTGAGGACTACTCCTCGAGGAACAGAAAGGATGCAAAAAAAAAAAATAAAATAAAATAAAATAAAATAAATAAAAAGAGGAACATATGATCTGCTATGCAAAAACAAAACGATCCTGAAGGAGGTAAAAAGTAGAAAAAATTTAGCCATGGCATGGATCAACTACTACAGAGCGTACGACAAGATCCCATAATCATGGATAATAGAATATCTGAAATTATCAATTTGATTGAAAATGCAATGAGAACATGGAGGCTTGGACAGGAAATAATGGTGGACAATACATAACTAAATCAAAAATACAAAGTACCTTACAAGTGGATCCCCTATCACTATTTCTGTTCATCATAGCCATAACACCCCTCAACAACATAACAAAGTGTAGTATCTGTTCTGATGCTACACTTCACTTTTTTTTTGTCCTCGGTCGGTGGAGGAGAGGATTGGATACTTTAAAAAAAGTTTTGTTCCTATCTAGTGTGCCCGTTTTTGAGGAACTGGATTTTCCCCACATTAAAAAACTGACCTTGCGTCTCTCTGTCCCCGTGGGGAGGCAAGTAAATAAGAAACAATATACTAAGAAAGTGCCAAGTCGGATAAAAGTTCACTAACACAGTAAAGAATGAGCCATCTAACCTGAAACTGACGGCCTAAAACTTTTTACAAGAACGAAAAAGGAACTAGAGATGCTATTAAACACAACCAGAATCTTCAGACAGGATAACCGAATGAAATTTGGTATGAAAAAGTGCGCATTGCTTGTTATGAAAATAGGAAAATTAGCGGAAACGGAAAATATGGAACTACACAACCAAGCGGAGATAAGGGCATTAGGTAGGAACATGACTCTTACAAATGTGTGTTCTAGAAACGGGCACCATCAAATCAACAGAAATGAAACAGAAACTTGGAAAGGAATATCAAAGAAGGCGCCCTTTTCTCTTCCCTGCAACCTCTTTCTCACAGAAGAGACGTTGCGAGCCTGTCTCTGCTTTATCGTTATTTTCATGGCAAGTGCTCGTCTGAGCTCCAATCTATGGTCCCTCCTCGCACAAACTTTTACGAGAAACACTCGTCTAGCTGAAAACACTATCTATAATTTCCCCCATTCTTTATCTGTGCCCAAACCTAAACGTAGATTCCATGAACAAAGTTTCTTTATTAGAACTACACACTTGTGGAATTCTCTTCCGTTTGCCTGCTTTCCGGCTGACCATAATATGGTTGACTTCAAGTCCAACGTAAACAAGTTCTTGATGAGCCGTTCCTCTTAAGTAATCCAATTTACCAAATTTCCACTAACAATTACAACGACATTGTCCCATTGACCACTGTATGCTTATTAACCCTTATCCTCAAGTGGCCTCTGGGCCTTGATAAGTGGCGACTCCTTTGTAAAAAAAAAAAAGAATAAGAAAACTCCTAGAAACTAAACCATATAATAGAAACCTAATAAAAGGTATAAACACGTAGGCAATATCACTAGTAACATACCCCGGACCGTTTATCGGTTAAACCAAAGAAGAACTGGGGCATCTCGACAAGAAGGCCGGAAGACTTATGGCTAGACACAATGAACTACACCCAAAGGATGATACCGACCGACTCTACGTGAATAGGAAAGATGGGGGAAACAGATTGATTTTTATAGAAGACTGTGTGAATGACACAAAAAGAATTAGAAAAATACACCGAAAGGATAATTGCCGCAACAAGAGACACTGAAAACAAAACAAAACAAAACAAAAAACAAAACAAAAACAAAAAACAAAACAAAAAAAAAACGAACAAGATAGAAAGAAGAGAAGCAAAGTATAAAGCTAGAAAAGAAAAAAAGAGAAGAGAAACAGCTACATGAACGATTCATAAAGACGACGAAAGATGAGACTAAAGAAAACACTTGCACGTGGATACGAAAAGGAAACCTAAACAGAGAAATTTAATCTCTAATAATAGCAGCACAAGATAACGCGATAAGAACTAACCACATCCAAGCAAAGATCGACAAAACGCAGAAAAAAATAATAATCGAATGCAGCAAACTAGCCCCTCCCCTCCAATATAAGAACAGGCACGATCACATGTAGACTTTGTGGACAAAGAGACGAAACGATGAGCCACATAATAATCGAATGTAGCAAACTAGCCCCAAAAGAATGCAAGAACAGGTGCGAGAATGCAGTATATAGGGAATTATGCAAACAACTGGATCTATAATACTAAGACAAATGGTACAAACACAAACAGAAGTAATTGAAAACGGAAGTCAAAAAATTCTATGGGCCGTGGATGTACAAACCCCATCAAGAAGACCAGGTGTCATAATAGTTAACAAGAAGGAAAAATCCTGTCAGACTGTAGATTTCGCAGTTCCAGCAGATCACAGAGTGAATATCAAAGAGACGGAGAAGCGGAGCAAATACACAGAGCTGGCCAGAGAACTGAAAGGAATATGGAAGAACAAAGTCAATATTTGACCAATAATAGTACCTATTTACAATGCCTCTCCACGGGACAGAGGTAGACACCAGGGTCGTTTTTTAACGTGGAGAAAAAGCACAAAAATAAAAATTTGACCAATAATAGTAGGAGCACTAGGAATAATGCCGAAAAACTTTGAAAAAAGAATGGGAAAGATTTGAATCAGAGAGATAGCTGAATAGATACAATGAATAACAATAATGTAAACGACTGAACTATTATGAAATACCCTTGAATGCGGAAACTAATACATATGAGTTACAAATGCTAACGGTACATATAGAAACTACAATAGGAGTAAAACGGCAAAACAAAAGTATAAAAACACCACATAGAATGAAGAAAACTGAAACCGTATAATTGTAAGTTACTCCCCCCCCCAAGTGTCGGCATTAACTGATACCACACTAAATGTGATGGGCCAAGAAGGATAGAAAGACCGAGGAGAGAAAACACTAACCAAACCTCCACTAGATGAGTACGAAGATGACTAGGAAGTTTAGTCTTCATCTGCTGCTGCAGCATCAAATAATCATGAAGGGTCCAGAAAGACCAACGAGGAAGAATATTAACCAGACCTCCACTGGAAAATCGTCGAGAGCACTGGGGCCTTGAGAAGGTTTTATTGTCATCCAAACTTTAGGGAAGACCAATGGCCGTTGCCAGCCAAAAATCGTAGGTAAACGGCTGTTGCGATAACGTGAAGGAGTTGTATGCGCTGCTTATCAAGAGAGGTGGAGAGCACTGGAAATTTGGGGAGATTTGTCACTCATACTCCAGGGAACACCACAGGTTATCGCCCGTGAGTGATCACTGGTGATGGCCTGCGTGAAAACTCTTAGTGAGTGGATAATATCCAAGTCGGCTTATTTAACAATTTTCAAATGCAGAAATATACAAAAGTTTGTGGGAGCTGGAACTTTCTTATGAGGTAGACAGTTGATTGCTCCCCACCAGAGCAATGTGTGACACAAGGTCAAGAAAGTGGGAGATAGGCAAGCTCCCCTAAAGGAGGGGCACTCTTTACTCAACAAAAATTGCATGGGAATCCCCGTCAGCATTCCCCGGTCGGGAAGCCTCCAGGCGACAAGCAATAAACTTACCCCACCTGAAAGTCGGGTGGCAAGGCTTGGGAAGGTGGACCTCCTGGGTGATACCCAAGCAGTGTACCTAAGTCCGACAGGTACTGGGCCAGTTCCCGGCCCCGCACCTGTCGGGTTGAGTGTCAAGAATGGATCCTTGACGAGTACTCTACCCAGTCTCCCTGCAGCCGAAGCCGCTAGGAGACTCAACCGCTATCACCAGTAATGAGGTACTCCTCCGTTCAACTCTTTAGATATAGATATAGACATAGTTATGGATGTGTGAGTATTCTTATTTCCTACACCCCCCTTTTTATTTATTTTTTAAACATCTTTCGCGCCCTTCCCCAACATCCCCTCTGATATCCACCTCATTTTGAATTCACGCTCGTCACCACTTACCGCCATTATTTTTTTCTCTTGTTTTTGTCAAAGGCTTTCTTTTCTTTTCCTTTTCTCTTTCTCTACATCCGTGTAATTCGAGTTGAATGGCCAATTCGCGGCATTTGACCTCTCGGAACGACCGGCTCAAAGCAGGAATACGACTCAATTATACATGGCAGCCCAGCCCCGGGGTCGGGGAGAGATACTAGCGCTGGAGAAGTGGGATGGGAAGTCGGGCGGAACGACGAATGACATACTTGGGCAGTGGAGGTGAACGTCGTCGATACTTTGGGGAAGAGGTGTCGAGTGGGATGTATTATTAAGACAACGAACCATGTTTTTGTCCCCCCCCTACATTTTTTTAGGGGGCGCTGCGCAAAAGGAGCGGATTTTATTTAACACACACACACACACACACACACACACACACACACACACACACACACACAGAGTTGCCCCTATTTACTTGCCTCTCAAAAAGAGCAGAGTTAGTCACAAAGTCGGTTTTTAATGTGGGGAGATCCAGTTCCCCAAAAAGAAACACTCTGGATATAAATGATAAAAAAAAACTTTAGGCACCTCCAAAAGTCACCACAGAATTACCCCCCCCCAATATATAAAACGATGTAACTTTATTATAAATTAATATTATCAATATAACTTTATTATAAATGAATATTATCAATATAACTTTATTATAAATTAATATTATCAATATAACTTTATTATAAATTAATATTATCAATATAACTTTATTATAAATTAATATTATCAATATAACTTTATTATAAATTAATATTATCAATATAACTTTATTATAAATGAATATTATCAATATAACTTTATTATAAATTAATATTATCAATATAACTTTATTATAAATTAATATTATCAATATAGCATTATTATAAATTAATATTATCAATATAACTTCTGTAGCATTTAAAAGAAGGGCAATATAAACTAGTAATAATTAAAAAAAAAAATTTCATCGTACGAAAATAATGAAATTGCGAGACGAAAATCCTGTTTACATAATTGACGCTTTAAAATAACGTTCCCATGTAGTAAGCATTCCGAACGTGTAAACATACCTGTGTTTAATAAATCTAGTAAAAATCAACTAATGGTCAAATTTTCGTGAAATTTTCGATACGTATCCATTTTAAAATGAAATTATATATAAAATGCAGTTTCCGTAAAATATATGAATGGAAATATTTTTTAGAGCGTGTCCCACCCCCATATTTATTTTTTCGAAATTTGAACAAAATATATAAATAATAAAATCTATCGAAATTTCTATTAATTATGAAACATAAGAGTTCAAATAAGTAAAAAAATATTTATTTAAAAAATTATTATTATTATTATTCAACAAAAACTTACCTTGAAGTT
The DNA here is from genome assembly GCF_053919585.1 of Euprymna scolopes. Lineage (NCBI taxonomy): Eukaryota > Metazoa > Mollusca > Cephalopoda > Sepiida > Sepiolidae > Euprymna > Euprymna scolopes. The sequence goes on along the minus strand of NC_136517.1, from coordinate 34,541,227 downwards.
ACAATTAAAAAAATGATATAAATTTAATATTGTTATGTTCTTTTTAAATAGCGTTTTTTCTAATTAATATATACTATAATCAGTTGAATTGCCAAGAAAAAGAAACTTCGTAACAATTAATTAATTTTTAAAAGATTAAAACGATTAAAATTCCATTATTTCAAAATGTTCCGTTACAACATAGATTTTTAATTAATTGTGTTTAAATTAAAAAAAAATATTTTAATATAAACATGACTCTTGTCAACTATTTTATCACCAAATTAAACAAATATATTATTGCACAAATATTAAACATTTTATAGACAGCTCTCATATTTGTTTGTGTCTTTTTACCGAAGAAAAGTATGGAATCCGGTAGTTAACCAAATGAACATTCAGTAAAACCGTATTTCATGTTTAATATACAAATGTTTATAATATTATTAATCATTAAACTGTGTGAATCTTAAAACCTAAGAAAATTATAACAAAGATTAATTATTTAATGCGGTTTGAAGAAGATAAACAAAGGTTTTAAAAAAGCATTATGTCGCTTCTGCTTTTCCATAGTTCGTATAGTTAACACAAGTCTGACATCACGGAATCACACGTTCTTTTTTTCACATTCGGTTGGCAATACATAAAAAACTTGCCTTAGTTTAGAAGGATTTTTCCTTCAGCGTCCAACGAAAAGAAAGATAAAGTGTTAACAGATACTACATTTTACTCCTAGCGAAATACTAAGAATGGCATTCTTTTCATGGTTAGATAACTAAAGTTTAAATAATTTTATTTTATTGACTCTGTATGTATGTATGTATGTATGTATGTATGTATGTCAGGTCATGTCATATGCTACTGGTACCATGTAACCCAGTGCTACCTGCCTCATTGTCGGGTCACCGGCGACTAAACTGGTTCCCCCATCAAACTTGTTTGGTGAGGAGGGTGGCTACTCTCCCTGAAGGATTAAAAACAAGACCTTCCAAAGGGCGAATGAACCCTTTTTCGGGGTCAACGGCCAACTAGAACTGTGTGTGTTTGTGCGTATGTATGTGTGTGTTGGGGTGGAGAGGGCTCCAGTAAGCTGTGGTGAAGGCAACCTTTCTAGGAGAAGCAAATCTCTGATTTAAAAAACCATAAATCGGGTAACCAATACCCACATTAAGCTGGTCTGCAGTTTAACTTGTTGCTAGCTATCTTGCTCTTGCTTGTTTCTGGATATCAACATTTTGAACCGAGAGAGAGAGACAGCTGTCGTACAAAGCTAGGACTGTGTATAGATACTCCCTCAGGTATTTGTCTATTAAAATGGTCCCGTGGCGATGGAAGTCATTTTTGGGCTCATGGACTTTTAAGTGTCTGAGGGAGTGGCACTCGTCTGACAAGACGTTGCAATCATCATGTATGTATGTATGTACGCATGTATGTAAAGTAGGTTCTCCCTATTCTAAACACTTTCTTACACCCGAGGCTATTCCCTATCTCTACAAATCTACCATCAGACCATGTATGGGTTGGTGAATCTCTGTCCTATTTGAGGTTTCTTGTTAAGGTGCAGAAACGTATCTGCAATTTAATCAGTCATACCCCATCTTCTTTCTCCGCAACCTTTCTCTCACGGTCGTGATGTCGTTAGTCTCAGTCTTTTTAACAAATACTATTATGACATGTGTTCTTCAGAATTGTCTGTTTTATTCTCTGTCTCAGCTCATTTGACTCGTTGGTCTAGTGTTCTTCTTCGATTCTCCGTTCTGATAACGCATTGCAACACAACTCCCTATTCCGGTATCTTCTTTCCACGAACCGTAAGCGTTTGGAACTCCCTTCCTGTCGACTGTTTTCCCCTACTTTTAACCTTGGTCTTTTCAAAACTGAGGTCAATAGGCGTCTTAAGTCTTCGCGATAATCATATTTTGTTCTTGTTAGCTCCTTACATTAAGTGGCTTCACGCCTTGTCTGGAGAGATTTCCACAAAAAGAGTGAGAGAGAAGGGAAGAGAGAGAGAGACGGAGAGAGAGGAATAGACAGAGAGAGACGAAGAGGAAAAGACGGAGAGAGAGAGAGAGAGAGAGAGAGAGAGAGAGAAAGATGGAAAGACGGAGAAGGGAGAGAGAGAGAGGAAGATGAAAAGACGGAGAAGGGAGAGAGAGAGAGAGAAAGAGAGAGAGAGAATAGGAAGAGACGGAGAGAGGGGGAGACTAAGATTAAGGTCACTAAGCATCTTCTGTATTTGCCGCAATTATTATTCGTTCTAGTTAGCTCCTCACATTAAGTAGCTTCATGCCTTGCCTGGAGCAATTTCGATAAAAAATATCTCATATGCAGAAGTTCAAGTGTAATGTAAACAGGCATCTTGCTACTCAACTCCCTGCAAAGTATCTTTGCAAATTATGTCCCAAATAGTAGTCCTCTACATCAAAATGGCACTGGGCTTTTTTTATGGTGAAAATGCAATCCTTCCAGCGCGGCCGCAGCCGAGATCAAACTCACTGCACGAGTTTATAGTGTAATTCAAATCTTGTCTATAGCTGAATACTTGATGCTTCGCCAGGGTTATCAAGGGTATTTTTTTTTTTTATCGTGACGCCATCACCTACCACGGATTAAGAGAATCCCATTCACCCTCAAGAGAAGGATAGACCGCGCCAGTTTCTCAACCTGGTATTTTACCTTGCGGTACATGCCACCCCTCGCCTTCCCAAATGGTCACCCATTTAGTACTGTCCAGACTCAACGTTGCTTAACTTCGGTGATCTGGCCAGAACCGGTGCAAGAAAACACCCCCAAAATACCTGATTTCTATATTCGATACATAGGTATCTAAGTGTCTATTCAAGAATCTTCTCGAACTTTCAAATGCTGGGGTGGTAGAACAATGAAGAACACTAATTTTTCTCTTTCCAGTCGTTTACTTAATTATGTAATAATTTATTTTTATTGTGTTTTTTTTTTCTGAATGTTGGTAAATTTTTGGATACGAATTCATCTGGTCTGGTGGAATGCCCAGTGAAGTGTTTTTACATGAGGCAGCATTACTAGGAGAAGGAGCACAATCGTATGAGTCGGTGTATAGCCTTGTCGAACGGATCTTATTTGGTCTTATTATATGTGTGTCCGTGTATGTATGTGTAATATAGGTACGGGCGAAAATGTCGGTAAAAAGATAGGGTGACATAGTTTTAAAAGCCGGTTTATCATAATTCTTTTGTAAGTTTCCGACTACTTTTTGATTGCATTTGAAAGATTAAAGACTAAAGTTAACTACCGAAAGGAAAATAATACACGTGAAAAAAAAAAATATTATAATGAAAAATGTTTTCATGGCTGACAATTTCAGCTAAATTTTGAATTTAAAATAATTCATTGTAAAAATCCTTTGAAAAGTAAATATTAGTTTTCTGGGCCTATTTCAAATATAATTTAGTAAAGTCCTAAGATATTGAATATTAATAAACGAGAAGCTATGCTTAGCTTTAAACATAGCAATTAGGGGTCTTGCTAAGATAGAGTCAACAGATAGGTTTTTAAAATATATCGTTTTAAGCAAAAACAATATTACGTACTTAATTGTCATGTAGAAAGCAGTAATGTATCCAAAAATTACGAAAATTCACTGAATAGAAAGTTATTTATAGTTAAAAGTAATTTTTACGGCAAATTGGGTAAAATTGCATTTTTCTTAGACATTATAATATAGACAGTATAAGTCATTAAAAAATATCGATCTGTCAACTATATCTTAACAAGCACTAAATTGCGATGGGCGCAACAGCAAAGACATCAGGTTTTTCTCACGTTCTTTGCCTCCTTTGCGGTATGGGTTCGAGCCTGCCTGCCTATTACCACTTTTTTTCCCTTGCTCAACACCCACCTCCAACACTCGGGCAACGCCGAGCACTCATACTAGTAATTAATAAATAAAAATAATAATTGCATGAACATAGATTCAATGAACAAAGCTTCTTTCTTAGAACTGCATACCTGTTGAACTCATTTCCGTTTGCCTGCTTTCCAGCTGACTACAATTTGGTCGTCTTCAAGTCCAATGTAAATAAATTCTTGATGAGCCGTCTCCTTAAGTAATCCAATTTACAAAATTGCCACAACTAACGATAACTACGATATTGTCCCATTGACTACTTTACATTCATAAACCCTTATCTTTGAGTAGACTCCGGGCCTTGATAAGTGTTGACTCCTATGTAAAAAATAAAAGACAAAAACAAAACAAAGACAGAAACGAATGATTCTACGCGACGAAACAAATCCTGTCACGAATTGAACAGCTTAGCATGCTTTAAAGAAATAAACAGTAAGATGGACAACATCTTGAAATTTGGAATATAGACTTTTTTGTCTTCGTAGATTAAAAGATTGGTATGAATAAAAGGTGAAATATAATTGAATGATGATAACTTCCCATTTTTCTTACTCGAAAAGTCGAAGGACTACGAAGAGGGGAGTGTGCTATTAAAACGAGCAGCCTGTTGTGCTCCAGAATTTATTTTTCTACATAGTCACCACCATTCTCAATGCACTTTTACCAGCGATAAACGATAACTGCGTGAGCGTGGGAATTAACAGTGTTCAAGCATTCACAATTATATAGGACAGGGCCATAGAAGATCCTTAAATCCGCAGCAGGATCCGTATCTGCGCCTTTGTGCAAGGATGAACAAAACAAGCATTTATTAATTTTATTTATTGCGGACTATTATCCTCATCTTCTCTTCGTTATTGTTTCACGACGTTTCGGCCAAGTATTCCTCTGGCCTTCGTCAGGTTGTAACGGCGACGGATAGGAACTCTGAATCTCCTGACTGCATTCATTGCAATTACTGCCTTCCATAGTTGTTGTCTCACCACGTTTTTGGCTAAGTAAGCCTCTGGCCGGCTTTGGGTAGAATTGAAACCGCTATCTTCAGACAATTCTCACCTAGAACTCTAGAGATTCAACGTGTCTATCCACTGCGCCACGGGCCCCGAGGGGCAATCAAGGTTGAATTTTTTTAGACTTTCAATTAAATAATCTAAAATAAACATTTTCAGAGCCCTACAAACTGATCTCCAGAAGGCTTGTGGTGTTAATGTTTCTGACCAAACTATCAGAAACAGACTCCACGAGGTTGACCTATTGTGGGCCCTGTGCTCACTAACCAGCACCGTAGAATTGGCAAATACGCTACTGGTACCCTTTATTGGTCACCAGTGAAAGGAAGTCCAATTTTATGACATGCGACAAACGCAAAAAGGTCTGGAGATGCCGTGAAGAACTTTATGCTGCCTGTAACATCATTCATCGTGATTGATTTGGTGGTGGGTCAATAATGGCACAACAATGCCCGAGCTAATGTGGCTGTAGAATGCAAGCAGTTCCTGGAGGATAAAAGGATTGATACTGTTGACTGTATTCCACGTTTAGCTGACCTAAACCAAATAGAATCCATATGGGACATTATGTTTAGGTCTATCCAGTACCGCTTGGTTGCCCGTTAGACTGTCAAGGAGTCCAGTGATGCTCTGGTCCAGATCTGGGAGGACATCCCCTAGGACACCATCTGTCGTCTCATTAGGAACATGCCCCAACGTTGTCAGGCATGTGTTCAAGGGCTTCACAAACTACTGAGAATCACTTTGAGTTTCTATAATGACATTTTTGGGTGTCTTTGATCCCCCTTCTATAGAATGATCATGTTGATTTCTGTTAACTTATGTGGCATCATTTTGTTATTAATGTGCCGCTTACATATTATCAAGAATGACATTCAAGATCATTTTCACGTTTAGATTGGGATCTGATGTGTTGATGTGTTTGTGAAGTGTTCCTTCTAATTCTTTAGCAATATATATATATATATATATATATATATATATATATATATATATATATATATATATATATATATATACCTAAAAACAGACAAAAAAAGCAAAAAAAAAAAGACAAAATGTGTTTCTCAATGGATACACATTCCATTTTCTGTGCAAATGTAGAAATTGTCTGAGTTGTCGACTGTATAATACGCAACAGATACTTGTCTCTGTGAGAAGCAATCAGGGTGTAGATGTAAGTCACACAAATATAAAAATTGTCCCTGAGCCTTGTTAATGATCATTGCAAACGCCAAGCGAATTGTGAAGTGCAATATTTTAAATTAAAGTCGTATATCCGTTGAAATCATTTAATGCACGTTCGCTGCCCGTTCTTACTAAGGTTGATAGAGGGAAAACATACATGTTAATTTTACTATGGACATGTATGTGAGCACGAGCTGGAAAATCTCGTAAATTAAAAAAAAAAAAAATAGCCGATTTTCTTTTTGTATGAAAATATAGTTTTTTTTTTTTAAATTATAAATCGATGGAAAAAAATGAAAACAAAACTGTTTAAAGTAAGTGGGATGCTGAATAATAATAAAAAGAAGGTAAAAATGTTGGATAAGTTAAAAAAAAAAGGAAATAGTTTGGCAAATATCCTTATTTAGCACATTTTTATTTGAGAAAATATTGTCTTCAAATATAACTAATGAGAATATTTGTAAACATTTTTGTGATTCTTCGTTATTGCACTGAATTACAAAAAAGGATTAGGTAGAAAATAATTATTAAAGGAAATAGTTATCAAAGAAATTAGAAAATATAGCTATTTTCCCTGTTTATGTCACATGTCACGTGACAAAACAAACATAGCAGAAATAATTTCTTCGCAGAATCATGGAAGACTTAATTGATTGTGACATGACAATTAGGTAGATAACATTGCTTATTTTTGAAATTCACAACAAATTTAAATAGTTATTATTGTTTTTTTTTAAATTATAAATCAACTTTGAGGCTACAATAACGAGGAAACACCCTTTTTACATCAGCCGACCTGTATAATGACCACCCCGCATATAGTTTTTCTGTACTCTTGCGGAATTTGACCCGGTCCTCAGGATTCTCCGTCAATTATGGTTCAGGCTCGACCGGCAGTCACCGAAATAAGTCGAACAAAGTAACAGACGTAGAACAATTTCAAAACAAACCGGAAAAATAAAAATAAATTAATTAAAAATAACCAAAACCACCTGTAAAGTAATATTTATTTTTCTCAAGAAAAGTTGCATTTTATATTGTTTATCTACTTTTATTATTTATTTTGTAATCTTTTTATCAAAAAGTTCTGTTTTTTTTTCAAGAAAAGATGAATGGTGTTTTTTACTGTAAATTATTAGGTGAAAGTATATTTATTTTTAAGAAAACGTACTTGTTTGTTTTTTTTTAAAGAAAATTGGCAGTAAACGTTTTTTTTAACCAGAAGTTGTTTTTTTTTATAAGAAAAGATGTATGATTTTTATGAAAACCGTGAATTGTTAGGTGAAAGTACAGAAGATTTTTTCAAGAAAATTTAAAAATTATTTTTAGTCAACAAATGTTAAAAAAGTAAACATAAAAATAATTTAAAAATTACATTTTTTATATAAAAAAATGTTGATTTTATCGTTTCAATATTTGAACAACGCTCGGTTTAATCCGATGATTGCCGCTCGAGCCCGAGCGATAATTGACGAAAAATCCCGAGGATCCGGATCCAATTCTGTAAGAGTACAATTTTTTAATTTCGTTTTATTTTTTGACATTTTTTGAGCGGATTATTAGCGATTGCAAACGAAGAAATTAAACCAAAATGCAAAAAAAAAAAAAAAAAAAAAAAATTTAAAGATTTTTAAGGCGTGCTTAGTTTCTAATACAAAGTTCTAGTTAATTGATACCCCTTATTTAACGGAAACACGAACTGAATTATTGCCCGCATGGTTGGAAGAGATTCTTTCCTTTTTTTTCAATAGTTTTTGCAGATTACTATTGATTAGACACTCATCTACCAGATTCTGCAAAATTATTTCAAAATAGTCACAAATTCAACATTTAAAGATTTTTGGGAGTTGCTCAGTTTCTAATAATACTTAAGTTGATAAAGAAGTTTGTGGTGGTTTCACAATGAAACTTGTTATAACTTAGTGTCATAAGGTTATTTTTTTGATTAAAAAAATAAAATAATATTTGGATATTAATTCCAAAACTGATTTTACTCAAAATAATTTAGGTGACTGAACTAGGAATTAGCACTAATTAGTAAAATTGCCCCCAATAAAACAGACGCTTCAATAAATCGGTTTTGTGTATGCGTCAAGTGGTTTCAATATAGAGGATAGATTTACCAGAAATTTTAATTTGAAAAGTTATTAAATATTGATTTTTTTTTTCATTTTCTTTCGGTAGATGTAAAAAATTAAAAAAAAAACGAAAATATAAGGTGTGTGTGTATTGTAAAATTAACCTTTTTTATCAATTGAATTTTTAAGGATTTTTATGTCAACTATTTTTAATACTCATTTTTATAAATATATCTATTTAAAAATAATGAATTATATACGATAGATTTATAAAACTAAATAAACATAAGAAAACGGTATTCTACAATCATTTATTATTGTGAAAATGTGTCTGCATATATTCATCCTAACATACAGCCTAAAGAAATGTGAAAGTTTAATGTTTCATCGATGTCAATTGATGTGAATCACCGGCGGTGATATTTCCCCATATAACATATGGATACATCGTTACAAGGAAAATTATCCAATTTATTAAATAAAAATTAAGTATAACGTTATAATTAAAAAAGAAACATATAAAAACACGCATGGGCACGATAAAAATTCTATACCAAAATGTAAAAGTAATATCAGTCCAGTATCTTTTTTTAGATTATCTGTAAATAACAAGCATACATTTTCATATATATATATATATATATATATATATATATATATATATATATATATATATATATATATATATATACTAGCAAAAGTACCCGTCGTTGACTGGGTTCAAAAACAGCCTACAGAAAATGGACTCTGACTTATGAAAGTATGATACGTTATGAAAAGGAAGGGTTGTAAAGAGATAGCTTCAAATTTGGGGGTATCAAAACCAAAGCAAAATATGATGAAAGTAAAAATAAAATAGATAAACCCCAGAATTTATTATAACATACCTGTTCACACTGAAACACTTATCACAATATTCTGTGGATCTATATTAAAAACCTTGTTAAACTTTGTGACATATTTCCATTCTATGGAGGTCAGGTGCGAACGAACACCCCATAATTTTATTATACCATATTTCTTCAAACTGAAACATAATTATCAAAGTATACTTACGTAGATAGATATGAAAAGTCTTTATTAAAGTTTGTGCCTATTTCCATGCCATGGATGACAGGCGCGAACGCAGACGCCACAGTTTTATTATACCATCCCTATTTAAGTTAAAACATACTTATCAAAGTATTCTTATGTACATCTATATATAAAAAAAACACCTGTAAACGTTTTTTTTTTAATTTAAAACTTTTTTTATTTCCATACTTTGTGGACCAGGCGCGAACGCAGACCCCACAATTTTAATGACCCACCGTTCTGCCAGATCCGACATACCCATTCGTATTTTTTCGGTGTTCGATACTAATCTGATAAATTTCTGTGCACTGCCAGGAATATTCATTACCTTTATGTGCAATTTGCAAAGATAGGCTAAGCCGTTTCGGAACCCATGAAAAAAGGAACTCCCACACAGAAAGTGACTTTCATATAATATAAACAACTTACATACAAACATTCCATAATACTGCGAAAAATACGTAAAATGAAAAAATTCAAAAAGAAAGTCATAAAACAAGAACTCTCCGTGCTTTTCATCAATAAATATACACGATATATATATATATATATATATATATATATATATATATATATATATATATATATATATATATATATATGACGATGCCGAACCCACTGCTTGGTACGGTTAAGATTAACCTTGTATTTCTATATATATATAGTAATTTATAAAATATATATGGCGATTAAGCTTTTATAAATTACTAACTAGCTCTACCTACGTATTGAGCACTTTTGAAGTAAATACTTAAAGTTTACGCATAAATCTATACTTTCGTATATTAGGTTTATGTGAGTAAATGAAGTAGTTATATATATATATATATATATATATATATACATATATAATTATTTACTGTAATAATTATTAAATACCTACAGACACTAGTGTTTCATCCTTTCAGGAATCATCAGTGCAGGGTGTCACGATTAACACCAGTCGATAGATGCCTTCACCACGGCTTACGGGAGCCCTCTCCACCCCATATATATATATATATATATATATATATATATATATATATATATATATATATGTATAATTATATATATGTATAATTATATATATATAATATATATGATATATATTATATATATATATAATTAATATATAATTATATATGTATAATTATATTTATATAATATATACGATATATATAATATATATATAATTAATATATAATTATATATATATAATTAATATATATATAATTAATATATATGTAATTAATATATATGTAATTAATATATATATAATTAAAGATTAAATGAAAGATGGCGTAACCATCACAAAATACAAATGCAACCAGTCTTCCGATTTTTTCGGATTTATATGATCATGCCCATTTTTTTTTTCAATTTTTATTTTTAAATTTGATGAGTTCCTATTCTTCTGATGAGTTATGGCGGAAAATATATATAAAAAAAATGACATAATAATAATATGAATGGTACGGCGCTACAAATTTAACATTTCAACACGCTGAAAGAAATAAACGGTAAGATGGACATCTTGGAATTTGGAATATAGACCTTTTGTCGTTTATTTATTTATGTTTATGTTTATGTATATATGATGCATAAGTATTTTTATTATCATTCATGCCTCCTTTTTTGGTGAATTTTTCGCTGATCCATTGGCGTCTTTTTTTTAAGCCTTGACAGTTTATATGCGTTTTCATGGAGTATGAAATGATCCCGTGTTCAAGAGAGAGGAAACCCGTAGGAAGCTAGACCGTTTGAAAGTAGGGTAACTCCGGTCTTTACCCGCTCTCTTTCCCAAATGAAATGTATCCTCGAAACACACACACACACACACACACACACACACACACACACACACACACACACACACACACACACACACACACACACACACTGTCTCTCTCTTTCTCTCGGTCTGTCTTTCTCTATCTCTATATGCTTCTGTATTTTATAACTCACAGTTCCTTTTATATTAATACGTCTTTCTCCTTTCTTTGTTTATATGTTGTTTTTTTTTGGTATAAATTCGTCTTATTGTATGTACTACATAGCGTTGCCCTTTATTGTTCTTTTCAAAATATATTTTTGTCTGTACAGATAATTTTCAAAATTAAATTTAGATACTTATACAGTATAAGGACCTTACTATCATCGGGGTCCTGGATATGACCTTAAACTATATCCAGTGGTGAGGCCCCAGCTTGCGGGCTTTGGGTAGTGTGGAACCACCCCTTAATTCCCAGTGTTCACAGGTCCACTCTGACCCGGAGTGGTAGTACCTGTTAGGGCCCAAACTATGGGATAAATAGAAACCGAGTTGAAAAAAAAAAAAGAAAAGAAATTTTTCTTCAAAATCACTGGATTCGGCATTAAATAACCTGAAAAGGGTTGATATGCCGTAAAACAAAAACATCCAAGTAACAACTATCATCGGAATCGTCCGGGAAGTCTACGGAAAACGCCGGAAGGTAATGAATTTAAGTTTTTTTTTTTTTCAGCAAACACTGACCTATTTTTATTTTTTTTTAATGAAAAGTGTATTATTTCTATCAGTATGAATCTAATTCAATATAATTGGAAAATAAAATATTTTTCAATAAATAGATGATTAAAAATTGAAAACAATTGACAATTTTTACGAAACACTTAGAAAATTAAAATCAAAGAAAAAAACACTCATTGTAAGGTAAGTTTTATCAGTAGATAACAACAAAAAAAAAGTTTTGTGATTTTTTACTTCCTTTTTCTTTTCGTGATTTTTTTGTTCAAATCAAGATAAATATTTAGAATCTTTTATATAATAGATAAATGGTTGCAATTCAAATTTTCTTTAATGATAAAAGGAAAAGGAAGTTTGCTTGAAGCATGTAAGAATATCCGATAACTCTCTGACCCCTAGGTCAATATTTGAGATAACGTCCATTAAGAAATCTTCAGAGGCGGATAAAGTATCCCATGAATGAAATTGGATCGAAAAAGCTTATTGCTATTATTATGAACGTGCACAAATTCTTACGTAAAAAATGGGTGGAAAAAACTGAAACAAACTTTGGCGAATCAGCACAAGGCATTGGGTTAAAAACAAAAAGGTATTAACCCACACACGTTTGAGAAATAGATAGTCATTATTTGATACTCGCAATTATCCAATACAATATGGATTATTCTATTAAAGATTGAAATCGATGTCCGTAGAAGGTAAAATTGGATTACCTCAAAGGACGGCTTGCTAAGTATTTGTTGACATTAGGCTTAAAGACGGCCATATTGAAGTCTGCAACGAAAAGGTCCTACGATGATATTTTCCTCAAATGAAAAGCATTTGGAAAGAAACTTTGTTCATAAAAAACTCGGTCTGATTTTACACGCCCAAAAGAAGAGAGGTCAGCTTATTGTAGTGCGGGGTGACGGGAAATATATCGAATAGAAAAATAAGGGTAATTTTGGATTTAATCCTTTTATTATTCAAATATTTAATTGGTTTCGTGAGTCAAGTAATCTAATCCGAGCTCAGTGGTTGGCTCAACGGATCACATACTTTTTGTTGTTGTACTAATCACAAATCTCCAAATAAGGCAGATATTTTAGGCAAGTGATTATAAGATCGCTGAGCACTAGCAGTCTTTTTCATGACCACGCCTCGGACGCTTGGTCTCAACGGACTACTCTAACAAGTGATATAAAAAAAAAGTGAGAAAAGAAATTTTTCGACAGAGGGCGCATCTGCATAAACGCAGGTGCGCCCAAAGAAACTATCCTTCTTTCTTCTTCCCTCCCTTAAACTCACCCGGCAAACACCGGATATTAAGTATATCATTCTTTTTTCGTTTCTCGCATCGCCGTTGACTTTCAACCCAGTAAGCAACACCCTTAATGAAAAAAAAAACAAAAAAAAAAAAAAAAAAAAAAAACAGCAAATATTCGGCCGAGTAAAAGGGGATATTGTTTTGCCCAGCACCTGTTGTTGATGTTTCTTATATGAGACATACACTCGGATGGAATTGTATATAGAAGAGAGTACACTCTTTGCAAAAAAAGAAAAAAAATGACAGAAAAAGTTTGCCTCGCCAGTGGTCATATTAATATTCTCATAAAATAACGCCACAATCAGTGGACTTAAAAAAATAAAAGGAGAATACGAGACAAGTCAAACTGAAAAAGTAAAAAAAACAAAACAAAAACAAACAAACAAACAAACAAACAAACAAACAAACAAATAAACAAATAAAAAATAACGTATCAATCGGTATAGAGAATAAAAGGAATAATGAAAGAAAACGTTTCATTATGAAAATAGAGTGGATCGTTTCATACCAAAATCATTTACGACAACGATGGTTGTCTGACTTGCTATGTTCTTTCTTTTTTTTCTTTCTTTTCCTGACTTTAACAGATTTCATCCGACAGACTTTTTATACGCGTGACGATAAAAGCATATATATATATATATATATATATATATATATATATATATATATATATATATATATATATATATATATATATTTCATAATTTAATATACCTATATTTTTGATCGACTTTTCATCGACTCTATGTATCTTAACTTATCGCCGCTTACTGTATATTTTAGTTTTCACTTTTAATTCCCATTTTCGCTTCTTCGCACTTTTACTTCAACACCTGATGATGATTCGTGAACGAATCGAAAACGCTCGTGACAGCAACAATTATGGAACATTTATTAATATTTTTGATTTTGATGCAAAAAAGATTATACGGAAAATCGAAAAAAAGAAAAGAAAAAGAATCATAAAGCAAAATGTCTCCATTGCATTGAATAATATTTGCTTATATATATATATATATATATATATATATATATATATATATATATATATATATATATATATGTATATATATATATATATATATATATGTGTGTGTGTGTGTGTGTATAGTTTAGAATTAATTAATTTACTCACATAAAATTAATATACGAAAGTATAAATTTATGCGTAAACTTTAAGTATTTACTTCCAAAGTGCTCAATACGTAGGTAGAGCTAGTTAGTACTTTATAAAATATATATAGCGATTAAGCTACACTGAATATTCCGCGTTTCATCCACTCTAGGACTCTTCAGGTGTATGCGCATAAGCCTGAAGAGTCCTAGAGTGGATGAAACGCGGAATATTCAGTGTAGCTTAATCGCCATATATATTTTATAAATTACTATATATATATATATATATATATATATATATAAAAGTAAAAGTGTCTGTCTGTGTGTGTATCTGTGTATCTGTGTGTCTGTGTGTGTACATTTCTCTACGCAATAACTCTGTCAATTTTAAGTCTACAGACTCGAAATTTGATATAAAGGGTACTGAAATTTGGGAAAATCGACATGATCGGTTTTCGGACAGAAATTTGGCGATTAAGGGGTCAAAGTTCAACGATTTGACCTTTGAGAACTCTACCAAACTCCTCCGACAATTTTGAGTTTAAAAACTTGAAATTTTAGATATAGATTCATTGGACATAGATCTAACTTTATTAACTTGCTATGAGCCCAAAACAATAAATTTTAAGGAGTCATAATAGGGTCAAAGTTAAAAAAATTGACCACTTTTTTTTTTTTTTTTGCTCAACATACATCTCCAAATACCCGGGCAACGCCGGGGTAAAATGCTAGTATATATATATATATATATATATATATATATATATATATATATATATATATATATATATATATATTAGAAAAATTTAATTATTGAAAATTAAATTAAATTTAAAACAAATACTATAAAACTATAAAGAAGGGATACAGAGTTTTTAATTATCCGACAAGGAGTACAAATAAACAAGAAATAGCTTATTCCGCACTTTTTTATTTTGCAAAAAGCTTTATGGACAAGCGAAATTAAAATTGATTTTTTACGAAAAAATCACCATTTATCAAGACCCGGATAAAGGTTAATGAGTGTATGGTAGTCAATGAGACAATATCGTATTAATCGTTTGTAGTACGGCAGAATCACACTGACACACCGGTTCCGTTTGGATCACCGAGGTTAAGCAACGTTGAACCTGGTCAGTACTAAATGGGTGACCATTTGGGACTTGCAAGTGCTGTATGTGCTCTCCGCTTATCTCGGCATTGTTTCAAGTTTTCCTGGACTTCTCCTTGTCACTGGACTCAAACGATTCAGGAGAGGTGTGATTGGAGATTGCGCAACCCTTGCCTCTCAATTACACGCACAGCTGCCCATGCGGGGCTATCCGTTGTCTTTCGAGACTGAACGGAGGTATCGGATCTTTAATAGTGGAAATTTTGTAAATTGGATTACTTAAGGGGATAGCTCTTCACGAACTTATTTACGTTAGATTTGAAGACGACCATATTGTAGTCAGCTGGAAAGCAGTCAAACGAAAGAGAGTTCCTCAGGCGTGCAGTTCTAAGAAAAAAGCTTAGTTCATGGAATCTACGTTAAGGTTTAGGCACAGATAAAGAGTGGGGAAAATTAATTATAGTGGTTTCAGCTAGACGTGTGTTTTTCGTGAAAGTGAGGATGGGGGAACCATAGATTGAAGCTCAGACGAGCACTTGCCATGAAAAATAACGATAAAGCAGAGACAGACTCGCTACGTATCTTCTGGTGGAAAGAGGTTGTAGGTTACGAACTCTGTTAAGGCAGGGTATGGTTTTTGTAGCAGCTCCTGCTCAGCTGTGGCAATAGGACGTAGTTGGCTCTTATACAAGCACAGAATTGCATTGGCAATAGGATATTTACTGGCGCAGTAGAATGATCCCCCATTTTCCCAGCGACTTTGGCAACGGATTTGATGTACATGTTCCATTTCAGATCAAAAGTAAAGGTCAGACCCAGAGGCTTGTCAAAACATTGAGCCTTCCCAAGACGAGACATGGACACCAGACATGGATCAGAGCAATGATGATGTAAAGATAGAAGCTTGGTTTTACATACATTAAAATTATACAGTCACCTCTTTCCCCATTGCATCATGTGCTCAAGATCAGAAAAGAATGAATTAGAGAGATCGTGGTCATTTACAGTCTTTGAAGTGTTGCCCTGGATGGTAGTTTCGTCAACATAAATGTGTACGAATTATCTTAGGATGTGAATCGGGAGATTATTGATGCGGATCAGGAAGAGTTGGGTCCAGGATGGATACCTGAGTGACTCCAGCATTAATACTGTGAGCTCCTGATTTCTGTCCATCAACCACCACTCTTATAAACCTGTCAGAGACAAATAATTCAATAATTGAGAAGACATTTCTAGCTATACCGTCGCTGGAGATCTTGTGAGGTAGACCTTGATGCCATACTCTTTAATTATTTCAATATTTAAATGAAATAGGTAATTGTTTGTAATTATTATCGGGAATCATGTTTTGATGAAAGATGGCTGGGACTACTCACCAAAGAACACAGTACCAACTATCAAATCGAACAAGTACATTGAAAACGTTGCCATGGATTCTGCAAAGAAGGTGGGCTCCCTTTACTGTGCTAGAAAATTACTCACACCAACGAGTATACTACATTTGTACAAATTACAATTCGCTTATGCATGGAATATTGTAGCTACATGTGGGCTGGTACATCTACCACTAGTCTCTCGCCTTTAGACAAGGTCCAAAAAGTGTCTCCAATCTAATAGGTCCCGCACTATCGACCAAGCTCAAACCTCTGTCCCATCGCCACAATGTCTGTTTTACAAGTACTTTAATGGAATATGCTTTGATGGTTTGTTCATATATAGATTTTTTATTCATTTTCCAGATGTCGATAGCAGAAGAATGGAAAGTTAGAGTTTTTGCTTGTGGTTAATTCTAATCTCCAATTGTGAGAAACGTCATCTCCCTTCCAAGAGGCGTGGGAGGGGGACAAGAATTCGCTCTTCTTTATGTCCAAATTCCAACTCCGATTCTATGTCCAGCTAACCTGACCACGTGGCAACAACCACGTCCTTCCGGTCAGCTGTTAAATTTAGAACTTCCGGTGCAACTTTTTCATTTTATACCTTAACATATTTTTACAACTTTTATAGAAAAATAGCTTCACATCTCAACTCTTGTTTACGTCGCCAGTTAAATCGATAACTAGATTGAGATAGATCACATAGATATATATTTATAGATACTCAGCCGGATAAATAACAGATAATTTCTCGTTTTCACAACTACATAACACTTTTTGGCCAAGATCAAAGTGTAGTATCTGTTCCGGCAGATGCTGCCAGCTATGACTAGCTATGACTAGCAAAGACCAGATGTGGGGGCAACCCCACATGCCTGACCATTAACCAGCTCCCATTTCCCACCTCTCGGGAGCTGGTCCCCTTTTTCCCTTCCCCCTCCCTTCACTCCTCACATTAAAAATTGGCCTTGTGCCTAATTTGCTCGGTGGGGGAGCAAATAAATACCATCTGTTCCGGCAGATACTGCACTTAAGATAATTTGTACCAGTCAATGGAGGGGAAACCCTCTATACTGGGACAATTATTATTTTTGGTAACCAGAGTGACCCCTTTTTGCCTACTTTTAGGGGAGCTGGTTTTTACCTCACATTAAAAACGGCCTTGTGCCTAATTTGCTCAGTGGGGGAGCAAATAAATACCATCTGTTCCGGCAGATACTGCAAGCTATGACTAGCTATGACTAGCAAAGACCAGATGTGGGGGCAACCCCACATGCCTGACCTTTAACCAGCTCCCATTTCCCACCTCTCGGGAGCTGGTCCCCTTTTTCCCTTCCCCCTCCCTTCACTCCTCACATTAAAAATTGGCCTTGTGCCTAATTTGCTCGGTGGGGGAGCAAATAAATACCATCTGTTCTTCAGATGCTGCACTTCCATTTCTTGTTCTCTTTCGGTGGAGGATCAGTCCTTCACGACTGAGACAATTTTTTATTTTTGTACCTTGTCTCCACGTTTAAAAACGACCCTGGTGTCTAACTCTGTCCCGTGGGGAGGCATAGTAAATAGGTACATAACACTTTTACAAATATATAAAAAAAATTACCGCCAATGAACGTATGTATTCAAAATATTAGCCGGCCACTTACAATTATTCATGTACACCCGGATGAATGTAAAGTCTTTCTTCAGTCTTGACAGACTATTGATACCCACTGTAAGGGTGCCTGCGCGTGAAATTTTTGTTGCACAATCCGCTACCACACCTCTTCTGTGTCGATATTGCTGAATACCAGTGGCAAGTGGAGGTTCAGGACGATTGGAAACAATGCCGAGATAAGTGGAAAGCACATACAGCGCCTAGAATTCCCAAATGGTCACCCATCTAGTATAAGTCAGGCTCAACGTTGCTTAACTTCGGTGATCTGACGAGAACCGGTGTGTCAACATGATTATGCCGTGCCATACCCGGGTGAATGTAAATGTTTTAATGGCTTACTATCATCATTGACGAGATGGCTCTTCATCTATCTATCTTCCTCTGTCTCTATGTCTTTTTCTCTCTCCCTCGAGGCATTCATGAATTCATTGTTGCTCATCATTTTTGATGTTGCCCAGGTGTTCAGACTGTCAACGTATGTTTCTCGTTGTCGTTCTCTGCTTCTTCTACCCGTAATTTTGTCCTCAAACTAATCTGTTCTATTTCGTTAAAAAAAATTTTTTTTTTTACAGACATGACCCATGAACCCCATTTGTCTTTTTTGTACTATCCTTATCAGCGACCTTTCTGCTTTTGCCATTATTCTTTATTTGTTTTCTTTTCTGTCCAGAATATCTTCAAAATTCTCCTCAGGAACCAAGTTTCAGCTGTCTCTCGTCATCGTGCTTTTGTTTTAAATTTGAAAAAAAAAAAAAAAAATGCCACAGAATGTACGGAACGCTTCAGACTGCTTTTGGGCTATCTTTCATGAATCGAGCATCAGTTTTTGAGTGGCATAAGCGATTCAAGGAAGGTAAGGAGTCTGTGAAGGATGCTGAGAAGTGTGGGAGTAAAGAAATCAGAACATCAGAGTTAATTGGCCAAATAAAGAATTTAATGGATAAATACCGTCGTGTGTCTATAGAGACAATAAGTGTACAGTTTGATGCCAGTGTTGAAACTGTACAGACAATTATTCGCGAGAAACTGTAGATGCGGAAGATTTGCGCGAAATTTGTCCCAATGCACTAGTCCACCACTCCATTCTTGTCAACTTTTGGTTATTCCTAAGCTCAAGGAAAACCTTAGAGGCTGTCGTTATGAGATAATTGAGGAGATGAAAGAAGATGTGCGAGGGTCATTGATGCGCTCATAAAAGAGGAATTCCATGGGGGGGGGGTTCAGAAGTTGTTGGAACGATACAACAAGTGCATTGCAGCCGGAGGAGATTACTTCGAGCGGGACTAAAGTTTCAGGTGTTTACTATTAATAAAAGTGCCCATACAAAAAAGTCTGAAAACTTTGTAAAATTTGATTGGAGTCTCCAACAGGGTAATGTCGAGGCTACCGAGAGTAAAGAAGGCCGATGCACATGAAAGCGTGACGTCATTATCAGATCCACTTGTAGGTATATGGTCGAGGCTGACGGTCCCTTATCAGCAGCAGTTTCGTCTAGTTTTCAGTTTGCTGTCTAACATGGTGTATTCTTGCGTTATTCCAAATTGCCGGGGAAATTATCCAAAGTATATATATTTTCTTTTTCTAAATTTTCTCAATTTGGATACGTGTCATTAGAAGGGAAAATTTTATTCCAACCAAATATAGTAAAGTAAGTAATGTTATTTGTTAATAATTAAACGTATATTTAATTAAAACTGTATTCAAGTATTTTCATAACGTTTGATAACATTTTTAATATAAATTAAAGTACTTTCATAACGTTTGATGACATTTTTAATATAAATTAAAGTACTTTCATAACGTTTGATAACATTTTTAATATAAATGAAAGTACTTTCATAATGTTTGATGGCATTTGTAATATAAATTAAAGTACTTTCATAACGTTTGATAACATTTTTAATATAAATTAAAGTACTTTCATAACGTTTGATGACATTTTTAATATAAATTAAAGTACTTTCATAACGTTTTATAACATTTTTAATATAAATTAAAGTACTTTCATAGCGTTTTATAACATTTTTAATATAAATTAAAGTACTTTCATAACGTTTGATAACATTTTTAATATAAATTAAAGTACTTTCATAACGTTTGATGACATTTTTAATATAAATTAAAGTACTTTCATAACGTTTGATGACATTTTTAATATAAATTAAAGTACTTTCATAACGTTTGATAACATTTTTAATATAAATTAAAGTACTTTCATAACGTTTGATAACATTGTTAATATAAATTAAAGTACTTTCATCACGTTTGATGGCATTTTTAATATAAATTAAAGTACTTTCATAACGTTTGATAACATTTTTAATATAAATTAAAGTACTTTCATAATGTTTGATGGCATTTTTAATATAAATTAAAGTACTTTCATAACGTTTGATAACATTTTTAATATAAATTAAAGTACTTTCATAAAGTTTGATGACATTTTTAATATAAATTAAAGTACTTTCATAACGTTTGATAACATTGTTAATATAAATTAAAGTATTTTCATAACGTTTTATAACATTTTAAATATAAATTAAAGTACTTTCATAACGTTTGATAACATTGTTAATATAAATTAAAGTACTTTCATAAAGTTTGTTAACATTTTTAATATAAATTAAAGAAATAATACTATTTATTGCTAATACAGCAAATATTATGTTGATATTTTCTTATGAGGCGTAAATGTCTATCAGGAAAGTTGAAAATTTAATTTAATTTTGTTTTAGTTTTTAGAATTATAAACAAATAATTTTTACATGATAATAATTGTCAAAATGTTTTTTTAATAATAAATAAAACTTTTCATTGAGTATTTCCAAATATTTTAAAGTTGTATATTTTTTTCTAAAGTCGGTTTGAAAATTACTCACCACGCGGCTATTAATGAAATTAGCTGTGACTGAACGTTATATGTTAAAATTGATTGTTTATTTTTAGAAATATAAACAAATATTTTTTACATGAGAATTCTTTGTCAAAAATATTTTTAAAAAAATTATTTACCGGGTCTCCCCACGAGGGCACAGTTAGACACAAAGTCGATTTTTAATGTGGGAAAATCTAGCTCCCCAAAGAGGGACACTCTGGATAGGAACAACAATAAAATAAAAATTGTCTCAGTCATGAAGGATTTCTCCTCTACTGACCGAGGACAGAACAAATGAAGTGTAGCAATCAGAACAGATACTACACTGTGATTATTATTATTGTAAATGTTTGTTTACTATTTTTCTCAGATTTTAATAATAGTTTACATTATGGTATGAATGTTTTCTTTAATTATGTTTTTAGGTATGTGAACATCATTTTTGGCCTGAGGATGTAATAAAGAGAAGTCAAGATTCGATGATAAAACGTTGTGAAATAAACACGCAAGATGAGAATATTAGTCCGAACAATCTCTAAAGTTCCAAAAAATAACATTCAACCCACGTGATTTTTCTCTAAATTAAATTAAAAAAATATTTCTGCACTAGTAACTTTTATTGTTTGTTTGTATTTAAATTATTTGTGTGATTTAAATTTTTTGTATTTTATCGTTTGTTTTCATTCTTGAAATTATTTATCGATGGTTTTCACTTTAAAAATTATTCATCGTTGTCGTTTAATATATTTTCTTTAATTCTTTGTTTCCTAACCTTATAATTCAGTTTTATCACTATTAAATTGTATATTGCTTTAAAATGACTTAATTTTACATAGATAATATTCATATTTTATATTGAATAAAGTTCAGTTTCAGTATTAATCGAACTGTGTTCCTTTTTCTTTTTAAAAATGTTTTATTGCTCATTTTCAAATGACCTTCATATAGTACTGACAGGCTGACAGTCTGACAAATCTTACCTACATTGCCTGCTGGCATTTTTCAGTTAACAGGCCTTCTTCTTACCCTCGGTAGTCGTGGTCTCGGTCCCCAAGCATGCATCGAAATCAACAAAAGAAGTGACTTACCGAAAATAATGTTGATATCTTGCGATAGCCATATCAGAAACCGATTTGACTCCAATCAAAGATTTATGGCCATGTTTGAAAATTTAAATCACCAAAAAGACAACCAACAAATATTAAAAAAATCTGAAGACAATATGCCAAGCAAAATGGAACAAAATATTTACTCATGTCTGCGATTCATCAATAAAAAAAAATACATGAACCGATCGGTCGCTATTGAAAAAACTCCTATTCAACAAATACTTAAATGAGATCATACTTTATTTTGGTACATATTTAGAAATACACTTATTTTGTAATACAAAAACGAAGAAAACCGTATGGTGTACCTATTGTCACGAAATGAACATGTCATATTCCAAAAATCACGAAAATTGATCAAGTAGTTTGTTTTTTTTAAAAAGAAAATCCAATTTTTACGATTTTTAACGATTAAGTATTTTAAGCAACCATTGATCAGTTCTTATTAAAGCTAAGGTTTTATAATCATATTAACAGAATACTGCATATATAATATAAGCTCAATGGGGGAAGGGTTCAGTTTTCCAGAGATACTTTCGGTTTAATGAGAGCTTAATGAATTTCTTAGAATAGTATGAGTTCATTTGCATATTCAAATAAAAAAAAAATACTGATACTAATTTATTAAATATTTTCCTTCTCTCTCTCTCTCTCTCTCTCTCTATATATATATATATATATATATATATATATATATATATGATAAATTATGAATATATATATATGTATAATAAATTATGAAAATATATATGGCAATAAGCTACACAAAATATTCCGCGTTTCATTCTCCTGACGAATTCTTGCGAGAATTAAACGTGGAATATTCTGTGTAGCTTAAATGCCATATATATTTTCATAACTTGCTCCCTCGCTTTACCTATGTCTTGAGCACTGTTAAAGTAAATACTGACGCACGTGTTTTCAATATAAGGGTACATTTCGTTGTAAAAGTCAATAAAATTTCCAAACTTTCACTGGAAAATTAAAAAAAAGAAATCACATTCTAATATTTAACAATATATAGTTATCAAACTTATGAAAAATTGTCCGATCAAACCGAATGGTTTTGATAAATAAAAATGATAAGGTTTATATATATATATATATATATATATATATATATATATATATATATATATATATATATATATATATGAGAGAGAGAGAGAGAGAGAGAGAGAGAGAGAGAGAGAGTCAACCAGAGAAAGAATCAGCAGAAAATGAGTTTATTTTTCGCACGAGGATTTGCTCCTTTTTTTTTGCTATATGTAGAAATGTGCCCCCTTCTCAGCAAACATCGACTCACCAGAATTTTGAGTAAACGTCATGTGGCCCAAACACACAAACTTGGTCCAATTCATGGTCTACGGTCAGGCAATAACCAAGTGTCGTCGTTCGACGTTCCTTTTTCTTCTTTTTTTCTTAGCCACTTTTTTCACCTTCTAACCTCCCTTTCTCACCTTTCCAACGACTCCCCTCTGTTACTTTTGAATTTACTTAACCCGTTCGTCTCGTTTCGAATTTTAATAATCTGTGGACACACTCACGACTTACATTTGCCAATAGACAACTAATTGGCAATTCTGATCGCTATTTTTTTTTTTTTATCTTTTACATTTTGTGTTTTATATTTTTTCCTTTGCTTTCGCCATCTTGTTTTTCTTGTTCCACGTGTTTGTCGCGCCATCTTTGTTTACCTTCTTTCTTGCTTTAATTAATTCGTTAAATCATTCTTTTTATTCTCTCTTTCTTTCTGTCTTGAATACTTAAAATATTTCATTCGTCAATTCATTTATTTTTTGTTTCTTTCGTCACTTTTTTTTTTAAATACTTCGTTTTTTAATTCATATATTTTTTGATGTATTTAAAAAATATTTCGTGCGTTAATTCATTCTTTCTTCTTTCGTTAATACTTTAAATACTTCGTTCGATAATTAATTCAATTTTTTCTTTCATCCGTTATTTAAAAAAAATACTTCGTTCTTTAATTCATGTATTATTTCATCATCTTATTTTAAAATATTTTGTTCGATAATTCATCGATTCATTCTTTCTTTCGTTATTTCTTTGAATATTTCGTTTTTTAATTAATTCATTCTTTCTTTCTTTAGTTATTTCTTTATATACTTCGTCCATTAATCCATTCATTTTTTTCTTTCTTTTGTTATTTCTTTAAATACTTCGTTAATTCTGTCTTTATGTTTAATTAAATATTTCGTTCGTTAATCTATTCATTCATTCTTTCTTCCGTTATTTTTTTAAATTTTTCGTTCGTTAATTAATTCCTTCATTCCTCCATTCTTTCTTTCTTTAATTATTTCTTTAATTACTTCGTTAATTCTTTCTTTCGTTATTTCTTTTAATAATTCCCCGTTAATTCATTCGTTTATTATTTTTTCGTTCGTTATTTTTTTAATACTCCATTCATTTATTCATTAAATAATTCCTTATTTCTTAAAATAAATCGTTCGTTTTTTTTTCAGTACCTAATTTCTTGATTCACTTATTTTTTTCAGTTCTTCAGGCAATGTATTTTTAAAAAAAATTCAATCATTCTTTCGTTCTTATATTTTTAAATAATCATTTAGTCTGGCATTTTTATGTAATCATTTTTAATTGAATTTTTTTCTTTTATATTTTCTTGAATTAATATTTCAATCTTTCGTTGTTTATGTAATCATTATTGATTCCTTTTTTTCTTTGTTACTTCATGAAATAATTCTTCCATTCTTTCAGTTCTATATAATTACCTTTTATTCATGTATTCCCTCTTTGTCTTTTTCGGTGAATTCTTACAATCTTTCATAGGTTGATTAATTTATTCGGCCATTATTTTTTTTAATGAAGTCATTCATTATTTCATTCGATTTGTAAGTCATCGATTTACTATTTAATTTGTTCTTCAATGAATTTTCCATTCTTTTCGTGTTTCCTTTGTTAAGTCTTCCATTCATGTTTTCCTTCATATAATGGTCCTGGATATGACCTTAAACTATATCCAGTGGTGAGGCCCCAGCTTGCGGGCTTTGGGGAATGTGGAGCCACCCTTTAATTACCATTGCTCCCAGGTCCACTATGACCGGAGTGGTAGTACCTGTTAGGGTCCCCACTATGGGTTAAATAGAAACCGACTTGAAAACAACAAATATATTCTATTAAAAATTTTTTCCTCAAAATCTTTGGATTCGGCATTAAATAACCTGAAAAGAGTTGATATGTCGTAAAACAAATATAACCAACCAATCCTTCATATTTAAGGTATTCGTTTATTATTTTATTGTTTTTGTAATTACTTACTTATTAATTAACAAGTTCGACATTAAATGACCTAAAGAAGTTGATATACCGTAATCTATAATATAAATCTCACCTGTCTGTTTAAATGTATGTATGTATGTATGTATGCATGTCTCGCCAAAACTTTCGACAGAGGCGACAGATTTTCACGAAATCAGTATCGTTTTGAAGCTCGACCCTTTGGACGACAAACATCGAAAAATTGGCTAAAAACATTAATTCCTTTACTCTCAGCTGGGTACTTTTCTACAGGGAGGGGTCGCTTTCTGCGTCGATATTTTCGAAAGTCCTCTCCTCTCCGATTTACTAGCCTTAATTTAAACGTTCGTCACTTTCAGTTTGGCGATGGACGCAACAGCAAAGACGTCACGCTATTTTGTTCACGTTCTTTTCTTCCTTCGCGGTACAGATTCGAGTCTACCTGCCTAATACCACATTTCTTTTTCTTTTTTTTTTTTGGCTCAACACACACCTCCAAACATCCGGTCAACGCCGACACCCAAGCTAGTGCTAGACAATAACATTGTTAAAAGTTAAATTAGTTATTATCGATCTATCTATCTGTTTATCTATCTATTTATCGATCTATCCAGTGATATTGTTGAAATAGTTTATATTGGAAGTTATTTATTGTTAAAAGAATAAAATTTGTTTGGAATGTAACAATAAGTTTTAACTGAAGATGTTTACAGAAATTAGTTAAGTTAAAAATAAACAAAATAACATTGAGCAGTTGCGTACGTGACAGAGGTCACACGTTAGGAGACGTGTGCTTTTGATGATGACATAACGGAACTGACAGGTCAAGAGGTCAAGAAGATTAGATTGAGAGTTTGAGTTTGCTCACGAAAGTGAGTAGACGTTTTTGAAAGGCAGGAAGCGGGACTGAAAGGAACTAGCATGTAGACACGTAATTCAACCTCGTTGTGAAGACCATTAAGACAGCTGAAATAAATTTATATTTTAAGAATAAAAAGTGTTGTTCTGTGGTTTCACAAAATAAGAAAATTCAAGTGTATATACTTGGTTATGGCGTTGGTCGTTGCATGTTTCACCACAGAGCCCAGCAGTGAAGACAGAGGATCTCCTGGATAAAGAAAAGGTATGAAGCATGTATTTTTCTTCTTATAAAATACGATACCTTCATGTAAACACGAACTGTAATACATCCCCGTGTGATACACCGCTGTATAACATATGTCTAAACGTTTGATACGTGGCAATACAGCATGACTCAATTTACACGTTTATATCATCTCCTGGCTACCACACAATGTAACAGTAAAACAAAACAAACTAAATCTACAGCCACTTGGGTATAAGTATTGATGAGAGACTGATTGTCAGTTGAATCTATTAATATACTACAAGGAAAACCCGACGTTGCCAGAGATGAAGGAGGATCAAGAATGTCATCCAGATTAGCACTTGAACAAATTATCTGCGCAGAGGCATCTGAAGCTTCCTCCCTGTGCATTTTAGAGGGTCTCCGACTAGAGAAATCAATCAATCGATTTGATTGAAAAATGAGCAATTTTACCTATTTCGATGCCCATAAAAGTATTGGAAGCATAGAACGTTTGTTGATTCTAATTCAATCCCGTGCGATATCGGGTCACCATGCTAGTGATAAATAAAATTATAAATGGATTGAAAATGATGAATGGAATGAACACAACAATTTTATAATTTATGAAGACGGTTTATAACAAGAGTTTTTCAACATTTGATTTTAAGATGACCATGGTGTAGCCCGCAGGGAAGCCGTGATCATGAGTTCCATAGATGGGAAGTTCTTGGAAATAAACTCTGTTCATGGCAGACAGAGTAAGAAAGGAATATTATTTGCAGTTATGGTAAGAATACGAGTTCTTGCTGTGAGTGTCTTACAAAGAGGGTCTAGATATCGGAGCTCAGTCGGGCACCTTCAATAGAAATAATGATAGGGAGGAGAAAACTAGGAAGTTTTGTTTTTGTGAGAAAAAGGGGTGCAGGGAACGAAACAGATAATCTAGCACTAGATTTCAAGTTAGATTTTGGATTTTGTCAAAGCAAGGGAGAGTACTCTGCAAAACATATCCTCAGATGTGGCAACCGTATCCCATTTTAGGACATATCTGGTTCTTATACAGGTAGAAGCTTGCATCAGAAGTCAAGTGTTTTTCCTCGAGTGATCGAATGATCGAAACATTTTCCCAGCAACTTTATCACCAGGTAGTATATGTCATTTTCTATCTAGCTTGGATGTTAGTCGTATATGTCATTTTCTATCTAGCTTGGATGTTAGTCGTGGGAGCTTATTAAAACAAAGGCCTTCCCTTAAGAAAAGAGCAACGTATTTCTACTGGAACCAAACAAAAATCTGAGTGTTGATATTGGATTGTGTTACACCATGGCAGTATTGCGCCTAAGTGCTTTTTTAAAACTTTATATAGTCACTACTTGTCAAGGCCCGAAGGGCACTTAAGGATAAGGGTTAATGAGTACCGTAATGGAAATTTGATAATAGTTTTAGATGGACGGCTCTTCATAAACCTGTTCACATTGAACTGGAAAACGACCATGTCATAATAAGCCGAGAAGCAGCTTTGTGGTATTGTGTTCCACAGACGACGAGCTTTAGGAAAAAACAACTTTGCTCATGGAATTTTCGCTTAGATTTAGGTATAGATAGGGAGTAAGAGACATTGTTGATAGTTGTTGTAGCTAGTTCAGTCTTTGTGCCAAAAAACTTACCAAGGGAAACCACAGAGTGAAGCTCAGTCGAGCATCTGCCAAGAAAATAAAGGTAGAACAGAGGGAGGCTGGCGACGTCACTTCTATGAGACAGACGTTGCAAAGAGGAGAAAAAGATATCATCAACCAGATGTCTTAGTCGGTTTTGTACCCTGTCGAGGCGGGAGAGGACGCTTTGAATAGCTCCTCTCCAGATGTGGCAACAGTACTACATCTTTGGACGTATTTGTCTACTTGGACTTTCTACAGATAAAAGATTGCATCAGCAGTGAGATATCCACTGGAACGGTAGAATGATCCAATCACTTTTCCAGGCGATCTTGGCAACAGATTTGATATACGTGTTCCATTTCAGATCAGGAGCAAAGGTAAGTTCCAGAAGATTTCAAAACATGGCGCTTCTCCCAGATGAGAGTTATTCATTTCAATTGATGGAGGTCAGAGCATTGATAATGGAAAAAGCAACTTGGTTTTAAGATGCATTAACCTTAACTAGCCCCCTTTTCCCTCATTGCACTACGTGGTCGAGGTCAGAAGAGAGAGAATCGAAGAGATCTTGGTCATTGCTGGCCTTTAATATGTTGCTAAAAATAGTAGTGTCCTGTGCATAAATGTTTACGAATGATATAAGAATGTGATTTAGAAGATCATGGATGACAATTAGGAAGAGAATTGGGCCCAGGATGGAACGCTTGGGGCGACAGTATTGATACTATGAGATTTAAATTTCTGCCCATCTACAACAACTCTTATAAATCTATCAGCGAGAAAGGATTTAATGAGTTATTAATTGAGTGGACATTTCCAGCTTCTGTAGATTGAAATCTTATGAAATAAACCTTTATTCAATAATCTTATGAAATAACGCTTTATGCAATAATATTATGAAAAAACGCTTTATGCAATACTATTATGAAATAAAGCTTTATGCAATAATCTTATGAAGTAAACTTTGTGCAATAATCTTATGAAGTAAACCTTTATGCAATAATCTTATGAAGTAAACCTTTATGCAATAATTTTTAGGAGTAAACCTTTATGACATAAACTTATGAAGTAGACATGCCATAATCTTATGAAGAAAACATGCAATAATCTTATGAAGTAAACCTTTATGCTGTAATCTTATGAAGTAAACCTTTATGTAATAATCTTATGAAGTAAACCTTTATGCAATAATCTTATGACGTAAACCTTTATTCAATAATCTTATGAAGTAAACATGCAATAATTTTATGAAGTAAACATTTATGTAATAATCTTATGAAGTAAACTTTTATGCAATAATCTTATGAAGTAAACCTTTGTACAATAATCTTATGAAGTAGACATGCAATAATCTTATGAGGTAAACCTTCATGCAATAATCTTATGAAGTAAACCTTTATGCAATAATCTTATGAAGTAAACCTTTATGCAATAATTTTTAGGAGTAAACCTTTATGCAATAATCTTATGAAGTAAACATGCAATAATCTTATGAAGCAAACCTTTATGTAATAATCTTATGAAGCAAAACTTTATGCTATAATCTTATGAATTAAAACTTTATGCAATAATCTTATGAAGTAAACATGCAATAATCTTATGAAGTAAACATGCAATAATCTTATGAAGTAAACCTTTATGCAATAATCTTATGAATCAAAGCTTTATGCAATAATCTTATGAATTAAACCTTTATGCAATAATTTTATGAAGTAGACATGCAATAATCTCATGAAGTAAACATGCAATAATCTTATGAAGTAAACCTTTATGCAATAATCTTATGAAGTAAACATGCAATAATCTTATGAAGTAGACATACAATAATCTTATGAAGTAAACATGCAATAATCTTATGAAGTAAACCTTCATGCAATAATCTTATAAAGTAAACCTTTATGCAATAATCTTATGAAGTAAACCTTTATGCAATAATCTTATGAAGTAAACATTTATGTAATATTCTTATGAAGTAAAGCTTTCTGGAATAATCTTTTGAAGTAAACCTTTATGTAATAATCTTATGAAGTATACTTTATGCAATTATCTTATGAAGTAAACATTTATGTAATAATCTTATGAAGTAAACCTTTATGCAATAATCTTATGAAGTAAACATTTATGTAATAATCTTATGAAGTAAACCTTTATGCAATAATCTTATGAAGTAAACATGCAATAATCTTATGAAGTAAACCTTTATGCAATAATCTTATGAAGTAAACCTTTATGCAACAATCTTATGAAGTAAACCTTTATGCAATAATCTTATGAAGTATACCTTTATGCAATAATCTTATGAAGTAGACATGCAATAATCTTATGAAGTAGACATGCAATAATCTTATGAATTAAACCTTTATGCTGTAATCTTATGAAGTAAACCTTTATGTAATAATCTTATGAAGTAAACATTTATGCAATAATATTATGAAGTAAACCTTTATGCAATAATCTTATGAAGTAGACATGCAATAATCTTATGAAGTAAACTTTTATGCAATAATCTTATGAAGTAAACCTTTATACAATAATCTTATGAAGTAGACATGCAACTATCATATGAAGTAAACGTGCAATAATCTTATGAAGTAAACCTTTATGTAATAATCTTATGGAGTAACCCTTTATACAATAATCTTATGAAGTAATCCATTATGTAATAATCTTATGAAGTTAACCTTTATGCAATAATCTTATGAAGTAAACATGCAATAATCTTATGAAGTAAACATGCAATAATCTTATGAAATAAACCTGTTCGCTGTAATCTTATGAAGTAAAGCTTTATGTAATAATCTTATGAAGTAAACCTTTATGCAATAATCTTATGAAGTAAACCTTTATGCAATAATCTTATGAAGTAAACATGCAATCATCTTATGAAGTAAACCCTTATTAAACAATCTTATGAATAACCTTTATGCAATATTCTTATGAGGTAAACCTTTATGCAATAATCTTATGAAGTAAACCTTTATTCTGTAATCTTAGGAAGTAGACATGTAATTATCTTATGAAGTAAACCTTTATGTAATAATCTTATGAAGTAAACCTTTCTGCATTATTCTTAGGAAGTAAACTTTTATACAATAATCTTATGAAGTAGACATGCAGTTATCTTATGAAGTAAACATGCAATAATCTTATGAAGTAAACATTTATGAAATATTCTTATGAAGTAAACTTTTATGCAATAATCTTATGAAGTAAACATGCAATAATCTTATGAAGTAAACATGCAATAATCTTATGAAGTAAACATTTATGAAATATTCTTATGAAGTAAACATTTATGCAATAATCTTATGAAGTAAACATGCAATAATCTTATGAAGTAAACCTTTATGAAATAATCTTATGAAGTAAACCTTTATGCAATAATCTTATGAAGTAAACATGCAATAATCTTATGAAGTAAACATGCAATAATCTTATGAAGTAAACCTTTATGCAATAATCTTATGAAGTAAACCTTTATGCAATAATCTCATGAAGTAAACCTTTATGTAATAATTTTATGAAGTATACCTTTATGCAATAATCTTATGAAGTAAACATGCAATTATCATATTAAGGAAAACTTTATGCAATAATCTTATGAAGTAAACCTTTATGTAATAATCTTTTGAAGTAAACATTTATGTAATAATCTTATGAAGTAAACATGCAATAATCTTATGAAGTAAACCTTTATACAATAATCTTATGAAATAAACATTTATGCAATAATCTTATGAAGTAAACCTGCATAAATCTTATGAAGTAAACCTTTATGCAATAATCTTATGAAGTAAACTTTTATGCAATAATCTTATGAAGTAAACATTTATGTAATAATCTTATGAAGTAAAGCTTTCTGGAATAATTTCTTGAAGTAAACATTTTTGTAATAATCTTATGAAGTATACCTTTATGAAATAATCGTATGAAGTAAACATTTATGTAATAATCTTATGAAGTATACCTTTATGCAATAATATTATGAAGTAAACATTTATGTAATAATCTTATGAAGTTAACCTTTATGCAATAATCTTATGAAGTAAACATTTATGTAATAATCTTATGAAGTAAACCTTTATGCAATAATCTTATGAAGTAAACATGCAATAATCTTATGAAGTAAACATTTATGCAATAATCTTATGAAGTAAACATTTATGTAATAATCTTATGAAGTATACCTTTATGCAATAATCTTATGAAGTAAACATTTATGTAATAATCTTATGAAGTAAACATTTATGCAATAATCTTATGAAGTAAACATTTATGTAATAATCTTATGAAGTAAACCTTTATGCAATAATCTTATGAAGTAAACATTTATGTAATAATATTATGAAGTATACCTTTATGCAATAATCTTATGAAGTAAACATGCAATAATCTTATGAAGTAAACCTTTATGTAATAATCTTATGAAGTAAACATTTATGCAATAATCTTATGAAGTAAACATGCAATAATCTTATGAAGTAAACCTTTATGCAATAATCTTATGAAGTAAACATTTATGTAATAATCTTATGAAGTATACCTTTATGCAATAATCTTATGAAGTAAACATGCAATTATCATATTAAGGAAAACTTTATGCAATAATCTTATGAAGTAAACCTTTATGTAATAATCTTATAAAGTAAACCTTTATGTAATAATCTTATGAAGTATACCTTTATGCAATAATCTTATGAAGTAAACATTTATGTAATAATCTTATGAAGTAAACCTTTATGCAATAATCTTATGAAGTATACCTTTATGCAATAATCTTATGAAGTGAACATGCAATTATCATATTAAGGAAAACTTTATGCAATAATCTTATGAAGTAAACATTTATGTAATAATCTTATGAAGTAAACCTTTATGTAATAATCTTATGAAGTATACCTTTATGCAATAATCTTATAAAGTAAACATTTATGTAATAATCTTATGAAGTAAACCTTTATGCAATAATCTTATGAAGTATACCTTTATGCAATAATCTTATGAAGTAAACATGCAATTATCATATTAAGGAAAACTTTATGCAATAATCTTATGAAGTAAACCTTTATGAAATGATCTTATGAAGTAAACCTTTATGTAATAATCTTATGAAGTATACCTTTATGCAATAATCTTATGAAGTAAACATTTATGTAATAATCTTATGAAGTAAACCTTTATGCAATAATCTTATGAAGTAAACATTTATGTAATAATCTTATGAAGTAAACCTTTATGCAATAATCTTATGAAGTTAAGATTTATGTAATAATCTTATGAAGTATACCTTTATGCAATAATCTTATGAGGTAAACATGCAATAATCTTATGAAGTAAACCTTTATGCAATAATTTTATAAAGTAAACCTTTATGTAATAATCTTATGAAGTAAACCTTTATGTAATAATCTTATGAAGTAAACCTTTATGTAATAATCTTATGAAGTAAACCTTTATGTAACAACCTTATGAAGTAAACCTTTATGTAATAATCTCATGAAGTAAAGCTTTATGCAATAATTTTATAAAGTAAATCTTTATACAATAATCTTATAAAGTAAACCTTTATGTAATAATCTTATGAAGTAAAGCTTTATGCAATAATCTCATGAAGTAAACCTTTATGTAATAATCTTATGAAGCAAACCTTTATGTAATAATCTTATGAAGTAAACCTTTATGCAATAATCTTATGAAGTAAACATGCAATAATCTTATGAAGTAAACCTTTATGTAATAATCTTATGAAGTAAAGCTTTATGTAATAATCTTATAAAGTAAACCTTTATGTAATAATCTTATGAAGTAAAGCTTTATGCAATAATCTTATGAAGTAAACCTTTATGTAATAATCTTATGAAGTAAAGCTTTATGCAATAATCTTATAAAGTAAACCTTTATGCAATAATCTTATGAAGTAAACATGCAATTATCATATTAAGGAAAACTTTATGCAATAATCTTATGAAGTAAACCTTTATGTAATAATCTTATGAAGTAAACCTTTATGTAATAATCTTTTAAAGTAAACCTTTATGTAATAATCTTATGACGTAAAGCTTTATGCAATAATCTTATGAAGTAGACATGCAATAATCTTATAAAGTAAACTTTTATGTAATAATCCTATAAAGTAAACCTTTATGTAATAATCTTATGAAGTGAAGCTTTATGCAATAATCTTATGAAGTAAACCTTTATGCAATAATCTCATGAAGTAAACATGCAATTATCATATTAAGGAAAACTTTATGCAATAATCTTATGAAGTAAACCTTTATATAATAATCTTATGAAGTAAAGTTTATACAATAATCTTATGAAGTAAACCACACACACATTTTGCAATTTTTGGGGTATCGGAAAAATTTGTGCTTATTTTCTGGTGCCAAAAACAATGATCATAATTATATTGTTTTATTTTGTTCCGTTTCAAACAAAGTCTTCCATCGCTGATAGTAATAATAAAATAATAAATATTTATTGTTTTAAACTTCCAGTAAAATAAAAATCTATAGATCAACCCCTCTCAAAGTTTTGTTTTTTTTTACGCTGGAGAAAATATATAAACGTATACAAGATGTGATTTAAGGCAATCGGGACAAAATATCCAGTTATAATTAAGTATTTAGAGAGTTATAAAGAATCGTAATCGGAATCGGCTATTGCATCGGATTCGGAATTTAAGGAAATCGATAATTATATCGAAATCCGGAAAGAAATTGTCCCACCACTAATATATATATATATATATATATATATATATATATATATATATATATATATATATATATATATATATATATATATATATAAATATATATATATATATATATATATATATAATTTAAATTTTGGTTGTATATATATTTATATATATATAATTTAAATTATATATATACATATATATATATATATATATATAACCAATATGTATGTATTACTTAATAAAACCTAAAATTTAAAAAGAAAAGACTTTTTATATTAATATATATGAAGATTTCATTTCTTTCTTTTTGCTTTTGCGATATTTTTGGAAAGAATTCAATTATTTATACGAAAGTGCATTTTTACCTAAATGCGAGTTGTGAATATTTTTTCCTTTTTACCAATTTGGTATCCCTTAATGGGGAACGGCATACATATTATTTTTAAGATATAATCATCCACTGGCACGTATTTCGTCATTTTCGAGTCCTTGTGAGATTCAGCCACTCTGATGAGTTGTAGACAACGAAACACGTATCAGTGGATAATTATTTTTTTAAAACAATGTATATATCTATCTATCTATCTATCTATCTATATATATATATATATATATATATATATATATATATAACGTAAAATGATTAAAGGAAATACCTTATATATATATATATATATATATATATATATATATATATATATACACATATAAATGAAATTGGTATAGATACAAATTTATATGCGTGTGAGTGTGTTTCTTGGTATATATGCGTGTTTATGTGGCGTGTATATGCGTTTGTATAAAGGAACACAAAACGGATTCCCTTTGGTAGTGTCTACAAATGTACCGAATTTTTAGACTCGTGTCTCTTGCAGAGTCGCCGAAGAATCTGTTTGCATTGAAATGGCTTTGAAGGGCAGCCTCTTCGGAAACGCCGCAAATATGTTTACTGTCTAAGAAGAGAGTCACAATCGGGGGCCCAGGGGTCGGAGGTGGTTGAATTACGCTGAATGCACAGGAAATCGATTCGATAAAAAAAAACTAAAATAAAATTATTCCAATAATAATAAAACTTAATTCATATATATATATATATATATATATATATATATATATATATATATATATATATATATATATATATATATATATATACTAGCAGGTCTTCTATTCATAATTGACTGGAACCTTTGGGAAACTTAAACAATTTTTTTAACACTTATAAGTACGAATGAAAGAAAGTTTTGTTTTCTCTGACATAAGAAAAAAAAATAGTTCGTACTCCTACAGTTTACGGACCGTGCTGAAATAATAAAGTTATTCTTTAGAAACCCATTCTTACCATGGAGAGAAGGGGCGCTTTGTTAACTATTTTATACTTTCACTTAACAATTTTAATAAATCGTAGATACCGTAAACATTGAAAATCCGATCTTTTTTTTTTTTTTCATAGGCATCACCACTTATCAAGGCCCGGAGGCCACTCGGAGATAAGGGTTAAAGAGTGCACAGTATCAGAATCATGGTAATTGTTAGTAGTGGAGATTCAGTAAATTTGTTAACTGAAGGACTTGTTTGCATTGGACTTGAAGACAATCATATTGTAGTCAGCTGGAAAGCAGGCAAACGGAAGACAGTTCGGCAGGCGTGCCGTTCTAAGAAAGAAACTTTGTTCATGGAATCTAACTTTATGTTTAGGCACAGATAAAGAGTAGGGGAATTTATTAATAGTGTTATCCGCTTGGCGAGTGTTTTAATAAATAACACGATCCCTAAACTGCTGGACTACCAATTAGTCTTTTTCGACTCGTTAAAGACCCTCCCCCCATCTCCTTTATCAACTTCCTCTTTTTCCCCTCTCTCTTTCTCTCTCTCCACTTCCTTTCTTTCTCTCTTTCTTTCATTTTCTCCACTTCTTCCTATCTCGTACTCTTATCCACGTTCTCTCTCTATCTCTTCTTTTTCTTGTTCTCTCAATCCCTCTACTGGATAAACATCATTTAATTCTGACATGATCACAAAATTAATTTCTTGCTTCTCGCTATATGTCCTCCTTCCTCCTTTTCTCGATTTCGCTATTTTTTTCTTCTTTTCTTTCGTTGTCTTCCTTTCTTTCTTCTTCTTTTTCCCTTATATTCCTCATCATCATCTCCGCAGCTACATGGTAACTAACATTGCTGCTGTAGTGATATTCCCTATTTTATTTTGGACTATTCTTTCCTTTCTTTATCTCCGGCTGTTAATAAACAGAGAAGGAGAGCAACGGAAGAAGGGGGGGGGGAGAGAAAGAGAGAGAGAGAGAGAGAGAGTAACAGCTACGGTATCAAATAAGAGATAGGACATACAACGTGAGATAGATAGATAGATAGATAGATAGAGAGAGAGAGAGAGAGAGAGAGAGAGAGAGAGAGAGAGAGAGAGAGAGAGTAACAGCTACGGTATCAAATAAGAGATAGGACATACAACGTGATAGATAGATAGAGAGAGAGAGAGAGAGAGAGAGAGCGAGTGAGAGTGAGAGATGAGAATGATAGATGTACACTTACTAAGAGAAAGGTAACGCGATTAATTAATTGAAAACTATGCCTAATTCGACGATGTATGGCGTATTGTTGCTACATCCGGGCTAGTGCACCTGATGCTAGTCTCTCTTTCTTAGACAGGATTAAAAAAAAAAAGAGTTTCAACTCTACTGTTAACCAACCTCAAACTCCTGTCACATCACCGCAATGTTGCATCTCTGTGTCTGTTTTACAAGTACTTTAATGAAATGTGTTCTGATTAACTCTTAGCACTTGTACCCTCTCGGCATACATACTCACGACTAAGCAGATAAGCAGCAAAGTCCCACTCCTTCACCGTAGATGCCGAAAAGCCTTCTATTCTAATTGCTTCTTCTCAAAGGTTGATAGACTGGAATTTTCCATCCCCACTGTTGACTGTACTAACCCGCAGAAGCATAAATGTAATGTGAACAGGCATCTTGCCGCTAAACCTCTCACAGTACCCTGTTAGATACGATCTTAAATAATAGCCCCTTATGTTTGAAGTTGATGTAGATGTAAATTTATGTAACTGCATGCGAAGTGATGTCACTAGTGGGGGGAAAAAGGAGTATAAAAAGAGAAAGAGTACGATCACGAGAGAGACGAGATAACGTTCGAGATTTCGTGGGAGAAGAGATAACGTTCGTGAGAGACCTGGAGAACGTTCTAGATCACGTGGGTGACGTTTCGACTCGACCAATGAAGAAATAAATTTTGTTGCTACAAAGAACAAGCGAGTTGGAGTTATTTCCTATTCTTTGTCTTGGTTTCCTTTGCGACTGAAACTGGAATACCGTGTGTTAGTGCCGGTTAGTTATTGTACCGCGAAGAAATAATCACGTTATTATTTACAGAGCCATTCTTACCATGGGGAGAGGAGGGTGTTTTGTAACTATTCTGTACACTTTAATAATTTAATAAAAAAATCTATAGTGAAACTTGAATTTAACTTGAAAATACTATTAAAAAATAGCGCCGTATAATAAGTGCATAAGCATCGATTAATTTTTATTAAAAAAAAATCTGCGTTGTATTGATTTTTTATTTTACAAAGTTTTCGCATTATTTGAATTCTTCAGACTGCTGTTTTCATTTCGAGTGTTATTTAGAAAAAAACGTTTCGGTCGATATAACTTCCGACTTTCTCAGGCCTGGGTAGACCTGTGGCGCACTGGATAAAGTACTCAGTGAAATTCAGTTGTAAAAGTTACACTCCTGGAGATTAAAGGTTCATTCTTCAGTGCGGACGACCCCCCCCCCATACAATTACTATTTACTTGCCTTCCCACGAGGGCAAAGTTGGACACAAAGTCGGGTTTTACTGTGAGGAGAATCCAGCCCCCCCCCAAAAAAAAGGGGCACTATGGATAGGAACAAAAAATAAAATAAAAATTACCGTTTCTAGAGAAGGATTTCTTCTCCACTGATCGAGGTCAGAAAAGATGAAGTGCAGCATCAGAACAGATACTACACTTTGCTCCTAGCCAAAGGTCAAGAATTAATTGGGACTTCAACCTAGTCAGTGGCTGACGGAACGAGAGCATGCTACCTCGCGGATTAAATAAAAAAGTTCCGTTCGAAATTCTGTGCAGATTTCCGAGTTCGGCAAGCTACACCTGAAAAACTGTGCAAATTAAAGTCAAGATGAGGACACTGGTTAAAGCCATCCAAATAATATGAATAATCATTTTTATCTGAACAATTCAGAAAAGTACTTACAAATTCTAATTCGGCTTTTCTAGATATTTTTTTTTTCTTTGGAGGGAAATAATAGGTTATTTCAGCTTTAGTTTTTAAATATTTTTTTGTTGTTTTGAAGTAAATAAAATCGATTTTTTTCCCCAATAGGGGCTCAGCTCTCATCCCATATTCTAGATAAATAAACCAATAGATGTACGTATGTGTGTGTCTGTGTAAAAATATTTAACCGCTAAACTCTTAAACTATCGGTCACATAACACTGGAATTAACGGAAAATAGTAATCACACACAAAACATGGTTCATAACGAGTAAAATATTTGTTTGGATGGATGAATAACGCGTACAGAAATATGTCGGGAAGTTGAAACTAACATTTTTCATTTCAACTTGCCGACATCTTTCTATTGCTTTTGCGCATACGCAAATTCATTCAGAGCTTGAAGTGGTTTGGTTTTAATTTCTTTTCGTTTATCTGTTGGTAGCTCAAACGGTATGGAGCGCGACTGGAGCGCTAAACGTTTTGGTTTCGATTCTAGTTGATGGCACCCTAGTCATGTTTTTTTATTAACTTTTGCAATCACTGCTATATATATTAGGTACAGTATAATATTCAATTGAAAATTGGCTCTGTAAAAATAAATACGAAATCTGCATGAATTAAAATATATTTAAGCGTATTTTACAACCAGGCAAGACCGGGTGCCCTTTCTCCGCTAATTTAAAGCAAGTATTTACTTTTTTTTTCTTTCTTTTTAGTTATGTTTACGCCAATCAAGGCATATTGCCACTCGGACATAAGGGGCCACTATTTGGGACCATGTTTAGGAGAGATGAGCAAGATGTTGATTTATATTATAACTACACTATTTTAAATATTTAAACTTCTGCATGTCAGCACAGTATTCATCTGAAAATAAAAATCCGACTCCTGACCAGGAGTCGTCAAAAAATAAAATAAATAAATAAAAACTTTGATTCGTTAGAAAAATCGCCGCATCCCAAACCCCTCCCCCAGAAATAGGAATACGGTTTAAAATAATTCGACTGCAGAATCGTTTTTAAAACCTGAATCTGTTATCGATTTCTTTTGGAGCAAACTGTGGTATCTGTTCTAATGTTACAAATATTATTTTCTGCCCTCGATCTACAAAAGAGGGCCGATATTTATTTTTGCGCTTTTTTAGGGGTGCTCCTTTCTGGATGTTCCTACATTAATAACTAGGGCCGTGACAACAGCATATTCTTTACATTCTTTTGACTCTCGGGTATATTTCCGACACAGTTAGACTCAGTTAATCAACTGAGAACCACATCAGTCTATATAAAAACATAAGACATTAACGGATACACACTCGAGAGTCGAAACAATGAAAAAAATATGTTGTTATCACAGCCCTATAAATAACCGACTTTAACGGTGACTAAATGGTTAACGACTCGAACTGAAAACCTGTGTGCGTCAAGTTCGAATCCAGTTCGTTCCACAGAGACATTTTTCATCAAAACTACACTTGACCTTGTGCCTAACTTCATAGAAAGGAAGTAAATAAAACAAAATAAAATAAAACAAAATAAAATAAAACAAAATAAAATAAAAATAACTGGCTTTATTCCTAACTTTAACTTGTGGACAAACACATGACAAAGGAATCAATCCAAAATCATTGATCTTTTAATTAGGATCAAAGTGAAACAAAAAATCGATTTGAGATACTTAAGTAAGACGACTTCTGGAGTGAATGTGGTATTATGGTGATTGGAGACTCTAACTGGAAATAGCTTACATAGTCGTAAAGTACAGTGACAAGGATGACCATAAACCTTCCTCGCCACACTTTTGAATGGCTTTTTGCCTAATTTATTTATAACTTTTGTATAATTTTCGTTAATAAATTTTGCAAAGTGTCGTATCTGTTCTGATGCTTTACTGTTTTCTATGTCGTACAGTGGAGGAGAAATCTTTTAGACACAGCACAATATTTTTATCCCAATACCTTTTTAGGGAGTTGGATTTTCTCCATATTAAAAACTGAGCTTGTGTCAAACTTTCCTCTTTGTGGGTATGCAGTATAGACACTTCTGCTTTAGTTTATAGCTGCTGGTAAAATCACAGTTTAGTGGCCTGAATGTAAAATGATAAAAACATCATGTATAGGCGATAAATATCGATCTATCTTGTTTTTGTTAAATACGAGGAACAATTTTGATTTAAAATCTATTAAGTCGTAGCCTGGGTGCCCGTCGTTGCCCGGGTGTTTGGAGATGTGTGTTGAACCAAAAAAAAAAAAAAAAAGGAATAAAAAAATGGTAGTAGGCAGTCAGGCTCGAACCCGTATCATGAAGGAGGAAAATAACGTGACCCCCCCAAAAAAACGCAACGTCTTTGCTGTTGCGTTCATCGCCAAACCGGAAGTGGTGAAGGTTTAAATTAAGGCTAGACAATCGAAAAGAGGATATGACTTTCGAAAATATCGGCGAAAAAAGCGACCCCTCCTCGTAGAAAAGTGTCCTATTGAGGGTGAAGGAACAATGTTTTTAGCCAATTTTTCGATATTTGTTGTCCGAAGGGTCAAGCTTCAAAACTATACCGATAACGTGAAAATCCGTCGCCTTTGTCGAATTTTTTTTTTAGGCATACATACATACATACATACACACATACATACACACATACATACATACATACATACATACACACATACACACATACATACATACATACATTTAAACAGACAGGTTAGATTTATATTATAGAATATTACGCATGTATCTTTTTTCCACTCCCTTTTGGGGAGCTGGGGTTTCTCTACATTAAAAACCGACTTTCTGTCTAACTCTTCTCTTGTGAATATGCAGTAAGTAGATACTTTTACATAATAATAGATATTAAAATATTAAAATTGAAACCGATATCGCGTGACATTTTCAAATATCGGACATTTCAGAAAACTTCTCCGTCGCATCCTTCTACCCGTTTGATGACAACTGATGATCCAAAATGGTTGTTTACGCATGGCAGTGTTGATATGTAATCTAAGATTTTTAATGCTGGCTGTAATCTCGAAAAACGTTGGTCGAATTGACTGCATAACGTTCACCAAGAGCTGATCCGGCACCGCAATACAGCCGTAACGTTATTTGGACATGACATAATTAAGATACGTTAACACCCAATTTAAACGGTAATTATACACCGGGTTCCATCTTGTACACTAGGGATCGATTTCATTGGTGTGAAAACAGCAATGTCTAATAAGTGTAGACATTCACACCTTGAATACACCCATCTCTCTTCCTCTCTCTCTCTCTCTCTCTCTCTCTCTCTCTGACTCTGTCTGTCTGTCTTTCTCTATCTCTTTCTCTCTCTCTCTCTCTGTTTCGTTTTCTGTCTCCAGCCCTTTTCTTCTTGCCGCTGCCGGAGACTGTCCCCGCCCCACCAGATCTGTCATTTCTGAAACGGACTTTTTCCACCTTTCTGTTTAAATGTGTGTATGTATGTTTGTATGTCTGCCTAAAACTTTCGACAGAGGTGACGGATTTTCATGAGATCGGTATCAATTTGAAGCTCGACAAATATCGAAAAATTGACTAAAATCATTAATTCCTTCACCCTGAACGGGGGGCACTTTTCTAAAGGGAGAGTCAATTTTTTCGCTGACATTTTTTGCAAGTCATTAACCCTCGCGTTCACGACGGCGGTGAAAAGGCGTTATTTCGATCGCCCATGACGTTACAACCACGGTATGCACATTTTCCGATGGCGCGTAACGGATTCAAGCTTGCTTACTGCCCCTATTTTTTTTTTTTTTTTTGCACTCGCAATTTTCCTTTTTCTTTTTTTTTTTTTTACTTAACCAACACCCTTACACACACCTCCACTTTATTTTCAGCCTTCGTGTCACGGGTTCAAGCCTGTCTGCCTACTATAACTTTTTTTTTTTGCTCAACACACACTTCCAAACATCCAGGCAACGCCGGACACCCAGGCGTGAACAAAATAAGAGAGAAGAAGAGGGCAAACAACGTTTAGTGAGAAATTGTAAAAAAATGTCTTGATTATGGAATAAAG
This sequence comes from Euprymna scolopes, assembly GCF_053919585.1. Classification (NCBI taxonomy): domain Eukaryota; kingdom Metazoa; phylum Mollusca; class Cephalopoda; order Sepiida; family Sepiolidae; genus Euprymna; species Euprymna scolopes. The sequence continues at coordinate 34,497,924 of NC_136517.1, read as the reverse complement.
ATTGTTTCGGAATTTGTTTTTTAGTTGACGATTGTTAATTTGAATTATTTGGATTACTTTTCTCATCTTGATTGTGTAGAAAAGCGTTAAGATCGTTTAAATTTATCGAATTATCGATAATGCTTTAATGATGTGTTGTGAGTTCTTATTTCTACTAGGCTGTTTCTATGCCTGTCCGCTATTCTGTATACTAAATGTTCCGTTTTGTCTAATCTAATTTAATATACCTACATACCTACCTATCTATCTATCTATCTATCTATCTATCTATCTATCTATCTATCTACCTATCTATCTATCTATCTATCTATCTATGTTCATATTAATCAATTTATCTACGAGGTACCTTCAATAAGTTTCCAGACTTTTTATACAGGCATTTAAAATTGTCTATACTATTGAAAATTCAGCTATTGCTATACATCTTATGAGACGACTGAGCAATTTTTATGATTTCAAGTTCAAATGAACAGCTACAGCAGGAATTGGAATACACTTTACTAAAGACTGAATGTCACAGCTGGTGAATTTCAAACATGCAATCTTGACGTGTGAACACTTCAGAAGAACTATATGCAATAAAATTCTGTTTCAAACTTGAAAAAAATATACCACAAAAACGCATGGAAAGTTTCAGACTGCTTTTGGACCATCTTGCATGAATCGAGTATTAGTTTTTAAGTGGCATAAGAGATTCAAGGAGGGCAAGGAGTCTAGGAGGGATAATGAGAGTTGTGGGTGGGGGTGGGTAAGAAAACCAGAATACTAGAGTTGATTGGCCGAATAAATAATTTCATGGATAAGGACCGTCATGTGTGTATGGAGACAATAAATGAACTGTTTGTTGTCAGTGTGGGAACTGTACACACAATTGTTTGCGAGACACTTAAGATGGGGAGGATTTGTGCGGAGTTTATCCCAAAAGTGCTCGGAGAAAATCAGAAAGAAAGACGTTGTCATGACCAATTGGGCATCAAGACAGTTCCTCGCCCTTCCCATACTCAAGACCTTGCTCCCTGTGACTTTTGGTTATTTCCTAAACTCAAGGAAATCTTTAGAGTCTGTCGTAATGAGACAAGTGAGATGAAAGAGCAGTGACGAGAATCATTGGCACGCTCCCAAAAAAAAAAAAAGCTTCCATTGGGCCTTCCAGAAGTTATTAGAACGATACAAGTGCATTGCAGCCGGAGAAGATTACTTCAGAGGGGTCCAGAGTTTCATGTGTGTATGATCAATAAAAGTGCCCATACGAGAAAAAGTCTTGAAACTTATAAAATGCACCTCGTATATTCATATAAATCCATTCATCTATCTATTTATATATGCTTCTCTCTCTCTCTCTCTCTCTCTCTCTCTCTCTCTCTCTCTCTCTCTCTCTCTATATATATATATATATATATATATATATATATATATTCTTTCCTTTCTGTTTGTCTGGTAGTCGTTTTTCTTTTTTATCCCCTTTTTTCAATCTATTGAAAACACATATTGACATGTCAATAATTTCGGTTACATGCTGTCGCTGTAATGTTCGCCGAGGCAGATCAGTTTCGTTCAGTCACTTAGTGACACACACACACACACACACACACACACACACACACACACACACTGTTTCTATATTATTTTGTCAACTCCATAATAAACCACTGAGTGGACAGGTTCTTTTTTTTTTGCGTATGATATATATATATATATATATATATATATATATATATATATATATATATATATATATATATATATATATATATATATATATATATATCTTTAAAGTAAACTTTTATTAAACAACCATCGTTTCTTAAGCAATGGAGACGCTAAACTCGGGTAAAAAAATACCCAAAGAGCGACATATTTGTTTGCATACCTTTCCAATACGCAAAAGATGTTTCTTTTCTTTCTTGAGAAAAACCAAAACATTAATTGGCTCCTCAATGGCTAAACGGGACTTAGACTAATGCATTTGATAGACTGGTACGTTTTCAAAAACTTTTATTTACCGTATATTTCGGCGTATAAGACGACCATCAAAGTTAAAAAAATCATCTTAAAAACCAATATTTCTTAAGATACCGGGTGTTGCAATAGCCTAGGCTAAACGAACATGTTTTCGTTATTTAGCAGTCGTCTTATACAACCGATATATGATACATTTTGCTTCAATTTCGTACCTAGTCTTATCTGACGTTCGCCTTATACGCCGAAATATACGGTATTTTATTTTCAGAATGTGTGTCACAACGCTTTAATACAAAATTGCTGGTAAAACCGCAGTTTAGTGGCCTGAATGTAATGCAATAGTAAATAATTTATAGGTGATAAATATTGTTCTATTTTGTTCGTGCTGATAATTGATAAATGAGGAAACATTTCAAGTTAAAATCAATTTAGCATCACGCTTGTAATCTTAAATATACGCTTTAAATGTGTACGAAGGCTGAAATACTCGCCGTTGCTTCTCTGATTTCCGTTTGTATGACGACTCCATGAATTTTTAGCGATTATTTATGCACACATATTAAGCATGCTCTTAAGATTAAAAGCGTAATGCTAAATTGATTTTAACTCGAAATGTTTCCTCATCTTCTCTTCTCTTCTCTTCTTCTCTTTCTTTGTCTATCTTTCTTCTTCTCTTCTCTTCTATCTTCTTATCTTATATATATATATATATATATATATATATTATTATTATTATTATTATTATTATAAATAATATGAACTCATTTTTTCCCGTCTGATTTTGACATTAAGAGGATTAAAAATCAAGATATTTCATGCAAATATAATATGCACAAACGGCAGAACAATATCTGAGGTGTGTTATAGGCTTATTATTTCTCAAATTCCTCGATAATCTTAGATTTCTATACTTTTTCTGCTGAGAAGTCACGGCCAAAATCGGTTAAGATCAATGGAAGTGGTAAAATATTTTCTCTCTAATAAATTCCTCCTCCCCCTGCCACCACTTAACACCGTTTGGGGATCGTTCACAAGGAACAGTTGAGAAGAGAACACCGGTTTGGCTTCGTAGTTCTTTCATGTGAAGTTATTTAAAATCACTAAACTAAGCTGCAGTGCTCTGTGGCGTAGTGGTTAGCGTGCTGGACAATTCACATTATATTTTCACGTTCGCGCCGACCTACCGTAGTCGTTTTTTTTTTTTTTTTTTTTCCTAAACAACTGGAATGGACTTTTCTTGGTGGCCGAACTGTTAACGTTGCAGATGTTTGTTTGTTTTTTTTTTCACACTTTATTTTCCTACTTTTACTCATGACTCCGGGTTTGATCCTTCCTACTTACCTACCATAACATTTTTTAAAACTCCCCCCCCCACGTCCCGGAAACAAACACTCGGACAACGTCGGGTACCCCCGCTAGTTTACTAATATTTAACAAAAACAAGATAAAATAATATTTCGAGCATTCATTTGTTTTGCGGATTGTTATCCTCATCTTCCTTGTTGTTGGATTTTGTTTGGCTTAGCATGCAAAGAGCCACAGCTTTTTTTATTATTACATTTTCACCCCAAACAAGGCACATTGCCACTTTGATGTAGGGGGCTACTATCAGGGACCTAAGTTGCAGGGGTACTATGTAGGGAGTTTAGCAGCAAGATGTCTGTTCACATTACACTTGAACTTCTGCATGTCAGTACAGTTGCGGAAACAGGAAACCGGAAAAGAATTCCAAAGTCTAGCAGTTCTAAGGAAGAAGCTATAAGAGTAGAAGTCCTTCCTACATCTAGGAATCTCTATTGTGTAGGGGTGGGACTTTGCTGCTTGTCGGGTTTGTCAGGGGTACAAAGACCTGTGGTTCATCAGAGCATCCATCATTAAAATACTTGCAAAACAGGCAGAGGGATGCAACATTTCGTGAAAGGGACAGGGACTGAAGCTTAGATGACACTTCGGGACCTATCAGGTTGGCGACCTTCTTTTGGACCCTGTCCAGAAGCGAAAGACTTGTAACAGATGCACCAAATGTGACCGCAGTACTCCATACATGGGCGAATGGTGGCTTTGTAGAGGTACAGGATACTTTCAGGTGTAAGTAACTTTCTAGCCTGGTAGAGAGAGCCCACCTTCTTCGCAGCAGCCTTGGCAATGATCTCGATGTTTTCTGTGAACGTTAAGCGACATTACAAATAGTAAAGAAATTGTTAGCAAAGAGCAGTTACTTCGGAACATACCCACCAGGACAAAATACAACGCATGTCAGATACAAATCCAATAAGAAAAAAACAATAATTTCCACAGTCAAACAACGTCTCAACTCAAAGAGCTATGACAACCAACAAATCGGAGGTCCAAAAACATTCCTTTCAAATCAATGATAATACGATAGAAATAAGTCTGTTAAACCGAAAATCTAAATTATAAAATAGCTTTACGGAAGGTAGAAATTGATGAAATACATAAATTAACACCCTCCTCTTACTCGTCTCCCCCCCTCTCTCTCTCTCTCTCACACACACACACACACACACACACACACACACACACACACACACACACACACACACACACACACATATATATATATATAGAGAGAGAGAGATGAGAAAGAGAGGAGGGGAAATTCCTTCTATAGACAATTTGATCGAGTGACAAAATGTTAACTCCCTTCATATATATATATATATATATATATCTATATATATCTATATATATATATATATATATATATATATATTTATTTATTTATAAAGGGAGTTTATATATATATATATATATATATATATATATATATATATATATATATAAAGGGATTTAAAATGTTGTCACAGTAAAATTGGCTATAGTAGGAATTTCATGCGTAACCATATACCTCACGATATATACGCGAAACCAAACTTTTCACCTCTGAACTTTGCGTTTTCTAATAACCAGCAAATCATCTACAAACTATAATATCTACAGGTCTTTTCAGCAAAACTTCCAGCCTAATCTTTCAAAGACTATAAATGTATACAATCTTAACATTCTTTTCCGCAAGTCTACGGACTTACACACCAGCAATGGATTTACGGATTTTACACATTTTCAGCCAACATCATTGATTCGCTCTTATTACTGTCTCTTCATGATTTGACGTCAGTTTGAATATGTTTTTTGCATCCGTATTTATTTCTGGATAATATTTTGAACATTTCTGTCTTTCGAATTTTTTGGCGAACATTTAAATTATAGCAAATCAAATATAATTTTTGTTTTTGAGGTCAACTTTTTGAAACTCCATAGAATAAGGAAATAATTACCTTTATCCTGTATTCCTTGTGTACGAAAAATAAATATTGTATATCATAATTTTCAATAATTCCTTTTATATATTGATGCTCTGTCTCGAATACTGAGCATTTTTATATGGATAGAATTCACCTATAACTATCAGTATTCGTATCAATATTTAAATTTGTCTTAATACTTATATTCCTATTTTAAATTTTTTTAGAGGTGACGAACTTAAAATTAAAATAAATTACACAAAATATTTTAATTGTACAAATATGTGCTTCATTCCATCCAATTTTTACATTTTCTCTCTCTCTCTCTCTCTCTCTCTCTCTCTCTCTCTCTCTCTATATATATATATATATATATATATATTCTATACCTACAGACACTAGTATTTCATGTTTTCGCAATCATCAGTGTAGGAAGTGACAATTGCCACTGGTCGTAAACTGCCGCGCAATGAAGCGAAATTTTAACATCAATAAAACTTAACGTTAATTCAGACGATTTATAGTGATTAAGCAACAAGGCCAGCTGACCGACTTTCTTTATTTTTCAACGAGGCGGAAAATTTATAAATAATATATATATATATATATATATATATATATATATATATATATATATATATATATATACATATATATATATATACATATATATATATATATATATATATATATATATATATAATTATATTTTATATATCAAAACGCATTAGATATATAATAATAATGGGAAAAATAACACCTTTAGCTAAATCACTCCCCCCCAAAATGAATTTCTACTTTTTTAAAAATACAATTTCATGGCAAAAAGAAGCATCCATATTATATTAGACTCTTAAAAAAAAGTATAAATATAATAAATTTATCGTAAAATGATAATTATTGCCGACCCTTTCTAACTTTTTAACTTCGTCTAATCGCTCAAAAACCGAAACATTTTTCGCTCAGTTGTTGACATTTATTTGATGTGTTTCTATCAGCATTTGGTTAATTTTCGATTTTGAGCGGCTTTCAAGGATCCTTGTGAAGGACTTATGGACGGCCATTTTTAATCTAAGGAGAGTGAAAACTAAGTCTATTTTGAGCTAAAACACGCTTTGAAATAAGTTTAAACACAAATAAAATAACGAGGTGCCTTTCATAAGTTTCCAAACCTTTTTCGTATGAGCACATTTATTGAAAGTGCACACATGAACCTCTAGTCTGCTTGGAAGTAATCTCCCCCGACTGCAATACACTTGCACCGTTCCAACAACTTCTTGAAGGCCCCATGGATGCCCTCTTGTGTGAGCTAGTCATGACCCTTCTCACAGCCTCTTTTATTTCCTAAATTGTCTCATAACGATAGCCTTTAAGGTTTTTCTTGAGCTTAGGGAATAACCAAAAGTCACAGGAAACAAGGTCTGAACTATAAGGAGAGTGAGGAACTGTCTCGAAGCCTACCTTGGGCAAATACTTCGTGATCATCTCTGAGAACCGTTGGAACAAACTGCGCAAATCTTCCGCATCTTTACTTCCTCCCACACTTCTCATCATCCCCTACACTCCTTGACTTCCTTGAATCTCTTATGACACTCAAAAACTGATGCTCGATTCATGCAAGATGATCTAAAAGCAGTCCGAAGCATTCCATACTTTTCTGTGGCATTTTTTCAAAGATTAAAAAGAAAATTTTATCGCATATTGATATTCTATAGTATCCTCACGTCCAGATTGCATTTTTGAAATTCACCAGCTGTGACATTCAGGGTGCATTCCAATTCCTGCTCTGGCTGTTCATTTGAACCTGAAATCATAAAAAATTGTCAGTCATCTT
>NC_136517.1:34428362-34485862 GCF_053919585.1 Euprymna scolopes | reverse complement strand
TTTTCAAAATTTGCACTAGCTAACTTAATCGCTAATGACGTAGGGTCTTTAAAATGTAACATTGTGCCTGGCCCAAACGACTCATCATCTGAAACGTTTTTAAACATTAAACTAGGAAATAATCAACAACTAGGATAACTCACATTTTTATAATTTTTCAATATGATTTTTCGTTGCCTGTATAGTTTTAAAATTATGCAAAAGCAATAAATAATTAGGAAGCGATATAATTTCACCACATTCCGGGCAACGCCGGGTATGAACAGCTTTTTTTTTTTTGCAAATAAATTCTGTAAAGACAATATTAGATATGTAATGCTGATTCTTTATTGCGCATAACCGTTATGTCTGGGGTGACGAGGGGGGTTAGGGTGGTGGTAGTGGTGAACGTGAATATAAGATGAAATCGAGGAATCCGTCTTGCACTGAATACCCTCCAAGTAAGCAACAGTGATTAGACAATCTTAACCCCTCCCTTAAATTCCCCGTTCGTTCATATTTTATTTTTTTGGCAAAAGTTCTATCATAGACCGTGTTAAGTTGTCAGCGTCGATGTTCACCCGCTGATTAATGACATGTTGGTATATATATATATATATTTATATATATATATATATATATATATATATATATATATATATATATATACTTTTTTCTCTGTGGAAATATTCTTTATTACCTTTTTATATTTACCAATCTTTAGAAGTTCAATGTAATTACAGAACATATAATGAATAAATGACAAAAGTCTATATTCCAAATTTCAATTGGTGGATGGATAATTGCTGTTTCTTCTGATGAGTAAAATATATTCATTGATTGACGTAATAATTAAGTGAATAATTTTGTGCCGAGAAACAGATACTGTCAAGAAGTTGTAATGTCAACTGAATTAAAGGAATAAATTGTAAGACGGTCAACATCATGAAATTAGGAATATAGACTTTTGTCATTTGTTCATTATATATATATATATATATATATATATATATATATATATATATTGGGGGTATAGTTTAATACGTGGGGAAAGAGCCCTTAACTTTCTGAAGAGGGTGTGTTGATATTAGGTTTATCCCAACATTATCGAAAGAAAAATTCTAAACGTGTATAAATCTTTGTATTTTAGGAACACTTTCAGTTTCTTCTATAAAAAAAAAATTAAAAATAATAAAATTAAGTGAAATTATGAATTTTATTTATTTATTTATTTTTTTATATCGCGTTTAACCAGTGTCTAAGTTTTTCTCTTTAATAATTATTTTCGACAGAAAGAGAACAACTTAGACACTAGTTAAACGCGATAAAAAAAAAAATTCGTAATTTCCCTTGATTTTATTATTTTTATTTTACTGTATTTTATTTTATCATTATCTATTTTTGACTCCATTTTATCACCTCCTATTCTTATTTTTAGACACCATCTTTTAAATTACTACGCTATTTTATCCCAATTCAATTATTTCTAATTTAAAAAAGAAAAAATTCTTTCGTAATCTCGTGTCATTTTATTTACTTAATCTATCACCGCTATAATTAATTTTTAATCTCTACGATATTTTAACTTTTAGACGTAATCCACTACACTAGTTTACTGTAATTTATTGTTTTTTTTTTCTCTCAAAAAATGTATATATATGTATATATGACATCTAATTTACATAAGGAAAACACGTTGATCTCCCCCATCATTATATATAGCCCCAATCCTCCGACTCTCTCGTCAATGACCATCCCTGTTGAAGAAGCCCGCATAAATCGGGAGAAACGTTAAGTATCCAGGTCCTTCCACCTCCATTTTATTTCATATATATATATATATATATATATATATATATATATATATATATATATATATATATATATATATATATATGTATATATATACGTTGAAATCAACGTATATATATGCATATATATACATATATATACATATATACATATATATATTTTATATACATACATATATATATATATATATATATATATATATATGTGTGTGTGTGTGTGTGTGTGTGTGTGTGTGTGTGTGTGTGTGTGTGTGTGTGTGTACAAGTACTAGAAGAATCCCCGTCCGAGAATGGGTAAATTTAATTCCCCAAATAGAATACTTTTATGTCCTTTTACTAAAATTAAAGTCAAGAAATAATGATAATAAATTTTATGTTCAGAATTTATTATAACGTCCGGTTTCCTTGCTTAACTTAGATTTTCTGTTTGTAACTCTATTTTCCAAAGGATTTTGTAGTTTTCGTTTTCTGGTTGTGTCCTCGGTTTATGCTTGTACATTTTGTCCGCATCTTCGAAATGCAGTCGTTTGCAGAGTCCCTAGTGCACTGCCTTCCGCATACAGTCATGTCTTGTCATCATTTTTGGATAGTTCTTTTTTGTATTTACTTATGTTGTTTGCCGTTTCATCTCTTTGTTCACAGAGTCTACATTTACTGCTTTTCTGTGTTTTACATAGTGGTTGGTTCTAATCGCGTTATTCTGTTAGGCTCTTAGTACAGATCCTGTTTCTCTGTTCATGTAGCCTTTAATTAGCCATGCCCAGATGTTTTCGCGATCCTCTTCTCTAGTCATTCTTATGAATCATCAATGTAGCTATTCCTCTTACTTTTCTTTTCTTGTCTTTTTGTTTCTGGGTTTTATCGCTTCCCGTAACGTTCCTTTGGACGGTATCTCTTGCAAACTTTTGTTTGTTATTGTTGCACCGGGTTATTGGCAATAAAACTTATATCGCTACAATTGATCTAAAATAGCACGCTATCAGGCTTAGACGATAACATGAAAGAATTTTGAATTATCACCTTAAAATAAAAAAAAAATCACTAAGATGAGTAACTGATTTTAAATTGAAGAATATCATAACAGTTGGCTACCTTAAGTTAAAAACAATTTCGGACAGGTAAACGATTAAAAACTGAAATGATAGTATTGCATCCTAGGCAACACTAAGTATATATACACACACACACACACACACAATAACACACACACACAACCACACACACACACACACACACACACACACACACACACACACACACACACACACACACACACACACACACACATATATTATTCGCGATATTTATTTTCTTAGGTGGTTGTTCAAACTCTTAACATATTTTATGATTTGCCGGTCTTTCTTACCTACAGGTGAATCAATCCTTTGGGACACACCTTAATGCAACTCCCTGACTATTGACTTCCTATCACATCCCCGACCCGGGCCCACACCGATTCCTGTTTTATAAAATTCGAGCCGATTTGCATTTCTTTACGACTTTTATTCAATGAGACATGTCAAAACGAAGGCCAACGGACATCAAAACGGCTATCTTTTCTAGGGCAATGTATTTTGCTGTCTCCCTTGAAACGATAATAATAAAAAAGAAACTACTAAAGATTAAATCTCTCTTCTGAAATACGGCATATATATATATATATATATATATATATATATATATATATATATATATATATGAGTCTATAAGGAGAGAAAATAAAGTCATAAAAACTATATGGTGATATATATAGATTTATTCATTTATTTAATAAGGGCATACATTAATTAGGGGGAGGGGATTATATCATGTTTTTATATCTTCATTTTCTCTCATTACTGACTAATATATAAACTCTAAAACAATTTGTTGAGCTTTGTATTTTCCGATAAGTCTCCTCTTAAATATATATATATATATATATATATATATATATATATATATTTAAGAGGAGACTTATATATATATATATATATATATATATATATATATATATAGCTGTACTCTGCTACGCGTTGCTGTGGTGTAAATTGTGTAAATCGACTAAAAAATGCATGTGTCTGATATGTTTAATTTTTCAATACTTGTGGATACACAATATTCTTGGTGTTTCCTGATTCAGTGCAAATGAAGAGACTGCCTGGGTTGCCGACTCTAGAACATGTAACACAGCAATGTGAAAAGCAATCAGTATGTAAATATAAGCCGCACAATTCTAAAGATTGTCCCTGTGTTTTGTTGATCGTGATAGCAAATGCCAGTCTAATTGGGAATTGCAATCTCTTGAATTGAAATGGCATGTCTGTAGGAATCATAGGAATGCGTGGAATCAGGACATCCTCACCTTTGAAAGGCCCCGTTAAAATTGTGACTTCTAATAGGTTAGTCTTTAATTTTTTTTTTTACAAAAAGACGTGTGCCATTACAAAGCTTGGGCTATTTAATATTTCGCAACAGGATAATTGGCACGTTAGTTTTAAATTGCAGTACATTAGGTGGCATCCCTGGCAAATCTAGCGAATTCAAAAATTCTGTTGGATAGTTGACTGCTTCGTCTTCTTCAAGAACAATGTCGACGGAGTTTATGTGACTAACTCACTAGGAATGTTCAACTGAATAGTACTGTTGAGTTCATGAACATCTTTGTTCTTGGGTGCACGAATGGCTCGTTCACTCAGCCAACTGGGATCCTTATAGTTAAATTGGATGTCCGCAAAAACCTTTTTAATCATTTATTACAGAAGTTTTGTGGCAATGTAATTTGCCCTGAGGTCAGATTAGCCGGCACTTTTTCATTCACAATTTTCAGTAATTGATTTAAAAATAACTCTGTTGAGTGATCATCTTGCTGCTGGACACGCATATTTCTAGTCAAATGGAATGTTCTCACATGTCGCAGAAAGGAGAATATTTGAGGCAAGCATTTATTTCATCTGCTGGTGTTGATCGAGGAATTATAGGTAGCGTTTGCCTGAAATCTCCAACTAGCAACAATACTGCATTCCCAAAGAGTCGGTCATTTCCAGGCAAGTCTTGCAATGATCGATCCGGAGCCTCCAGTGATTTTTTGTGTGCCATTGTGCATTCATCCCAAATAATAAGTTTACATTTTTGCAATAACTTTCCCCTACTGGATGTTTTGGAAATGTTGCACATGGGAGTTTTTATAAATTGCATATTCAATCGTATTTTTAAAGCTGAATGAGCAGTTCTTCCACCTGACAGTAATGTTGCAGCTATTCCAGATGATGCAAGAGCTAAGGCTATGTCAGAATGTGATCGAATGGTTGCCAAAATTAATTTAATTAAGAAGGTTTTACCAGTTCCTCCTGGCGCATCTAAGAAGAAAATTTCTCTTACCCTATTATTGACAGTCTGCATTATTTCGTTGTAAATGTGTTTTTGCTCAATAGTTAGTTTTGTAATATTTGAATGAATGTACAACAAAATGTCATCTGTGTTGTAAGTTTGTTTCCGACGCAATTCTACATCAAACAAAGTCGCAGCAGATCGATTCGGTGACGTCATTCCCAATTGATTGAGAACTTTGTTTGCAATTTCTAAGCAATTTCTAAGCACGAATTTTCAATCCGTATCAATAACTCATTATAAATTTCTGCTGGTTTCTGATTGGTTGGTAGCAGAACGTGAATTAATTCGATTCGTCAGTTCCTAGCAGCATCTTTTATAAATAAAATCGGCCGACTGTGTGGGATGATACCCCAGTATACTTCCAAAATATTGCAACAGATATATATGTTTGCATTCCTATCATTTCTTTGAGTTTTCAAACCAAAAACTGCTATATCGCTGCCTTTATTCACATACTTACAAATGTATTTGATGAACTTAACTAAGTTATAGCATGCCACGTTAATGTGCGATTTGTAGGCTTTTGAAAGCAAAGGGGAATATGGAACAACCCACCGGTTATCGACTTCAATATCACCATTTCGCATTTGTATGATTGCTAATTTACCGCAATTTTCTATCGATCTCCTTCTGTATAAAGGATATCCATCATTTCCTGTAACTGTGATAGTAATGCCCGAGGATATCGCTTAGAGCATTTTCCATCTTTCGTGCATGGTGAATTTGGATTTAATATATCACCAGGTCCATGTATCATATGTTTTGTCACAACTTCATGCAAGTCTTTATCAATGTCAGCATCAGGTATTTCAGCACGTATTACATTGTTGATTTGATCTTAACTGATTTTGTTATAGAGCCAGATTAGTATGTGTGAGTGTGGTAATCCTCTCTTTTGCCACTCCACTGAATACATCCAGCAGCACACAGACTCAAAGACTTTATGCTTAACAATGAAATCTATTAGCGATTTCAGCTTTTGTCTGAAAATACGTGCTGTGATATCATGCCTATCCATTGATGATTGTCCAGGAAGTAATAGTTGCTGTACATCATCCCAAGCAGGGTTACATGTGAATGTAATGAACAGGTCAGGGCGGCCATACTAACGGACATATGAAAAAGCATCCTGAGTGTACTCATGCATATAACGTGGACTACCTATATATGAAGACGGCAAAATTGTTAGTCTTCCAACGTTTGTAGTATGACCATTAATTATAACTGCATTTCGCAAGTGAACATATTCTTCAGGACGGAGTTTGGACTGATTCAAACGGATGAATAGCAAACGTTCAGATTCAATTTTTGCGTACATGTTTACGATGTATTGGTGGAACAATTGACAGCATTTCAGAATGTGATTAGTTTTATTTTCCCGAATCATTAATCGATATGAATAATAGTTCATTGCGCTGCATGTTTTATTTGTTTCCTCACCAGTATTTATCATGTTAACATTGAAATGATATCCATCAGCACCCTCCCAGAAAATGATTGGATATTGCAGAGCATCATAGTATCGATGAATTTCTGCAATGTTTGTCAATTGATAATTTCTCTTATGAAGGGCAATATCCCTCGGTTGAAATTGATCTCCAACTATAACAATTGCCACCTCATCTATAGTTGGAGCATTGAATCTTCGCACGTGTTCTCTAGCAAGAGTTTTGTCAGCGTGAATAACAATCTTGTGTGTATCAGATGGCATCATTTCAATTGCAGTTTTGAATAAACGCACTAAATTGTTTTTATTATGAAGCAGGTCCTGCAGTTAGGAAACAATGGACCTTCTTGTGTCAGTTGAAATTCCACAGCGTGAATTCAGTTCATCATCGTTAATCACCGATGAAATACATTTGTAGGAATTTATGATGACCATCTGGTCAAGGAAGCAGAGATCCAACTTTATGGTAAATCTGTCCCTTTACTTTAAAAGTTGGCATGAATTGTGCTGTAATGATTTCTGCACCGAACGACGTCATTTGGAAGCATGAGTTGTATTTCCTGATGTTCGATAGAAAATGCTTTGATTCAGCAGTATATCCAGCGAGCAAAGATTTTAATGGTTCTGGTGGTTCCTCAAGTTGAGGTAGTTTAATTATTCCATTGGCACAGCACAATCCTTTAGTTCCCTCTTAAATTTCAGACTTTTGTATTAGGAACACACTTCAGTCATTGTGCCGATTTGAACCTGGTGACTAAAACTGTAATCATCATCAGGGTCGTAGTGGAATGAAGCTTATCCCAATCCCGGGTTGGTTGAGCATGGAGTCGAGTTTGACGCTGAGCTGCAGTTTCTCGTTGACGTCTTTCCGCATGTCGCAGTCTCTTACATTCATTCCTTCGAGATCGAAGCAGATCTGTATTACGGGATTATTGTACCAGTAATCTTGCTTCCTCAAGTCTGGAAGTAAGTCGATCTGCTGCTTCATTGAGATAAGGCAATTATACACCGCAAATGAAAAAAGTAATCTGTAAAGAAAAAGCATGAAGACCCCCCCCCCAAAAAAAACCCTCCAAAGTAATGCAAGTAACGATGGCGGAAAAAAGTTTGTTTAATATGGTAATATTTGTAACGTTTAAGTATGAAAAACAGGGTTTGCACAAAGAAAAAGCAGGAATGGGTGTTTTTTTTTTCAATTATAAAAAAGTTTTTTTTTAATATGGTAATATTTTTTACTTTTTAATATGAAAAGTTTGTTTAATATAAACCGGAATTATTTCCAGTAATCAGCTCGGGTGAAATCGGAAACTTTTCTCGACGGTGCCGAGGAAAGTTTTTTTTTTAATATGGTAATATTTTTTACTTTTTAATATTAAAAGGCTGTTTAATATGGTAATATTTGTAACGTTTAAGTATTTAAAAACAGTTAGGTTTTGCACAAAAGAAAGCAGGAATGGATGTTTTTTTTTAAATTAAAAAATAGGATGCACAAAATAGAGAAGAGAAAAAAATAAATAAAAAAGTAAACAACACCGGCAATTAAAAAAAATAATGCATAAAGAAAAAGGCAGGCTGCATAAAAAAAAACAACCGAATTAATGCAATGGTTTATATATAAATCTAACAGGATAAACGGTATACTTATCGGTGAGGAAGGCAGATTCCATATAAACCGGAAGTATTTCGGATAATCAGCTCGGTTAAAATCGGAAACTTTTCTCGGCGGTGTCGAAGAAAGTTTTTTTTTAAGTACGGTAATATTTTTTACTTTATACTATTTAAAAACACAGTTAGGTTAAATTTAACAATCTTTGTGTTACTTTTTAACGATTGTAAAAAAAGGTGCGTTATTTTTCGTCATTCCAAAATGGTAAACCGGAAGTATTTCCGGTAATCGGCTCGGCTGAAATCGCACAGTTTTCTCGATGAATAAAAGTTTTTTTCAATATGGTAATATTTTTTACTTTTTAATATTAAAAAAAACACAGTTAGATTACAAACACTCACTATTGTAAAATTTCACGGAAAACGCACTTGTAAATTTCTAGTTTATCGATTTTGAACAAACCAGATGTTTCATATATATATATATATATATATATATATATATATATATATATAAAGAAAGAAAGAGATATATATATTGTTTATTTATTTATTTTTTATTAACGATTCTGTGGGTTATAAGTTTTAAGCTCGCCTAAGCGTTTAGGGGGTTTAACTGCGCTTTGTTTTTATTTACGTCGTCCCTTTTTTATTTGGGACACATTTGTTGTTGCTATTATTATTAATTTTATTATATAAAGAGTTAAATATTTTAATAAAATATTTATTAAATATTTTCTGTGCACAAAAGTTAAGCGTGAACAATCTATACTCCTATAAATTCGTTTGTCTTTTGTGTGTATTGATATTCATATTAAAAACCCTCTTTTCTATTTATGTAAAAAGAAAACACAATTTTCTTATATATGGCTTGTAGAATTGCATTCACTAGCAAAAGATCTAACTAATTTGCATATTCTTTTAAACATTCATTTTAATAAATTCCCTAGTAGTTTTGTCGGTTTTCTTATGGGATGATTATCTTTAGTTAACTATGACGTGTAATTATAATTCATGCAGATATTCTACATGATTTATACTTGCATAACATTTGCGTAAAAAGTTTACAGTAAACACAAAATTGTTTCCATGTATATTTATGTATACGTATATATTTTTTGTTTAATCTATCTATCTATCTATCTATCTATCTATCTATCTATCCATCTATCTATCTATAGAGGTGAACGTGTCTGTGTGTGTGTGTGGTGTGTGTCTGTGTGTGTACATTTTCCGTCAGTCATGTGACAACCACCGCGGGATATCCCTTCTTTCCATCGCCGGGAAAATCCTGGCCCGCGTCCTTCTCAACCGCCTGCTGGTGCACCTTGAAGATGGTCTTCTTCCTGAGAGCCAGTGTGGCTTTCGAGCGGGCCGCGCGACGACTGATATGATCTTTGCTGCACGCCAACTGCAGGAGAAGTGTGTCGAGCAGCACCGGGGCCTCTACACCACGTTCGTCGACCTGACCAAGGCCTTCGACACTGTTTGCCGAAATGGCCTCTGGCGGATCATGAAAAAATTTGGTTGTCCAGACAGGTTCATCGCCATTGTCAGGCAGTTCCATGAGGGCATGACCGCTCGTGTCCTGGATGACGGCGACCCCTCAAAACCCTTCCCTGTGACCAACGGGGTCAAGCAGGGCTGTGTCTTAGCCCCGACGCTCTTCAGCATGGTTTTCTCTGCCATGCTCCAGGACGCTTTCAAAGACAGTCACTCTGGCATTGTCATCAAGTACAGATGTGACGGGGAATTGTTTAACATCAGACGAATGCAGGCAGTCACGAAAGTGAGGGAAACCATCATCAGAGACCTTCTCTTTGCCGATGACTGTGCCCTTAATGCCCCAAATGAGATAGAGATGCAACGTCAAATGGACGGATTTTCCACCAGTTGTGACAACTTTGGTCTCACCATCAGTACAAAGAAGACAGAAGTTATGTACCAACCCACTCCAGGAGATGCATACCATGAACCCGGCATCACTGTCAAAGGACAGAAGATCCATGCTGTGGAGCAATTCACCTACCTTGGCAGCACCCTCTCCCGCACCGCCAACATTGACATTGAGGTTAACCATAGGATCTCCACAGCGAGCAGTGCATTTGGAAGACTTAGAGACAATGTGTGGAAGAGGAGAGGCATTACACTCGCAACCAAACTGAAAGTATACCGAGCGGTCGTCCTGACAACCCTACTCTACGCCTGCGAAACTTGGACGCCATATAAAAGACATGAAAAACAGTTGAATGGCTTCCACCTCAGATGCCTCCGTAATCTTCTCAACATCCGCTGGCAAGACAGAATTCCTAACACAGAAGTCTTGAAGCGCGCGGGGCTCCATACCATCACCACCATAATCCGCAAAACCCAGCTCCGGTGGGCAGGCCATGTCTATCGCATGCACGACAGCCGAATCCCCAAACAACTTTTCTATGGGGAACTCAGCCAGGGAAAGCGGAATGCAGGGGGCCAAAAGAAACGATATAAAGACTGTCTGAGAACGTCCCTAAAAGACTTTGACATCAGCCCCCAGTCTTGGGAGAGTCGCGCTGCTAAACGTTCGGCCTGGCGTTGCGTCATCAGACTAGGAGCCGACAGGGCAGAGAATCAACGCATGACACACGACCAGCAGAAGCGCAAGAGGAGGAAGGAGAGAGCTGCCGGTTCACAGCCTGCCGATACCGCCTTCACGTGTCCAGAGTGTGGAAGAGTCTGCCGAGCACGGATTGGCCTCATCAGCCACCTCAGGACCCACAAACCCTTGACGCCGAATTGATTGATACCTTGGTCATCGTCGATTTCGACGGACGAGCAAGAAGAAGAAGACATTTCCCTACGCCATAACCCTATCAATTTTAAGTCTACATACTAGAAATTTAATATACAGGGTATTGAGGTTTGAGAAAATTTTTGGGATAGAATTTCGGCCAGAAAGTTTGCTGTTCAAGAGTCAAAGTTCAACAATTAAACCATTGATAACTCTACCAAACTCCTCCGCCAATTTAGAGTCTAAACACTTAATATTTTAGGTATAGGTATCTTGGACATAGGTCTAATTAATAACTTAATTTGAGTCCCAAACAATAAATGTTAAGGGGTAATAATAGGTGTCAAAGTTAAAAAAAAAATTGACCGCTTTTTTTTTGCTTAACATACACCTCCAAACACGCGGGCAACGCCGGGCTGAAATGCTAGTATATCTATAAAGGTGAACGTGTGTGTGTGTGTGTGTGTGTGTGTGTGTGTGTGTGTGTGTGTGGTGTGTGTGTGTGTACAATTTTAAGTCTACTGACTCGAAAGTTGATATACAGGGTACTGAGATTTGGGAGAAACTCCGTGATCGGTTTTCGGCCAGAAATTTAGCTGTTAAAGGGTCAAAGTTCAACGATTTGACCGATGAGAACTCTATCAAACTGCTCCGACGATTTTGGGTATAAACAATTTTTTGTTGCTCAAAATACACCTTCAAACATGAGGGAAACGCCGGGCACCCATGCTAGTATATATATATATATATATAAAAGTGAACGTGTATGTGTGTGTGTCTATGTGTCTGTGTACATTTCCCTACGCAATAACTCTGTCAATCTTAAGTCTACAGACTGGAAATTTTGATATACAGGGTACAAACTTAAAAAATTGACCGCTTTTTTTTTGCCCAACATACACCTCTAAAGACTCGGACAACGCCGGGCTGAAATGCTAGTATATATATAAAAGTGAACGTGTATGTGTGTGTGTCTCCATGTGCCTGAATGTCTGTGTATATTTCCCTACGCAATAACTCTGTCAATTTAAGTCTACACACTCGAAATTTGATATACAGGGTACTGAGATTTGGAAAAATCTTCGTGATCGGTTTTCGGCCAGAAATTTGGCTGTTAAGGGGTCAAAGTTCAACGATTTGACCTTTGAGAACTCTACCACACTCCTCCGACAATTTTGGGTATAAACAATTGAAATTTTAAAGGGGAGATAATTAGTGTTTATTCTATTTAGATTATAATATATTATATTTCGAACTTATTGAACTTAGTAGTTTTAATACTTTATTTATTTATTTATTGAAATTAATAAATATAGTATAGGTTAAGCTTAAATATATATTTAAACAATATATAATAATGGTAAATATATCAGATAAACTAATATTAATAATATTGATTATCAAAATTTTATTAATAAGGGTATCAAGTTAAACTTAAATTTCAAGATTGAATATTAATAAGTAACATTTTAAATGACTTATGGTGGTTTATATTTGTTAAATTTAAAACAACGTTTATGACTGCATGAGGAAATAAGCTCCTCTCTTGAATTTAGGAGGGTGGTTCCATTTTTGATATCGTCATATTTTAAAATCTTTAGGGTCTCCTGTGTACAAAGTGCGCAGAATCTATCTCCTGGTGTATATGCTTTATATGATCCTATTATTTGCCATTTCAAATTGAAGGAAATATTCTTATGTTTGAGTGTCCAAATATGTTTGGATAGAGTGGTTTGGTTCAACAGGGAGTGGTTTTTAAAAGAATGCTTATGGGTTGAAATCCTATGCTTAATAAGTCCAGATGTGGAAGAACCAAAGTAGATTGCGTCTTGTTTAATGTATTTATTTTCAGGTGGATTTGGGGTGGCATTAGTATGTGATGGGTTGGTCTGTATTTGATTGGTAGATTGGTTAAAGTTGGTGTAGTTATTTAATCGGGTGGTGGAGTTATGGTTACTGTTAACCTCATTCAAATTTGGGGTTTGTTGTACTGTGCAGCTATAAACTAAATTTTTTATTTTGCATGAACGTTGTAGAGAGCATCTATTTTTTCTTTGTGGCTTCATGTCTATCGCAATAAAAACATCGTTTCCGAAACGATCGTACAAATTATTGACTTTGATGCTGTTCCTTCTTATGAAACAGATTTTTAATTTTTAATTATAATTTGAATTTTAAATTATCAATCACATGACTAAATATTAAAGTAGCTCTAGGATATTTGCCTATCGAGCTTATTATATATCTGAATTACAACGAGCACTGTTATTTTCTTGTATTTTAATTAAATTAGTAATTTTACTATCACATTGAAATACACTCTACTGCTCTAACCCCCTTTAAATTATATATATATATATATATATATATATATATATATATATATATATATATATACCGGTAAGTTTCTGAAACTGGTAAAAAATGTTATCTCGTTTAAAATTTGACACGCAGTATATATATATATATATATATATATATATATATATATATATATATATATATATATATATATATATACTGCGTGTCAAATTATAAACGAGATAACATTTTTTTACCAGTTTCAGAAACTTACCGGTAGTTTCGTATCAAAAGCTTCGGAAACATTGGCAATGCTGAGCTGCGCGTACTATGAAATTTTCGTACAGTTCCGCGCAATGTAAACAACTTGCCATCGTAATTCCTGAATACACGATATTTGAGGCGTGTCAAATTATTAACAAGGCAGTTTGTTTCGTCAATAAAATGGGTCGTAAAGGTAGTTTAAGTGGTTCTGAAAAGAGTACTATTACAGAACAGCTAGCAAAAGGTAAAACTGCCCTCGAAATATCGAAAATGATAGGAAGGTACCATCAAACTGTGAAGAACTTTGTCAGGGACCCCACAAAGGCACGTAAGAGAGCTGATAAAGATAAATCTAGAGTTGTTTTACGCCGTTCTCTACTCCAAATAAAACGTGAAGTTGTTAAGAACACTGGGCAGACTAGTCGAGAAGTTTTTGACCAAGCCAGATTGAAAAATGTCTCAAAAAGTACTCGGTCGCCTTCTGAAATAAAGGGCAAAGTCTGTTAAGCCTGAGACAAAGCCCCCATTAAAGCAACATCACATACAAAACCGATTGAAATGGGCAGAGGACAACATGAAAACGGATTTTTCCAAAGTTTTGTTCACCGATGAAGTGCGTATCACTCTTGATAGCCCAGATAGCTGGAGAAAGGGATGGGTCCTAGATGGACGACATCGTCATCAGCGTTTAAGGCGCCAACAAGGTGGTGATGGGATAATAATTTGGTCTGGGATTATTGGAGTTACTTTAGTTGGCCCATGGAGAGTCCCAGAAGGCGTAAAAATGACGTCAAATGCTTACATAGCTTTTCTGAAGGAGCACTTTGAAGCTTGACTGAAGAAGCAAAGGTTGACGTTCAGAAGAACCATTTTTATGCGGGATAATGCTTCCGCGCATGCAGCAAACAAAAGCAAAGAGTATTTGCAACAACTTGGGTGCTACGGAAGATGGAGTGCTCTGCGAATTCACCAGATTTGAAACCAATTGAGAACCTTTGGAGTATTATGAAGCGACGCCTCTATGCAAGCGGAAGCCAATCCAAGAGAAAAGATGAGTTGTGAGATGCTCCCCAAGAGGTATCGCGAGGAATAACTGTTGACGAAATCACAAATTTGACTAATTCTGTTGACCAACGTCATTTACAAGTCATTCATAAAAAAGAATAGTATATTGCCTATTAATTATGTCAATGGAAACTCGTTAATAATTTGATACACAGTGGGTATATATATATATATATAATATATATATATATATATATATATATATATATATATATATATATATATATAGTTTAAAATAATACATATGCCGCTCCCTATTTGGCGGTACCGAGTTGGTCAAAGGGAAAATTATTCTCAACTCGCATTTAAGTAAAAATGCACTTTCATATAAATAATTGAATTCATTCAAAAAGTATCGTCAGCAAAAACAAATAAAGAACTCCCTCTCTCTCTCTCTCTCTCTCTCTCTCACACACACACACACACTATATATATATATATATATATATATATATATATATATATATATATATATATATAAGGTAGGGGGACAGCACTACTGTGAAAGGAAACACACGCACACATACACACGCACATATAATTTGGATTTTTTATTATATATATATATATATATGTATATATATATACACACACACGCACACATTCTTTCTTCTGATATATAGAATAAAGTCTTTTGAATATATATTTATAGTTATAAATAGTTTAGTTACAAGATTTTCAAAGTCAAGCCCAAATAGCAAACTGTTTGACCTATCGATATTTGATTCAGACTAGGCCTTTTCGTTTTTTTTTCTCCGTCGCTGTCATTGGCAGAGATATTAGCTAACTATTTCTCCCATTGCAGGTATTTACGTATCGGACCAAGGCATTCCTCATTCAGACAAATGGGTCTACTCCCAGCACCCAAAACACGTGAAATGACTCGATTCAGCTTTTATCGTACTTTTACCCCGTTCTATTTACCTTCGATTGTTCCTTTTTATTTTATTCAATCCTGTGTTTTTCCCTATCTTTCATTTGTTTGTCCTTTCTCTTTATTTCCAAAAACTAGCCCTTCCCCTCTCTCCCACGACACATCCATTTTCACCGCTCCCCAAGTGCTTTTAGATAAGAGAACGAAATAATATCCGCGAAGGGTAAAGGTGCAAATTGTTGGCCTCGGGGGCCCACACGAAAGACGCTAACCTCCGTCGACCCCTATCCCTTCGAGAAACCGATCGGCAGTTTGTTCTTGCCTATTTACTAAGTTACAGTAACACAAGAACAGGGTCCTTAACAGAGATAAGACTTTTATTTTCTTTATTCTGTGAGAATTCACACACACACACACACACACATAAACACGCACACACACAATCACACGCATACACACACACACGCACACACACACATAAACACACACACAATCGCACGCGCTCACATACAATCACACGCACACACAAACGCACGCACACACACACACACACACACACACACACACACACACACACACACACACACACACACACACACACACACACACACACACACAGTAAGAGGAATATGTTCATCTCATTTACCAAGATAAGTGATTTTTATACACCTCTCTCTCTCTCAAGATATACATATATATATATATATATTAGTAAGTTATAAAATATATATGGCAATTAAGCCACACAGAATATTCCGCGTTTCATTCTCGTGAGAATTCATCAGGCATAAACCTGACGAATTCTCACGAGAACGAAACGCAGAATATTCTGTGTAGCTTAATTGCTAGATATATTTTTATAACTTAATACCTAACTCTACCTATGTATTGAGCACTGTTGGAGTAAATACAGAAAATTTACGCATAAAATTATATTTTCGTATATTCATTTATGTGATTAAATGAAGTAGTCATATATATTATATATACATATAATTATAAATATATACACACACACACACACACATATATATATACATATTTACATACACACAAATATATATACATACACACCTATATATATATATATATATATATATATATATATATACTATTTTATAAAAGTAACTTTGTGTGTGTGTGTGTGTGTGTGTGTTTGACAACCTCTCTCATAGATTCCGAAACGGTTGAGCCTATCTTTTGCAAATTTTGCACAAGGCTAATTTATATATCTGGAAGTGTTGTTAGATACGTTTTCTTAAAAATAGCTTTTCTTACTTTTAGATCAAAGAATAATATTTATAGGCGAATATTTAACGTTACACCGGCGAGGGAGATAATTAAATTTCAGCAAAACATTTCCCCTTAAAAAAGATTTATTATAATCCGGAGATATAACTCAGTGGTAGAGGAATCGACTACAAATCGAATGATCCCCTGTTCAAGCCCGGGGGTACCTCATCATGTTCTTTTAATTTTTTTCTTATTAATGAGTGAGTCCAATTTACGATAAAAGACGGAATTTGGTGAACGACATTATCATTATTATTATTTGCGAATTAGTCCACCGGTAAAAATATACCTTGTAATATAGAATAATCAATAGAGGATTGATTCTATAATAAACATACGCAATGTTCCTAAATTAAAATATCATGTTTAAGCGTATTGTATGACTGGGCAACGCCGCGCTGCTAGGTAGTGTATATATATATATATATATATATATATATATATATATATATATATATATATATATATATATATATATATATATATATATATACAGATATATATTGTTAAATAGCACGGAGTGTCGTTGCTTAATGATCTTTTTTTTTTTCTAATTTTACCATTTTTTATGTCTCGGTCGAATTTGTGTAGGAAAATTCCATAGTCGTTTTCGTCCATCTGTTATTTTTTAAAAGTACTTTAAACTGATTTTTTTCAGTCGTTTTCAGACAATTTTTGATTACTGTTTCGTTTAAAATCCGGTTGCTTTTATATGCTTCCTTACACCTTAAATTTAAATTACTTGAGATAGTGAAGCGTCTCGTGTGTAAATAAATACCGTTTGAACGTGTTAAGAACGTGTTAAGAACGTGACTAAAATAAATGGTTTGAAAGTGTGATTTACAATATGGTATGAAATTTAAAGTTTTTTTATTTCTATTTATAAATTTAAATTGAAACATATATGACGATATACATATGCAACTCTATGTGCACACACACAAACACACACACACAAACATACACACAAACACACACATAAACACACACAAACACACACATAAACACACAAACACACACATAAACACACAAACACACACATAAACACAAACATAAAAACACAAACACACAAACACACACATAAACACACAAACACACATAAACACACACATAAACACACAAACACACACAAAACACACACATAAACACACATAAACACACAAACACATAAACACACACATAAACACACAAACACATAAACACACACGCAAACACACACAAAAACACACACATAAACACACATAAACACACAAACACATAAACACACACATAAACACACAAACACATAAACACACACATAAACACACAAACACACACAAAAACACACACATAAACACACATAAACACACAACACACACATAAGCACACATAAACACACAAGCACATAAACACAGAAAGACACACATAAACACGCATAAACACACAAACACACACATAAACACACAAACACACATAAGCAAACAAACACACATAAGCACACAAACACGCACAAACACACACATAAACACACAAACACACACATAAACACACATAAACACACAAACACACACATAAACACACAAACACACACATAAACACACATAAACACACATAAACACACAAACACACGCATGAACACACAAACACACATAAGCACACAAACATACACATAAGCACACACAAACACACAAACACACACATAAACACACAAACACACACATAAACACACATAAACACACAAACACACACGTAAACACACAAACACACAAACACACATAAACACACAAACACACGCATAAACACACACAAACACATATATATATATTTCTGGGTAAATATTCTTTATTCACTTATATTTCCTTTTCATATATATCAAATCATTATTTAAGAAGCTCAATGTAATTAGAGAGCAATAAATAATGAATGATTTACAAAAGTATTTATTACAAATTTCATGATGTTGAACATCTTACAGTTTATTCCTTTAATTCAGTTGACACTTACAATTCTTGACAGTATCTGTTTCGTAGCACAAAATCAATCACTTAATTATTATATCAATCAGTGAATCTATTTTGCCCTTAACTCATCAGATGAAATAGCAACAATTAATCGACGAAAAGGAAATAAAATGCGTTTGGACATGATTAAGAAAGTCGAAAATTGGAAGAGAAGCTGCAAATACCT
The DNA here is from genome assembly GCF_053919585.1 of Euprymna scolopes. NCBI lineage: Eukaryota > Metazoa > Mollusca > Cephalopoda > Sepiida > Sepiolidae > Euprymna > Euprymna scolopes. Next base: position 34,466,915 of record NC_136517.1, on the reverse strand, counting down.
TCTAGTTTGCTTATATTGCGCCATTTTGAATTTAGAAATAAAGTCACTAAAATAAAGTCACTAAAACCCACATATTCCCTCTACCAAATTCCTTCAAACTAGGTAGATTCTGCCAGAAATTTTCTATTTATAAATTAGTAATTTTATTATTTATGGTATTGTGTCCACATTTACTTAAATAACATCAATGATTATCACCTATTACACAACAAACCCAACTTATTTTCAATTTACGGTTGTATTAAATTATTTATTAATCTGAATTTAAAACTATACATAATTAAGTTTTTATTAATAATTTATGTAATAATAAATTTAATAATTTATTATTACATAAATTATTATTCTTTGTATTTCCTTATTCTAAAACTATAATTTTATTTTGTTGAAATTTATAGATTCGCTATATATTCCTTTAACTTGTTTATCTTGAGCGAAAAATATTAATAATTTAATTTTTAATTTTAAGCTTAACAGAGTTATTGCTCTTTGAAGAAAAACTCAAATATATCACCCCCCCCCTTTGTTGGTTCCCCGAGAAAAGAAGAGTGGACCTGTGAATTCACTCTTGTCCGTTCGTCCGTTTATCCGTTCGTCTGTCCGCACAAACAGTAAACATGACATGAGTAAAAAAGTTACAGAACGGATTTTTCGGGAAAACTCCGGTTGCCTTCCCCTTCCTTTCGGGTTAGAATGGCTAAAATTACCACTTTTATGCTTATTTAAAAAAAAAAAATGATACCTTGGATTTTATAAAATTTTCTGAAAAGTTGTAACTAACTGATTTCTATATAATTTTGTTTGTCCATACTTCGTGATAACTCTTGGGTGTGCCCCAGGGGTTCTTTTAGGGCTAATAGAAACACTCCATTTTTGGGACTATTTTACCATATTTGTCCAAAATTTTCTGTGTATGTTTATTTAGCAGTCTTGCGTGGTGCTGAACTCAGATTTAAATATGTTAAGGCCGTGGGGATTTTGGGACTAAATGAGGGAGGGGAAAATGGTGGACTTAGTCATTTTTATTTTATTTTTCTGCATGGTCCAGAACTCAAATTTATATGTGTTAAGGCCTAAAAGTGCACCGTTTGTTCATGTTCACCAGGATTTAACGTCCCCTGGGAACCTTTGGAACTAAATTGGAAGGGAGGCAAATGCTGAACTTAGTAATTTTTTTTATGCCGCGTTCACTGTGCACTCACAGAGGACCATGCATAATTCACTTGTTTTTTTAAAAAATCATTTTAATGATTCAAGGAATACAAATTGAAAACTTAATATATCCTGTTACACTGGCTAAGTGAAATAATAACAAATCTCAGCAAATAATTTCTTCTTAAGAAAACATCTGGAGATATAACTCAGTGGTAGAGCATTCAACCACGGTTTGAATGATCCCCTGTTCAAGCCGAGTGTACCTCATCATTTTATTTTAATTTTTTCTTATTAATGAGTTCAATTTATAATAAAAGAATAGGTACCGTTTAAAATCGCCGCAAATCATTTCTTTGTATATTTTAAAACTAAACATTAATCAGAAGTGACTTTTCCAGGGCATTCATCGTCAAGCCCAAATATCAGCTGACATGATAAACACAGACAGAATCTGATGAACGATATTACCATTACAAAATAAATAAAAACAATTTTGTGAATTAGTCCACCGGGTAAATTATTTCTCGTAATATATGATATTCAATAAAGGACTGATTTTATAATAATACATATGCAATCTGCATAAATTAAAATATCATGTTTAAGCGTATTGTACGACCGGGCAACGCCGAACTACCAGCTAGTATATGTACATATATATATATATATATATATATATATATATATATATATATATATGATTAGTTTTTTGGAAAAAGAAATCCACCAGAGTGCTCAATTAAAAGGGGAATCCGAAATATGAGGGCGTTATTTGGTATTTTGTGTACAGGAAATTGTTAGATGAGACAAGTCATTGGTACCGTCGGTTTCAAGCCCGATGATTAGGACCGTTTAAGATATCAATATCCAGCTATCTTCAGTCAATACTCATCTCTTATATATATATATATATATATATATATATATATATATATATATATATATATATATATATATGTGTGTGTGTGTGTGTGTGTGTGTGTGTGTGTGTGTGTGTGTGGAATTGAATTTAAACGATGTACATTAGAATGTACAACAAATTATGGTCAGACAAGGAATGAAAACTTTTTCTCACATCACGGAATCTGAAAGAATGGCTCTTATCCTTTCCGAAATTATAGCACTTGTGTGATTGTTGTTGTTTCTTAAGAGATATTTCAATGTAACTCCAGTGTTTAATGACAACACTTGGAGCCGTATTGCATTATCATTTTGTTTATTTATATAAATAGCATTTGCTACACATATGCATACGTGTTTCGGTCGCGATTTCATGTTTTTATAGATAAAAAAATTACACTTCACACACCCGCACACACTTATATACACTTATATATATATATTGTTTTATATAGTGTGTTAGTAGCAAAGCTTTATGTTGTTTCTTTAAGATGAAATGCTTTGTGGGTGGGGTGAAAGTTGTAAAAAGATATGCACAACACTAAACAACCCCGCCCGTCTACCGTAATGTCGAAAGAATTATCATCTCCCAACCTTCAACCGTCGCGCGTGATCCCTAACCGTTCTGTTCATCGTCATGCCACCCCGCCGTCACCGTCGCCGTCGTACGTCCCAGATCTCTATTTCTATTGCAAACATGACACACACACACACACACACACACACACACACACACACACACACACACACACACACACACACACACACACACACAAGAACGACCACAAACAAGCACGTACGCGTACACAAATATAAATTTTAAGAAAGCGACCACTCCTATACCTGGCGACACCGCTCTCTCAAGTACCGTCTCGACTATCGATATTTTCAACAAATACTGTGACAACTCGCGGGCCAAGTATACGTGAAGGTAAAAGAAAGGCAAAAGAAAAGACGGAAAAAATAAAGAAAAAGAAAACACTCTTATTCTGACCAATATCAAAAGAAACTCCAACCAACCAACCAACCAAACAACCAAACAAACAAACAAACAAACAAAAATAAAAAAATACATAAAAACAAAACAAATACAACCGTTCGACAGCATGTATTAAATTGAATAAATATTTCGTATGTACGTGCGTCGTTGTTGAATCCTTTCTCTTCATCTCTTTCTCGACGGAAGCCATCCCCTTAAGTAATCCAATTTACCAAATTTCCACTACCTACGATGACTACGACATGTTCCCCTTGATCACTGTACACTCATTAAACCTTATCCTCGAGTGGCCCCCGGGCCTTGAACAGTGGTCTTAAATACTTTTATAGACTATTTTTCGTACATGGATTTAAAATTCAGTATGCTATTGCTATACATCTTTTGAGATGACCAATTTTTATGATTTCAGGTTCAAACGAACAGTTACAGCAGGAATTGAAATGAAGCCTACGAAAGCCTGATTGTCACAACTGGTGAATTTTAAAACTTCAATCTTAACGTGAGGACACTTTAGAAAAACGATATGCAATAAAATTATGCTTTAAACTTGAATAAAATAAAAAAAATATATGCCACAGAAACCGATGAAATGGTTCAGACTGTTTTTGGACCCTCTTTGCATGAATTAAGTTTGGTAGAGGCCGCTCCTCAGATAAACAGACAGACAACGTCACTTTTATAATGTATGTAGTTATATATAGTTATATACACATACGAATACTCTTATACTTCAAATTTGATATTTGGAAAAATATATTTAGATGTGTTAAGCAAATTCAATTTGGTTTTTCGCCTAAACACATTGGAACTTGACAGGTGTAAGTCGACTTAATATGTATTATCTATACATGCGCAAATATATATTTATACATTTAACTGCAGTCATTTGTAAAGTTTTAATATGTGTGTATCCTTACGTTATATGCTAGCGAATACCGCTGATATGGTAAATGTTTTAGCATCGATTCTAGATGATGACACCCAAGTGATATTTTTTAAAACTTTTGAAATCTCTATTATATATAATAGTATATATTCTGCATAAATTAAAATATACTTAACCGAATGTTAAAACCGGACAGCGCTGGGCGGCCTGCTAGCACACACACACACACACACACACACACACACACACACACACACACACACACACACACACACACACACATATATATATATATATATATATATATGAACACATTTTTGTGAATTATTCCATGGATTTCTGCCTTTGGATTATTTTGGACCATCTTCTAATTACGGGATTTCCTTGGATTTTATTTGTGAAAATGGAAATTCAATTAACTTTCTTGAAGTTATATATTTGGATTTTACCGTCACTGGATTATTTATCTTCCACCAGACTATCCATTCATGTGTAATCACCTTTTTCATCACCATATTCCCTCTGCTTCACTTTTTTGTTATCAAGTAAGATCTTTGACTTACTTGTTGTTTCATCAAATACTTTTGCATGCAAAATCTGATCCTGCATTTTGCTAATTCCTACCCGCTGATGAGAAGGAAAGTATTTCTTCGAAACTCCGCGGATTAAGGACTATCCACTTATCTAGTGTTACCTTTCAGATTAAATATGTTTTTAACTCATTTCAAAGTGTTTTTTAACATGTTTTATTAACTGTTTGCTCGTATTATAAGCTCTATCTCCTATTTGGTTTTATCAAGCTTTTACATCTGGCTGAGATAACTTTATAAATATTAATGCTTTAATATTTATAATATACTTTAATTTTACCATCTTGGATCATTTTGGTAAATTTAATTGTAATTTTTATTTTATTATAAGCTCCCGTTTGGTTGAGCTTTTTATTCTCTCCAGAATTTTTTAAAAAGGAACACATTCCTCTGTCTGCCAAAAATATCCCTATTCCTACCCAACAAGAATATATCCACAAATTTGTTCTCGCTTTGAACACTTTCCTAAAAAAATATAAGGTGGAAGGCTTATCACCATGACTTAAGCATTAAAAATAAACTTAAAGAGCCTATTTCCCCTGAAGACCAACTTCACCCAGAAATCTTAACAAATAGAGAATAAAAGAAATTCGAAAGAATTGCTGCCAAATTTCATGGATTAAAAACCACTGCCCACCCCAAATACGCCCCTTACCTCGAGGAGTTTAAGAATTCCATGTTAAATTTCGTCAAAAAAAATTAAAGTTAAGAAACAAAAACACCATTATAATCACGTTACTCGAAAAATAAATAATTTTGCCGAAAAAGTTAAAAAGAATAACATATATTCGTCCTTGCTGATAAGACAAAAATTATTATAAACTTGACTATCCTACATATAAAAAACTTTTGTATAAAGAACTTAATAAATCTTATAACATAGTCCCTCCTAAGACTTTAGATTCCATTAATTCTGAAGCTAAACTTTTACTGACTTCTATGAATATTCATAACTTCATTGAAATAATTTCTCCGGGTACTCCTAGATTCACCCTCAAGTATCATAAACCTAATTTCTATGACAACTCCTCCATCAGATTGATCTGCCCATCTAACTCTGACTTAGAAGCTGTAAGCAAAACTATCTTAGATAGAATCATCCCTTCTATTAAAGAAAAAGTAAATTTACCTCTTTGGCTGAATTCAGATTCCGTAATTAATTGGTTTGTCTCCCTTAAAAATAAACCCCTCCTTAACTTCATAACCTTTGACATCCAAAATTATCATCAATCAATTTCTCCGATCCTTTTAAATAAGGCTCTTATCTTTGCTAAAAGAAATTCTGACTTAACTAATTTAGAAATAAAATTAATTCTCCTTGCGAGAAAGTCCCTTATACAGTTTAGCAATAAGCTTTGGATTAGAAAGGATACCCCTGATAATTTTGACATCTTGATGGGTGCTTCTGACTCTGCAGAAGTTACCAATTTAGTGGGACTCTTCTTACTGAAAGAACTTAAATGCCATTTTAAACATATCCAAAGGTGCCTTTATAGAGACGATGCCCTTTTTGCTAAAACAGCCAGGCCAAGAGAGTACAACAAAACAATTAAAAAATTACATAACTTCTTCAATAACGTTGGCCTTTCTATAATTATCGGACCAAACAAAAAAACTTCCAATTTTCTTGATATTACACTTAATATTAACACCGAAACTCATAGCCCCTATCATAAACCTAGTCCTACGCTTTTATACGTCCATAAATCTTCTAACCACCCCAACAATTATAAAATCTATAGTACCATCCGTCTCTAGAAAATTTCTGCTCTTTCTGCTGATAAAAAACTTTTAATCAAAATGCTACTTTCTTCAATAATGCCTTATGGAACTCAAGACACAAGGAAAAGATTAAATACAACAATTATGCTCCTTCTGCAGGCCGCCTTAATTCTGTAATCACACACAATATGACTCGTAAGAAACCAGTTCAAATAACAAGATCTGCCGCTATTAATAACAATGAACCAGTCTACATATATAATCCAAACCAAAATACTAATCGCAATACCTCTAACCCACCCAGTCGCATCAGGAGAAAGAAAAATATTTGGTTTAAGCCTCCATTTAGCCTAAATGTCAAAACTAATATACCTAAGGAATTCTTCAACATTGTACAAAACTCTTTCCAATACCCACACAGATATAGTTCTATTTTCAATAAAAATTCAATCAGGATTTCTTATTTAACAATGTCTAATTTAGCACAACGAATCTTAACATCTAATAAGAAAAAATTAAATCAGCCCAAAAATCCCTTTCCCAATTAAACCCCAAACTAACTGTAATTGTAATAACAAACATCTTTGCCCACTCAATAATGATTGCATCCATAAAGATGTTATATATTCTTGCACTATTACTGAGCTCCCACGCAATCCTCCCATAACAGACACTAATATTTCATCTTCAAGTTATTCTTCTTCCCATCCTCCATCTAATATAGTTACTAATCCAATACACCACTTGAGTAGCCCCTCCATCTACAATCATACAACTAGTAATAATGATGATAATAATAATAATAATAATAATAATAATAATATAATAATAATAATAATAATAATAATATTAATGAGAATAATAATATTTCTCCTAACAGCCATCCTAACACTAACAACACTCATTATCCCCTCCTAAATAGTCCTCATGCAGACATTGTCCCACCATTTGTTGAACACTATCAACAAAATTCAAACCATTTAACTAATACAAATCAGCAAATTAATATTAATACCAGACCTCGAGCTTTTAATAAAGTACATACATATATCGGCGCTACTTCAACATTAATTAAGAAAAGAATATCAAACCACATTTCTTCTTTTAACAACCATAATTCTAATAATAACCAAGGAACTTCTCTAACCACTTTAATTAAAATAAAACTTAACTCTAACAATACCCCCTTCTCAATCAAATGGACTATCATAAAAAAGTTAAGTCTTATACTCCAGGCTCTAAATCATGTCGCCTCTGCACAACCGAAGCTATAACTATAATTACTTTCCCTCAAAGTAACAATATAATAAATTCTAAAAATGAACTGATCTCTTTCTGTAAACATGAGATCAAATTTAATTATGGCAATTTTGAAATTACATAGTTATTACTTTTACCTTTTAGATAGATATATAATTTTTTCTTTAACTTTATCGTTTTTTCTACATACTTGTTAATACTTTATAATTTAATAATCCTTTATTTATTTATTATTTCTTCTTTGCATGGCCACTTTTTATCTGCATTTTCTGCTTTATTCTTTAAAGTTTCCTATCTATCTAATATATGAATCTACCCACACTTTCATATCTTGTATGTATATTTACTTATATTTTACTATATGCATTTACTTACTTTTTTCTTGTTTTTTCATGAACTTGCAGATACCGGCCTTCCTCTCCCCTTAAATAATTTTTATTTTTTATTTTATATTTTATATTTTACTTATTTATTTATTTATTGTTTATTTATTATTTATTTTCTATTTATTTATTAATTAATTTATTTATTTTCCATTTAGTGTCTTCTAACAACTCTTTGCTGACATTTTTCTTAAGTGATGACCTGTACATTTCAGCTGACCTATATTATTTTGCCCTATATATTTTTTCGCGCCTTTAACATTTCCTGTCTGGGTCATTTTGACAGTTGTTTCTCTATTTTATTACCATTTAATTTTTTTCCTCCTCTTTTTCTTCCCTGATATATTTTATTTATATTTATGCCTCGTCAGTAGAGTGAAAAGCATACCTTATTTTTCTTTTATTAATATTATTGGAATTTTTTCCCCTTTTTTCCCTTGTACACATTTTTGTGAATTATTCCATGGATTTCTGCCTTTGGATTATTTTGGACCATCTTCCAATTACGGGATTTCCTTGGATTTTACTTGTGCAAATGGAAATTCAATTAACCAGACTATCCATTCATGTGTAATCACCTTTTTCATCACCATATTCCCTCTGCTTCACTTTTTTGTTATCAAGTAAGATCTTTGACTTACTTGTTGTTTCATCAAATACTTCTGCATGCAAAATCCGATCCTGCATTTTGCTAATTCCTACCCTCTGATGAGAAGGAAAGTATTTCTTTGAAACTCCGTGGATTAAGGACTATCCACTTATCTAGTGTTTCCTTTTCAGATTAAATATGTTTTTTTTTAACTCATTTCAAAGTGTTTTTTAACATGTTTTATTAACTGTTTGCTCGTATATATAGTTATATATATATATATATATATATATATATATATATATATATATATATATATATATATATAGTTATAGTTTCATTTTCAGAGGTAAATTTTATACCGAGGAACCATGACAGTCGTCCAAGATCGGACATTTTAATTTTTTTATTTAATTAATTTTTAACATCTCTTAAAGTGGTTTTTATGATTTAAGGTTCGAATGAACAGCTACCACAAGAATCGGAATACACCCTACTATAGCCTGATTGTTACAGTTGGTGAATTTCAAAAATGCAATATATATATATTTATATATATATATATATATATATATATATATATATATATATATATGTGTGTGTGTGTGTGCGTGTGTGTGTGTGTATAATTCAAACTCATAATATTTTATTTACTTTTAATAAAGTATGTCTTACACGTGTTTCTTTGAACAGCGGAAGCTACTAAACAACTCACTAGAGACAAATGTATGTTCCTTAACAGCAGCTTGAAAGTTTTATATAGAATGAAAAAGGATTTGATGAAGAAAATGTATGGATAAAAAGAAATGGAAATATTTAAAGTCAGAAAAAATATACGAGGTGCTTTCTTTGTACAGACATCTAACATATATTTAATTGCTGCCTACATCAGCAATATGTGGCACAAGGCCGGAAAGTTGGAACCCGGCAGGCTCCCCTAAAGAAGGGGCACTCCTGCAATTTTAAAAATTGCCTGAGTAACCCCGTCGGCATTCCCCGGTCGGGGCGCCTCAGACAGCAAGCAATAAACTTGCCCCACCGGAAAGCCCGGTGGCAAGGCCTGGGAGGGTGGACCTCCTAGGTATTACCCAGGCGGCGTACCTCAGTCCAACAGGTGCTGAGCCGGTTCCCGGCCCCTCACCTGTTGGGCTGAGTGTCAAGTGACGAATCCTTGACGTGTACTCCCCTATCTCCCTGCAGCCGAAGTCGCTAGGAGACACACCCCATCACAACAGACGCAGTGATGGGAGTATGAGATGAATGGATTCGCCAATCATTTTTATAATCAACGGCTGTGCTAAACAACCAATGAAAACGTCGCAAAATTATTATAAAAATTGTCGAATTTTGTTTCGGTCCCTATATTTTTATTTATGTCCATGTCGACGGTAGTTGAACGCGGCTTAAACTCTTGCATTCCGAACTTGAGCAGAATTTTTTCAATGTATCGTGATTGGTTCTCGTATATATTCATATATATATATATATATATATATATATATATATATATATATATATATATATAGTTATAGTTTCATTTTCAGAGGTAAATTTTATACCGAGGAACCATGACAGTCGTCCAAGATCGGCCATTTAAATTTTTTTATTTAATTCATTTTTAACATCTCTTAAAGTGGTTTTTATGATTTAAGGTTCAAATGAACAGCTACCACAAGAATCGGAATACACCCTACTATAGCCTGATTGTTACAGTTGGTGAATTTAAAAATGCAATTTGGACGTTAGGACATTCAAGAAGAATGAGTGATTATGAGAGGTGTGGGAAGCACTTTTGCTTTTGCACCATCTTGTATGAATAGGGCACCAGTTTTTGAGTGGCATAAGTGATTTAAAGAAGGCAGGGACTCTGTGAGGGACGATGAGAGGCATGGGAGGAGTAAGACAGTTAGAACACTAGAATTGATTGGCCAAATAAATAATTTCGTGGACAAGAACCGTCGTGTGTCTATAGAGACAATAAGTGCACAGTTTAATGTCAGTATTGAAACTGTACACACAATTATTCACGAGGAATTGAAGATGCAGAAAATTTGAGCGAACTTTGTCCCAAGGGTGCTCCATCCTTGTCACAGACTGCTTAACCAAGATGGGCATCAAAACAATTCCTCACCTTCCCTATAGTCTAGATCGTAGTAATTCTGACTTTTGGTTATTCCTTATGCTAAGAAAAACCTTAGACACTGTCGTAAATATAAAGAATAATACTTATTTTAGTGTGTATAGGCACCCATCCCGAAAAATGACTGAATTCAAAGCATGGGCGAGGAAATCGTCTTATGTCGCCATATTTGATTTTGAGACAACTTAGAGCTATATTTTCAAGATTTCATATTTAGATTCTCATTAAAAATAGATACTATTTCTAAAATATTTATCATAAAACGTCAGTCTAAAATGTTATCGGATTTATTAGCCAATCGTAGTCTTGAAACATAATTTACGAAACTAAAACTACCCACAAAAAAGAAAGATGGCCATAAATCCGGCGATCAGTGGTAAGGAAAATTGTTAAGCAACTGCGCTTGGATCGTCTTAGCCCTTTGTACAGGAACCAAGTTCTGCCGGAAGACGTAAAAACGTTTGGCGACTATCTTCTCCATCCTCAGCAACATCATGCCCTTTAGCACCACCTGGTAGTTCATTTACCTCTTCATTAAGTACCAGATTTTGCAGCAACACACAGGCTATCTGTCTGTCTGTCTGTCTGTCTATCTCTGTCTGTCTGTCTGTCTGTCTGTCTGTCTCTCTCTCTCTCTCTCTCTCTCTCTCTCTCTCTCTATATATATATATATATATATATATACTGACGAAGGATGGGGGACACTCGGCTTTGCCCGGCTTTGATCGGATTTGCTCGGGCGTGAAATACGCTTAAATACGATATTTTAATTTTTCCAGCTTTCGTATATATTATTATAGAGTTCTGATTACAAAAGTTAAAAAAAAAAATTAAGTGCGATCAGCTAGAATCGAGACCAAAACTGTTGCATTTACAGCTGGCGTCGTTACCTCTATGCGAACGTGACATGCGTATAAAGCGAATAAAAATTAAAAATAAAATATGTACAAAATGTATAACGGTTTTTTTTTCAATTTTGACTTATTTTTGACCCCTTAACAACAATTTTAAACGGCTAAAGACCCATAAAAGAATAGCCCATAAAAAATCCAACCATTGAGGCCCTTAGCGCCGCTCTGCGACTTTTAGTTTCGGATGAGATAGAGTTTGAAGATATGTAGACAGACAGACCGACAGACAGAGCCGTTTATATATTAAATTATTACGAAAGCATGTACCATAAATAAATAAATATATATATATATATATAATTATAAAACTCTAATGACCTTGTAACGATGTATGTAACCCACTTTCCGGTTTACGACATCCGGTTGTGCATGCGCACATGACCTGCTCACTGAAATATTAACGTTATTATTTCGAAATTATCATTATATATATATATATGTGTGTGTGTGTGTGTGTGTGTGTGTGTGTGTGTAAATTTAAATTTAAGTCACCACAAAATGTCAATCCACAACCATGATTTTTATTTTTATATTCGCGTTTATATGTCGGAGAATATTTATATTTACATTTTCTATAAGCTTCTTACACGTGTTTCAGTGTGCATATTGTTGATGCTGCTATCACACAAATCGTCAGAGGCAGATAAATAATATAGACAGTCACACTTAAGTGAATGGGATAAAAAAGAAAAAAAAGTTTGTTTCAAGGGAGGAGAAACATAAGTTCCAGCATTTAAAAACACTTGCTAAGGCATGATATCCGGCACACACACACACACACACACACACACACACACACACACACACACACACACACACACACACACACACACACACACACACACACACACACACACGCAAATATATATGTCTGTGCGTGTGTGTAAGCTTTATGTATAACATACTTATGTTCTTATCTATGTATTTTTTATTCGTTGGCTAAATCGTGATTTTGAAAAACAATGTTTGGTCGCTACCTGCGACCTTCATTAGTGTATGTAGAGATATGTGTGTGGGTAGCAGGTGGTTACATCAGCTAAATAAAGTAGAGCCAATGCGACGAAGACACGTGACTTATATGTATTGACTAAGACTCTGCTGTGCTGACCAAATATATGCATATTTCCAGAAAAAGTGACCAGGGCTGCGCAGGCTTTTTTTGTAGACTAGAGTGCGCTTTTCATACCGTGTTGATTTCTCAAAAGAACACCTGACCTGGCAAGAAAATAAATATGTCGTTAATACTAACAAAACTACGCTGCCTTCTACCTTTTATTTGTTAGCCTGAAAGTATTCGATCACGAGGGACGAACGTATATCACACAATCGCTTGCCAGGGAGAGCTACTTGATTTTTCCATGGGGACATTTATTGGATCTGTTGTTATGTTATGAGATGATCAAACTATAGGCACATGGACATCAACGACGGCTATAACCGGTTGGCATGGGTCTTGACTTGATGTCATAACAGGCAGGGTTTTATCATCAGTGTTGACAATAAGAACCGTTGGGCTGAAATTGAACGATGCATAGAATAAGCGACCAAGACATTTTTTTTATATATATAAGAATAAAATAATTTTATTTTTAACAATTAAAAGAAGCATTTATCTTTGAAACCCATTCTTGACCGCCCGTCGTCGACCGGCGCAAAACTACTGTATGTTTCGCTAGCACGCGATCGTCTGCTTCCAACGGAGTCCAACGCCTCAGCTGTTTCAAACAATACAATTATATTTCAATTCTCTCTTTCTTCATAAAAAGAGAGAAAGAGAGTGAAAGAAAGAAAGAATGAGAGAATTGCATACACAGCATTTTTAAAACAAGACATGTCGAATGTTATTGTTTTTACACAACCGAATTTCATAACAACAATCAGTCAAACTTAGTTGATATATTCTGACATTTTGAAAATCCCACAGTACCCGCATGACACGCACGCGCTTCCCCTCAAGTACAGAACTAGATGTGCACAAGGTTAATTAATGCAGAAGCCCCCAGATCTCCAAAGGTGTCACACATATACTAAACTGTTTCCTCCAAAGATAATGATCTTATGACAACAGAACATGTATTACATTCCCACCAACTGAGGAGGTAATGCCTGGACAAATCGTATCACAACGAAAAAACATATACATGGGCCGATCCAAAAGTAAAGCCTCCTAGGTTTTTAATTAAAACGAAGACGGGACTGGTGCCATTAAAACAAGGGAACTTTTGTGCTCCATAATGCATTTTTTCTATATAGTCACCACCATTCTCAATGCGTTTCGTATCAGGAATTTAATGACGTATCTCTGCTTTTGACGCACGTCCATAAAAGGCGTTGCTTTCTTATAACCTCACACCGTCAATATCTGCAAAAAGTGATAGAACTTTCGGGCGATGAATACATAAGTTCAATCGTCATACCAATGCAATCTGCAAATCCCTCTGATCTATTCGGGCGGAATAAAAATTGGCGGCTTCCTTTTGGAATACTCCTAGTATTATAATACCCACTCAAGGGGGCGTGAAACCTGTGAAAAATGATCACATGACTATAAAACGGATATTACATTCAAAGAATCTTGCTTCATTGGTGTCAAATGACTATCAAATTTAATGCAAATCTGAAATATCAAAAACTTTTCAAAATACTTTAAAAAAACTGAAATTTTAGGAATATTTATTAATTGAAATCTAACATCTATTGTTAAAATTTCAACAACAAAAAAATCACCCGAATCTGAATAATTTGCATAAAACTATAAACTAAATATGGCCACCATTACTCACCCTTACGCCTACCAGCTATATTCCAGCATTCATAATGATTGGTTTATTAGTTTAGGAGTGAATACTGTACATACACATATGTTAACACATACACATGCCTAACATTATATTAAGATGAAAAAAAAACCCAAACATTTTATTTATTGCTGACTATTTTCTTGATTTTTTTCTTAGTTGTTGTTTCATGACGTTTCGGCCAACTATTCCTCTGTCCGAAACGTCGTGAAACAACAACTAAAAAAGATGAGAATAATAGTCCGCAATAAATAAAATTAATAAACAATACTTATCTCAATAATGAATTCCAATTAAATAATATATATAATACACTACCTTCAAAGGAGAGGTAATAGCTGGAACTATGACTACAAAATAAATACTGTACTACCATCCCTCCCTGAAGAAAAAGTGGAGGTAATGTCTGGGATAGTACTGTCATAACCACAGAAAATATACTCAACTAACCTTGGACATCTGACTGTTGAAATGTAGTACATTACTTTGAAATAGTATAGTAAACAAAATTGAGCATTAAAGGATAATAAGAAAGTGCAATTAATAGATAAATGATAGTGCAATAATACGAATGGAATTTATAGTATCTTTTCGTCTTAAACATATATCAGATGTCCATTAGTAGTAGATGGTAGTCTCTAAAGAAGAAACATAAAAAACAATAAAGTTTTATGTTGGCGCACGAAGCGACAGAGTTGATATATAAAAAGAAATGTGTTAGGTTTTTCTAAATATATAATAATACCGGGAATTATTTTCTCCAACCATTACTATTAGGTTGTCCCAAACGATCGTAAACACTTGCGAAAATTGAATTCTTATGCAGTTTTTTTTTTGCGTTTATATTTTTATGATAATATTCATATTTCTATTCTTTATGGTAATTGATGAAATTGAGCTGCGAGTTTTTGATTTGTTACAACTGTAAGCGAGGTCTTTCAAATAAGAAAGCTACAGAAGAGATTTGTGCTGCTGAAGGTGAAGGAACAATTGCACGTGCGACGATCTCAAACTGGTACAAGCGTTTCGATTCTGGCGATATGAGTCTTGAGGCTAAGCCCCGTTCGGGACGGTCGTTAAAGTTGGTTGTTGGAGACTTGCAAACCGTTTGGACATTACTCCCTTATCGAACACTCGAGAATTGGCTGCTGAGTTTGGAGTTTGGCAAATGGACAATTCATCGACACTTGAAGCAACTTGATTTTGTTCACAAAAAGCCGCGCCAAGATCCATACGAACTCACCGAAGCACTTGCCAACAGACGAGTTGAAATTTGCCGTCAATTATTCAGCAATCCATTGGACGAGCGTTTTTAGAAGCGCATTGTGACATCGGGCGAGAATTTGGTCTGCATGGTCCAGCGCAATCGAAACAAACGATGTGTTAAAAAAAAGTTGAGAGACACCGTCGGTTCCAAAACAATATCGAAGGCTACCGATTCGATTCATTTGATGAAGTCAAGAATTCTTTGATTGGAAACCGGCTGAATGGTATCTTGAATAGATCCGAAAGTTTGAAGATCGATGGCAGAAAGTCTTGGAAAATGATGGTCTTTATTTTGACGATTAATTCTTTTTTTTATAACTTCGCGAGTAAAATTTTGATTTTTTGCAAGAGTTTAAAAACTTTTGTGATAACCTAATATTATCGACATGAAAAAATAACCATGGCTAAGTAGTTAATAGCACTGGCTGACAGCCTGCGTGTGCTTAGTTCGAATCCGGTTCGTTCCACAGAGACACTTTCATTTAGGATGTTGGCAACTTCCGCGTAGTCTTTATAGAAATAATTCTAACTGAAAAGATATTGGGGAAACGAATGCCAGCAATAGAATCATCGGATTCATAACAAATTACATGAATTATTTTCAAGGAAATGTTGGGAAACAATTTTTTGTGTTCCTATTTACAATGCCTCCCAACGGGACCGAGTTAGACACCAAGGTCGCTTTTTTAACGTGGAGAAAGGAACAAAAATTAATTGTTTCAGTTGTGAAGGATTTCTTCTCCACTGACAACGAATAAGAGATTGAAGTGCAGCTGTTATATGAAACACTGTTATATGAACAACTTAACAAGCGTCTGTAGTAGAAATAGTCCAAAATAGTTGCACTTTACGTGTAAGTGACAATATGTCTTGTGGAGTAAACCAGAATTAAAAAATCCTTCAAATTTTTGTAAATATTTGATATTAGGAAAGTCGTCATTTTTTACGCTATTAACTGATTAAACAAACGAGACTGCTTTACTCGAAAATTTAAACGTGACTGCTTTTACGGAAATTTAAAGACTTATCTGTATAAATAGAACAGTAGATGTATGTATGTGAATGTGTGTGTGTGTGTGTTTAATCGATAAACGCTTAAACTACTGGTCACATAACACTGAAATTAACAGGAAATAGTAAGAATGGTTTATAACGAGTAAAATCTTTGTTTGGATGAATTAATAACGCGCATAAAAATGTCACGAGTTGAAATGAAAAATGTCCATTTCAACTTGCTGACAAATTTTTATCAATGTTACGCAATGCGCAAATTCAATCATGGCTAGAACTGATTTAATTTAATTTTTTTTATTAACTGTCGGTTTAGCTCAAATGGTAGAAAACGCAGCTGGAGTGCTAAATGCTTTAGTTTCGAGTCTAGCTGATGGCACTCAAGTCATTTTTTTTAACTTTGGTTCTGCATTAAAAATACGAAATCTGCATGGATTAAAATATATTTAAGCGTATCTTACAACCGGCAAGGTCGCCCCCCCCCCGCTTGTAAATTAAAAAAAAAATATGAGTAACTGAAGTAAAATAAATTGTTCTTGACTAATGTTTCAACGCCATTGCCTTTAAAATAATTTATATCAGTAATAGTAATGATTACCTACGTTTCTGTATCAAGCACTGACGGGGAAAAAGCATCTGGCGGATCAGTTTCGGTCTGCGGGCTGTAGTTTGGTGACTCTCTCCTGGTCTATAGAAAACACACACAGATAATTAACTTGTCTAGCGAAATGTCGCAGGCTTCTTTTGTTCGCTGCGGTTTCAATTTCGTTGGTTTTGTTCCGACAAAATTGACCCGTGTCCGGTCTTTGTTCCATTCGGGTTCCTGTCAAACGCCTGATCAAATCGTTTTTGCCCCCTATCCCCTTCCAACTGAACACAGACACACATAGCCAGCAAAACAGCCTCGGGGTTGGTGGGTCAGTTGGGCCCGGAGCTACTAGCAGACAAATGTCTTCAGAGTTTGTTGTTTTTAAGGAACCCCTATCCTCTGATTGTCAAATGATTTGGAGGGGAGATGGGGGAGTTAGACATTAAGACTTAATTTGTCGATTGTGCCGAAGGCCAATCTATGGCATTTTTCGGCTTTACGGTTGTGGTCTGTAGGCGGAACATTTCAAGGCCAGTTTAATTAATCGCATAGGTTTCTTTTATCGGTTTGACGCGTAGGTGGTTGTAGTTAAGTGGACATCAACGTAGATTGAAGGTATTATTTGGATTCTTCTGACTAGTTCACATCTTGTGCTATTTTCGTAACGTTTCGATAGATATAACCTCCGACCTTCTTCAGGTGTATCTTGTCGAACTCGGAAATCTTTCTGTCGAACTCGGGAATCTGCACAGAATTTCGAACGGAACCCCTTATTTAATCCACGGGGGTTGCGTGATCTCGATCCGTCAGCCATGACCGGGGAGAAAACTTAAATTATTCGCAATGGTATTCTTAATATCGACCACACTGAGGATTGAACCTTCGGACCCAAAAAGAATATCACTTTGTACTAGATTTTTTACTTAATACTCTATCCGAGAATCTGCACGGAATTTCGAACACAATTGCGAATTATTTCGGACTTCTACCCAGTCATGGCTGATGGAATGAGATCATGCTTCCCCCGTGCATTAAATAAAGGGTTCCGTTCGGAAATCGTGCCCGACAGAAAGATTCCCAAGTTCGACAGAAATATTTCCGAGTTCGATAAGATATATCTGAAGAAGATCGGAGGTTACATCAACCGAAACGTTATAAAAATATCACTGATGATGAGAGCAGTAGTCCAAAAAATTCAAATAAATCTTTATCTGAACCCCCCCCCACCCAAAAAAACCCCAAAAATCATAAAAACAAACACAAAACAAAACAGAACAAAACAAAATAGAAACACAAACAAACGAAAAAACATAAAACAAAAAACAAAACAAAATAAAACAAAACAAAAAAAAAACAGAAATGTAATGCGCATTGAAGAACTGGTACGCCTGGTTCGAATCTTGTCGGATGCTGGCAACATCTGGGTATTAGTCTTGTTTGTACTGCTGTTATTTTCTTTGTTCCCGCCGCAGAAAAATGTAATACAAGGTCAGAAAGTGACGGAGAGTCAAGCCAACGCCTCTAAAATGGAGCATTCTGACCTCATAAACTTTATGTACTTTAAAAGTCTAGTTTACACAACAATAAAGATGAATTCCCGGCATTTTACAAAGCTACTTTGATGCATTTTTAAAGGCTAGTTTATCTCTATCTCTATCTCTGCTATTATATAAAAGTCACTTAGTGTGTGTGTGTGTGTGTGTGTGTGTGTGTGTGTGTGTGTGAGTCCCTTCCTCATAGATTCCGAAACCGCTGCCCATCTTTTGCAAATTTCATATAAAGCTAATTCATATGTCTGGCAGTGTTCTTAGATAAGTTTTGTACAGAAATCCATCCGATAAGTATCGAAGGTAAAAAAAAAAAGCCGATCTTCAAAATATTTTTTTCTATCTTATAAATAAAATAGAATAATTTTTACAGGGGAATATTTTACGTTACACCCGCCAAGGGAGATAATAATATTTTAGCAAACCATTTCTTCTTTAAAGAAAACAAAAACAAATTTATTATAATCTGGAAATATAGTTTAGTGGTAGAACATTCGACTACGGATCGAATGATCCTCCCCGTTCAAGCCCGGGTGTATCTGCCAGCTAGAACAACAATAAAGACAAATTACAGGTATTTTGCAAAGCTACATTCAGACTTAAAAAGCTAATTTGTACAACTTTAAAAGCTTATTATTAAAAAGTTACTTCCAAGCACCTTAAAAGACTAATTTATACAACTTCAAAAGTTAATTTCATACACGTTAAAAAGTTAGTTTATTCAATTTTAAAGACTAATACCGGGTATTTTACAAAGGTACTTTCAGGAGTCTTAGAATATTACTTTCAGATGTCTCTAAATGCTACTTAAGGTATCTGAAACGATATTCCTAAAAAAAAGTTCCTTTTCTTTCCTCTGGGAAAATTACTTTCCAGCATCTTGAAAACCTTGTTTTAGAACCCTTAAACAGTTACTTCTAGGCATCTAAAAATGTACATTTACGAATTTTGAAAAGCTATGAGATATCTTGAAATGTTTCCAGACTTTTTTTTTACAGGCATGTAAAATGTCGTAGAATCCTAATAATAAAAAATAAATTCAGACAAAATGTATAAAAAAATGTAATGTAAAAATCTAAAAAAACAAATGTAATGAACACAAAACAAAAAACAAAAGAAAAACAAAAATGTAAAAAAAAATCTAAAAAAATCCAATGAAAAAGATTTATTACGCACTTTATAAATTCATTCATGCATGAATGTTGCATCCCTCTGCCTATTCTACACGTATTTTAATAGTGAATGCACCGACGAACTGCAAGCACTTGTACCCTAACGACGTAAACACCCTCGACAAACCCGACAGGCAGCTAAATCTCACACCCACACAGTAGAGATCCCTAGAAGTAAAAGATCTTTCTACTCCAGTAGTTTCTTCCCCAGGACCGCTAGACTTTGGAATTCCATTCCAGGTCCCTGCTTCCCCAACTGTACTGACGTGCAGAAGTTCAAGTGTAACGTGAACAAACATTTCGCTGCCCAAGTCCCCACATAGTACCCCAGTAGATGTTACCCCTGATCGTAGCCCCTTACACCAAAGTGGCAATGTGCCTTGTTTGGGGTGAAAATGTAAAAAAAAAGAAAAAGGAAAAAAAGAGTACTTCCATAACATAATAACTTTCATTATATTTCTGTCTCTATTAAAACTAACGCAGGTAGTTTTCCACCATGCCGCCATATTTTCTACAGTGGCGTTTATTCTGAAATTTTTCACATAATCACAAACTCTAATCCTAATCTAACTCGACGTATGTGTAGACTGGACTTATGAAGTAGGTCAAGGGCATGTGAGCATACTGCATATAATCAGCATAAAAAAACAACTCATTTTTAAGCAGCGATTTTTCTTACAAAAAGATGGTTAGTAAAATTATTGGATTCAACATTAACCCTGCGCTAGTCCCACAGGGTGTTTTGTCACCTCGGTTTTGCTTAAGTGCTCATAACTCCTAGTTGGCAACTTATTTGTTTTCCTCCTTCAAAGAACTCTCCTGACTCAGTGAGGGTACAGCACATGTGTAATAGCGCAGTTGTATTTCCGTTTTGCTCAGAGGTGAATCAAATTGAAAGGTAATTATGTAATGAACTAATATTCACATTTCTTGCAATTTCAATTTATGGAAACATTTTGTGTTTACGTTTGAAAGAATACATGAATTTTTCTTGCTTTTTTCCATTCATGGACATATTTTGTGTTTACGTTTTAAAGCATACATAGGTTTTTATTGCTTGTTCAATTCAGGGAAACATTTTGTGTTTACATTGAAAAACATGAAATAATTTTTCTTGGTATTTACAATTCAGTGACATATTTTGTGTTTACGTTTGAAAACATAAATTAATTTTTCTTCCATTTCAATTCATGGAAAAATTTTGTGTTTACATTTGAAAATGTTCTTTTATTTTTATTGCTTTTTCAATTGATGGACACATTTTGTGTTTATATTTAAAACATGAATTTTGATTTTTTTTGCTTTTTCAATTCATGGAAATGTTTTGTGTTTAGGTTTGAAAGCATGCATTGATTTTTCTTGTTTTCAAATTTATGGAAACATTTTGTGTTTACGTTTGAAATCATACATTTAGTTTCTTGCTTTTTCCATTCAGGGAACCATTTTTTTACATTTAAAAACATGAATTAATTTTTTTTACTCTATTTATGCTTTCAACATACATTAATTATTCTTGCTATTTAAATTCATGGAAACATTTTGTGTTTACGGTTGAAAGCAAACATTAATTCCTCTTGCTTTTTGAATTCATGGAAACATTTTGTGTGTAGGTTTGAAAGCACAGATTAATGTTTCTTGCCTTTTCAATTCATGAAAACATTTTGTGTTTACGTTTGGAAGCATACATTAATTTCTCTTGCTATTTCAATCTATGGAAACATTTTGGATTTTTACGTTTGAAAACATGAATTATTTTTTCTTGCTTTTCAAGTTATGGAAATATGTTATGTTTACATTTAAAAACATGAATTCATTTTTCTTGCTATTTAATTTCATGGAAACCTGTTGTGTTTACGTTTGAAAACATGAATTATTTTTTCTTGCTTTTCAAGTCATGGAAATATGTTATGTTTACATTTAAAAACATGAATAAATTTTTCTTGCTATTTCAATTGATGGAAACATTTTGTGTTTACGTTTAAAAACACGAATTAATTTTACTCGCTATTTCAATTCATGGAAACATTTTGTGTTTATGTTTGAAAACATACATTAATTTTTCTTGCTTTTTTAATTCACGTAAACATTTTGTGTTTAGGTTTGAAAGAATACATTAAGTTTTCTTCTTTTCTCAATTCGTGGAATCATTTTGTGTTTACATTTAAAAAGATAAATAAATTTTACTTGGTTTTTACAATTCAGAGAAATATTTTGTGTTTATATTTGAAAACATACATTAATTTAACTCGCTATTTCAATTCATGGAATCATTTTGTGTTTAGATTTGAAAACATGCAATCATTTTTCTTGCTTTTTCAATTCATGGAAACATTTTGTGTTTACATTTGAAAACATACATTAAATTTTATAGCTTTTTTAATTCATAGAAAAATTTTGTGTTTACGTTTGAAAGCATTCATTAATTTTTCTTGCTTTTTCAATTCGTGGAAACATTTTGTGTTTACATTTAAAAATATACATTAATTTTCTTGCGTTTTCAATTCATGGAAACATTTTGTGTTTACGTTTGAAAGCATACATTTATTTTTATTACTTTTTCAATTAATGGAATCATCTTGTGTTTACATTTAAAAACAGGCCTTAATTTATCTTGCTATTTCAATTCATGGAAACATTTTGTGTTTACGTTTGAAAGCATACATGGAATTCATGTTTACATTTAAAAATATAGATTAATTTTCTTGCTATTTAAATTCATGGAAACATTTTGTGTTTATGTTTGAAAGCAAACATTAATTTCTCTTGCTATTTCAATTCATGGAAATATTTTGTTTGTAGGTTTGAAAGCACAGATTTATTTTTCTTGCCTTTTCAATTCATGGAAACATTTTGTGTTTACGTTTGGAAGCATACATTAATTTCCTTGCTATTTCAATTCATGGAAACATTTTGTGTTTACGTTTGAAAACATGAATTATTTTTTCTTGCTTTTCAAGACATGGAAATATGTTATGTTTATATTTAAAAACATGAATTAATTTTTCTTGCTATTTAATTTCATGGAAACAATTTAGTGTTTACGTTTGAAAACATGACTTTATTGTTCTTGCTTTTCAAGTCATGGAAATATGTTTTGTTTACATTTAAAAACAGGAATTCATTTTTCTTGCTATTTAATTTCATGGAAACCTGTTGTGTTTACGTTTGAAAACATTAATTATTTTTTCTTGCTTTTCAAGTCATGGAAATATGTAATGTTTACATTTAAAAACATGAATAAATGTTTCTTGCTATTTCAATTCATGGAAACATTTTGTGTTTGCGTTTAAAAACATGAATTAATTTTACTCGCTATTTCAATTAATGGAAACATTTTGTGTTTATGTTTGAACACATATATTTCAATTCATGGAATCATTTTGTGTTTATTTTAAAAAAAAATTAATCAATTTTTCTTGCTTTTTCAATTCATAGAAACATTTTTTGTTTA
Source organism: Euprymna scolopes (assembly GCF_053919585.1). Taxonomy (NCBI): domain Eukaryota; kingdom Metazoa; phylum Mollusca; class Cephalopoda; order Sepiida; family Sepiolidae; genus Euprymna; species Euprymna scolopes. Next base: position 34,443,545 of record NC_136517.1, on the reverse strand, counting down.
CATTGAAAAACATGAATTAATGTTTCTTGCTATTTAATTTCATGGAAACATTTTGTGTGTAAGTTTGAAAGCGTACATTAATTTTTCTTCCTTTTTCAAGTCATGAAAATATTTTGTGTTTACGTTTGAAAGCATGAATTAAATTTTCTTGCTCTTTCAATTCATGGAAATATTTTGTGTTTACATTTGAAAACATGAATTAATGTTTCTTTTTCAATTCATGGAAACATTTTGTGTTTACGTTTGAAAGCATACAATAATTTTTTTTTCCTTTTCAATTCATGGAAATATTTTGTGTTTACGTTTAAAAATATGAATTAATTATTCTTACTTTTTGAATTCATGGAAACATTTTGTGTTTACATTTAAAACAGGAACTAATTTTTCTTGCTTTTTCTATTCATGGAAACATTTTTTGTTTACATTTGAAAACATTCATTAATTTTTCTTACTTTTTAAATTATGGAAACATTTTGTGTTTACATTTAAAAACATACATTTATTTTTCTTGCTGTTTCAATTCATGGAAACAATTTGTGTTCATCATAGATATTAAAAAAATAACACAAACTGGTGTATTTTGGCGGCATTTCTAAATAAATGTGATCTAATCTAAGATTTAAAAAAATGTCCTTAGTTTTATACTTTATTTTATTTATTATTAATATCAACAAGCTACAAGTGATTCAAACGGTTCAACAGGGATTGCAGATATAGCAGTATATATTTTACAGAATAATGACAGTATAAAGATTTTTTGTATTTAGGTGTATAAAAAGTCCATTGGACTAACCTCGTTTGGAACACCCAGGTTACTAAGGCAGGGTTAAATAAAAAGGCGTGATATGTCGTAAAGCAAGACGACTGACAAAAACGTTTACTTGTTCATCAGCATAAAAAATGTACTGGTTTCGGTTTCATTCTTCCGAAGGTCATAAGAGATAACATTCTTTCATCGCCTGTCTCGGCCCACCGATCGTGAAATTGGGCGTTTGAACATTAAACAAGCAGCTGACAACTTACTCCCCCCCACCCAAAACACGAAACGTAAATAAAATAACAACACCTGACAATCTAACCCAACAGCCTTACAGGTAAAGCTATAAAAGTATGACACAAGGTCAATTGGTAGTGAGTGTTTCCGCGACATTTTATTTATTTATTGTGCTTCTATACCTAAGTTCTATTTTCAACTAATAATCTAATATCAATCCAAAATAAACAAATAAACAAATAAACAAACACAGATACTAGCCTGGAAACCCGATGTCGCCCGGGATCCTAACTTTTGTTTATTTAATTTTATTTACACGAGCTAATTAAGTTTAACTAATATATTTAATGTTTACTTATGTCCAATATAGAATACTATATACCTTCCTCGCTGTTGACAGTTTCGCAGAATCTCCTGACTTTTGTTTAGTAAATTGCCCTAATATCTCACTATAGAGGAATTAATAGTGTTCTCGTAATCAGCCCAAAGTATCACAGAAATAAATAAAATTAATTACTTTATTTATTTGCTTTGATTGTTTGACTTATTTTCAGTCCCCAATCTAATATGCACATGATATATAATACTTTTAATATAGACTAGCAGGACCTGTGGAAATTCCAAAGCGGACTTTTTCAGATGTAATATATTGATGCTAGCATTCAGCGTAAATGGAACGTCTTATATATATATATATATATATATATATATATATATATATATATATATATATATATATATATATATATATAAACTTGAGTTCCTTCGGTTATAATCGAAACCGAAACTAAAACTTATGGAGAATTCTTAGTATAATCATTTATTACAAGAAATGGAAGATCATAACAATTAAACGACAGTTAATCGGAAGAAAAAAAAGATGTAAGCGTGGCACGCAAAATAGCACACACGCTATAATAGATAAGATGAGAAAATAAGAGATATTATATTATGTAAAATATAAAATAGTGATTAAAAAAAAATAGATGACTTGAGTGTCTTCAGCTATGATCGAAACCGAAACTAAAAATTATGAAGAATTTTAGTATCGGTATTTTTTAACAAAAAGAAGGTGTTTATAACAATATTTAGACACACACGCCCTCGTATTAATAAAAAGAAAGAAGAAAGCAGAAGAAGAAAGAAGAAAGAAGAACAATTGGCCATTTTTGTACCCTTTTTTTTTGCTCTCTTTTGACATTTTAACCGACGTTCTGACACTCGCTGGATTCGTAAGACGCTTCTCTGTAAGAATATGTGCTTTTTGAAACTTATAAGTTGATTTTAGTTGAGATTTGGATAGTTTTGTTTTGTAGGCGTATATAGGCGTGTACGGGCCATCCCTATATAGAGAGTGCTACCGCCTCTCTGATATAGAATTCTAAAGTTCTCACACACATACACATAGATGAGTGTAAGTAAAAACACACACAAATGAAAATGTAGTAGTAGCAGCAATAGTTTAATTAAGGAAGTACGCCAACATCGGTCTCTCTCTCTCTCTCTCTCTCTCTCTCTCTCTCTCTCCGAAACAATAAAAACGTGAATAAAATCTCAACCAATAAAATTTGCCGGAAAGCGTGACACACAAAAGAACACACATGCTATCGTATTAATATATAGATGCCCGAGTGGAATGTATGAATAGATAGTAATGTACTTAATATATGAATCATTCTTTCATGGTGTGCCCATCGCTTTCACTTCAGCAATCACCACAATACCACATTTATTGTGTGGATTACGCAACGTATTCCCATTATTGTGTAAGTTGATCTACCTATTTCGGGTATAAATGGATTTACCCAGACAATAAATACAGTTACAACTATGCGTCGCGGCAGTTATTGATGGCATCTATGGCAACAAAATCAGACGTATACTTTTTATAAGATACTTTTGTTAATGTACGTTTGCTAATACGCCACTGCATTTGTTTGATTATTACCAGCCCTTCAAGGCCACAACAGCTTGATATCTTATTTAATAATAAATCAAGGAAAGCTCCAAAACACAGTCACAGGTAAAGCCAATCCTACTATGATGGTATTAACGTATAAACTGCTTTAATTATTTCGATAAATAAATAGACTTAACCAGAAACAATAAAGTTACAACTACGCGTTGTGGCAGTTACTGATGGCAGTTATGGTTACAGAATCAGACGCATATTTCTGTAAGATACCCTTTGTTAGTACACTTAAAAAAATTATACCACGGCTCACTTGATACCTATTTTATTTTATTCAAATTAAATCAACACTTCTATAATGGAACTCATGTCCTTGGCGTTAATCTCGTGTAGCCAACGTCACGTTCCAACATTTAAAAATACAATCGCCGAGAGATAACGCGCGGTTCTTTACAAACAGGCTTTTCTTTGTCTAACTTAAAGGGAAGACAAAACAAAAGAAAGAAAACAATTATAAATTTCATGCAAGTAAAATATTTGTTTATTTTCCTAATATTGCGTTGTGATTTGGCTTTCAAGCGAACTTGATGCGTATTTTATTTTATTAAAACAAATGCTTTGTGTATTTATTCGAAATTAAAGTTTTATTTTGAAGAAATGTATTTTAGAAAATATAATACTTACGTATTTTAATCGGTACCAATTTTATAAAATTGGTACCGATTGATTACATTACAATATCTCACAGAAAGCACCCAACAAGTCTTGTAAATGATCCTTATGACAAAGAATTCATGCAGATTTGAGAAATAACATTATTCCTATTTTTCATGAAACTGGTTGATAATTTCGAATGATTCAATGGTTTACCAAACCTCGGCTAATAGCCAATTCTTGGAGGTGTAAAATCTTCACTTTGCCTTACTCATGGCAGCATTTGTTATTCGTTTTAATCTCATTCAGTTTAGTGAGTGGTGTGTTAGTGATATGTTATTTTACTTAGAGTCAGTTTCAAGTTTTAAATAAAACCCTATTAATCTTCGAGCGTATATGCCATTCACTTAAAAAACCAGGGGAGGGTAGAGCGGTAGCTCTAGATATATCTAAGGCTTTTGACAGGGTATGACATGAAGGTCTTCTCGGGAAAATCAGATCATACGGTATCACTAGAAGAATACTTAACATAATTAAATCCTTCTTAGATAAGAGAACAATTCAGGTTGTCCTCGATGGTCGTACATCTAAACAATATGATATAAATGCGGGAGTGCTTCAGGGGTCTATCCTTGGACCTCTATTATTCCTAATATTCATAAATGACCTCTCTGACAAAATGTTCTGTGAGATGGGTATATATGCTGATGACACCATGCTCTATAACAGACACGACTGGAAAATAAATGAACACATATCTAAAGAAATGGCAGAAACACTAGAGGATGACCTCCAATCTGTAGTGGAATGGGAACAAAAATAGATGGTCACATTCAATGCTGCCAAGACTAAACTTGTTTCCTTCAATAACTACAAGAAACCTTCTCTACCACCAATAGTAATGGCCAAAGACTCTTCATCTGAAAGTACATCTTTTAAACTCCTCGGCCTAACGTTCACAGGAAACATGAGTTGAAACAATTGCATTGAGAGCATTGCTAGGACCGCTGCGAAAAAGGTAGGTTCTCTCTACCGTGCTAGAAAGCTACTAACACCTGAAAGTATCCTATACCTCTATAAGGCCACCATTCGCCCATGTATGGAGTATTGTTGTCATATTTGGGCTGGTGCACCTGCTACTAGTCTCTCGTTCCTAGACAAGGTTCAAAAGCTTCAGCCCCTGTACCATCGACGAAATGTAGCATCCTGTTCTACAAGTACTTTAACGGTGAATGCTCCGACGAACTGCAAGCACTTGTGCCCCCTCTACGTAAATAGGCCCGAAAAACCCGACAAACAGCAAAATCCCACCTCTTCACTGTAGAGATCCCTAGATGTAAGAGAGCCTTCTACTCCAGTAGTTTCTTCCCCAGAACTGCTAGACTTTGGAATTCCCTTCCGGTTTCCTGCTTCCCCAACTGTACTGACGTGCAGAAGTTCAAGTGTAACGTTAACCGACATCTTGCTGCCCAACTCCCCACATAGTACTCCTGTAGCTTATGTCTCTAATAGCAGCCCCCTACATCAAAGTCGCAATGTGCCTTGTTTGGGATGAAAATGTAAAAAAAAAAAGAAAAAAGACCGCCATTTTGTTTCTATCGACGCGGCATGCCAACATTACAGCATTACTTATATCATTTTTCGTTTCTTCTTCGTTATTGTAGCGAAATCCAACAACCATAGAGTTTTCATTAAAAAACAATGATAACTACTAACATTTTTTTTTATCAGTTTAAATAAGCAATGTTATATACCTACTGTCATGACACAGTGTGTTACATATTTCTGGAACATTACATAAAACACACATATCATTATTCAATGAAAAAAAAATGATTTCGGCCATGTTTTCTTTGTCACGTGACATGTGACGTAAACATATTGGAAACAAAGAAGAATCTATTATGTAAGCTAAAATTGCTAATTGTCTTCGAAAACTATTTTCTTAAATAATTAATTTTCTACGTTATTGTTCTTCATAACTTTTGGATATGCTCATTACTGTGACACGGCAATTCAGTAGATACCATTGGTTTCGCTTGAAATTCAATATTTTAATTTCGAATTTCACTACAGTAACGAAGAAGAACCTATTTCTCTAAGTATGTTATGAATTTTCTACGATCGCCATTTCATTCGTTTATAACACATTTAAATGCTTATTAATAAATGTTAAATATGATCGTGTTGAAATACGAGAAAATAAGATAAAACTGCGATGAGTGTTTTTCTTCTTTTTCATCAAAAAATCTAGACATTCAGGGCGGAAATATTTCACTCCTTAGCAGCGATTTTCATTATTTGCTGTCATTTTCTTGGAAATTTGTGACGGTTGAGGGGTCTTAATCAATTATTACATTAATAACATGAAAAAAATAACATGATCTATAACTACCCGTGATTGGCTAAGTAAAAGTCACGATAACAAACTTCACCAAACAATGTAAACGTTACATACCAATATCATGTTTCTGAATTCTTGAGATGAACATTGATTATTTGTAGTTTTTGGATTCTTCGGACTAATGTCCTCATTTTGAGTGTTATTTTCACAACGTTTTGACCAAAGTGTCCCACCCCAACCGTTCTCGGGTGTATCTTGTCGAACTCAGGAATCTTTTTTTTTTTTTTATCGAAATCAGAAATCTTTATGTAGAACTCGGGAATCTCTACGGAATTTCGAACGGAGCCTTTTATTTAATTTATATTTTATTTTAAGTATTATGCAAACACTGTGGGTATTTGTTTTGTATTTTTTTTACTTTTAACTAAACAAATGCACACACACATACATATAGACACAAAAACAATCTGGGCGGAATTTCGAACGAAACCTTTTATTTATGTTTTAATATTAGATATTATTCATCTGGGACAACGCCGATAAAGAATATAGAAACTTTGTGGGTATTTGTTCTGTAGTTTTTTCTGAAAAAGACTTTTAGCTAGACACACGCACACAAACATACACATACATACGGAGACGATCTGTTGGGAATTTTGAACGGAACCTTTAATTTAATTCAATTATTACATTAGCGACCGCTTGACAAAAATAACAATCTACAACTACCCGTGATTGGCTAAGTAAAAGTCACGATAACAAACTTCAACAAACAATCGAAACATTACATACCAATATGTTTCTGAATTCTTGAGATGAACATTAATTATTCGTATTATTTGGATTCTTTGGACAACTGTTTTCATTTTGAGTGTTATTTTTACAACGTTTTGGTCAAAGTATCCTGCAACCTTCTTCGGGTGTATCTTGTCTAACTTAGGAATCTTTTAGTCGAAATCAGACATTGAGTCAGTAATTCGCGATTGTATTTTGAGTGTTGCTCGCACTGAGTATTGAACCTTCTACCCCCAAGCAGTGTTGGCATAGTGCTTAAAGTACTTGGTAAAATTCAGTTGCAAAAATTAAACTCCTCTATTCTTGATCTGCTACGCATTGAGTTCTCTCACTTAAGATTTACCACAGCAATTGCTCTGTTCTTTACGGCCCCAACATTGTGTTTATATGTACCTATTTACTATGCCTCCCCACGGGACAGAGTTAGACACCAGGGTCGTTTTTTAACGTGGAGAAAAGGTACAAAATAAAAATTGTCTCAGTCGTGAAGGATTTCTCCTCCACCAAAAGAGAACAAGAAATGGAAGTGCAGCATCTGAAGAACAGATACTACACTTTGATCTTGTCCCGAAGACCAAGGAACTATATATTTTTAGTTGTATTTTCTTCTTCTTCTTCTTCTTCTTCTTCTTCTTCTTCTTCTTCTTCTTCTTCTTCTTCTTCTTCTTCTTCAGGCCAAGGATTTGTGTTTATATGTAACTAGTGGCGATGTTTCTATGTACCTAGGCACTCCATGTTTGCGGGGTTCCTCGTATATTTGAAAGCATCAGTTCAATCCTTTATTGACCTGTTTGAATTCTTATGAATATCGTCGAAAAGAATCGCAGGTGTCAGTAGCGTTGCTAACATGACTTGGATAATATATCATTCTTATGCTCTACCTGCCACTCTCTCTCCGCTACCCGCATCACGTCTTTCTCTTTCACTCTTTCTTTCTCCTCCCCCCGCTGCTCCCTCTATGTCTGTCTATTTCTTTTCCCCGTGAGTTCGTTTCTAGCGGCTAGTTTATTCATGTTCCCAATGAATGGCGACCCTTTCTCTGTTCGTCCTTACGACGGATATTTTTTTTTACAAGGGAGTCATCACTTATCAAGGCCTGAAGACCACTTAAGGATAAAAATTAATGAGTGTAAGGTGGTTAGTAAGAAACAACGTAGTGGTGGGAATTGTATAGAATTTGATTGTTTAAGAGGACGGCGTGACACGAACTTGTTTACATTGGACTTGAAAACAACAATGCTGTAGTCAGTTAGAAAGCAGACCCGCGCTAAAATGTTCAGCAGGCGGAAAAAGGAAAGAAACTTTGTTCATCCAATTTGCATTTAGTTTTAGGCATACATAGAGTGTAGAAGGAATTGATTACAATGGTTGTAGCTTGACAAGTGAAAGTTTGGCAAGGGACCATAGATTGAAGCTTAGCTTGATAATGTAAGCAGTTGTTCCGAAAACATGTGAAATGTTTGACCATGTCTGGGATTATCCGAAGAATGAAAAAAAATCAACAATGGATGTGATTTACAGAAAATTTTATTTTGAAAAGAAAACTGAAGTTTTTTGTTTTTATATAATGTTTTTGCGCCATGACTATTTTTATATCGGTTTAAAATGTGTAAAATGTGATACAGAAAAAAAAAAATCCAAGTATGACAGACTAGCGAAAATAAGCGTGACAGACCAACGAAGATATTATATTAAACTGAAAAGTGACTCGCCAACAAAAAATTATGTTTCAAGCGTTACAAGCCAACGAAGATATAATTTTAAATTAAAAAATGACAGACCATCAGAAAACACTGTTTCAATTTAAAGAGTTCCAGAGCAACTAAGATTTATTTTAAATTCAAGGGTGACAGACTAACAGACAATGCTATTTCAATCTACAGCGTGGCAGACCAACGAAGATATTTTTAAATTCAAGAGTGACAGACTAAGAGAAAATACTATTTTCAATTGACGTGTTACAGACCAACGAAGATATTATTTTAAATTCAAAAGTGACAGGCCAATAGAAAATACTATTTAAAATTGAAGCGTTACAGACCAAAGAAGATATTTTTTATTTAAAAGTGACAGACTAACAGAAAAAGTTTAAGTTAAAAGCATGACAGCCAAACGAACATATTATTTTAAACTTAAGAGCGACAAACCGATGAAAATACTATTTCAAACTGTGCAGACCAAAGAAAACGCTATTTCTTAACTAAAAAGGGACAGACCAACTAAAATGATAATTCAAACTGATGTAAGACAGATCAACGAAAACACTATTTTAAACTCAAAAGTGACAAAATCAACGAAGATATTATTTCAAACATAAGCGTGACAGACTAACGAAAATACTGTTCGAGATTTAAGCGTGACACACTAACGAACGTACAGAAATTCTTGCTGAGATACGAGCACGCATCTAAATCTAGATTTCAACCTTCTTCTTATCAACTTTTTTGTCGAAATTCTTATAACTTGACCTCTGCCTACTTATATTCGTACTTGACCTTTGTATCCTTCTTGACTCTTTTTGAGGGCATTGTCGTCCATGGTCTTTTGATGGCAGTGGAGTGACATTTAAAGTTGTCGCTACATCTGTGTTTATTTTAAACCTAAAGTAGTTAAACATAAGGATTCTAATCTATTATAGTAATTCCGATCTTATAATTGTTTTTTTTTTTTAGTACCGCGACAAAAGGAGGGTAGACCTGTAAATTCATCCTTGTCCGTTCGTCCGTTCGTCCATTCGTCTGTTCGTCTGCCCGCACTTTTCTCAATAACTACGCCTTGTACTTTTTGAAATTTTGCACAAACATTAAACATGATATGAGTAAAAAGTAACGGAACGAATTTTCCAAGAAAACTCTGGCTGTCCCCCCCCCCTAGGGGTGCCTTTCGGGTTAAAATGGCTTAAATTGACACTTTTGTACTTATCAAAAAGAAATTGATGCCTTGGATTTTTATGAAACTTTCTGAAAAGTTGTAATTAACTGATTTCTATATAATTTTGTTTGTCTATATTTCACGATAACTCTTGGGTGTGCCCCTGGGGCTCTTTTAGGGCTAATAAAAACACTCCATTTTTGGGACTATTTTACCAAATTTGTCTAAAATTTTCTGTGTATGTCTATCAAGCAGTTTTGCATGGTGTTGAACTCAAATGTAAATATGTTAAGGTCTTTGGGACTTTTGGGGCTAAATGGGGAGAGGCAAATGATGGGCTTAGTCATTTCTTTTTTTGCACGGTGCAGAACTCAAAGTACATATGTTAAGCCCTAAAACTGAGTCGTTTGTTCATTTTCACCAGGATTTGACATCCTCTGGGGAGTTTGGAGGCTAAATTGGGGTAGGGGCAAATGCTGAACTTAGTCGTTTTTCATGCCTCGTTCACTGTGCATTTACGGGGGACTATGCATGCTTCACATGTTTTCATTGTTTTTTTTTTGTATTATTGCCGTGCCGTCTCGAACTGGTTGTCAGCCATCTTTTGACTCTCACGTGACTGGTGCTTGTCTAGGAAAAAAACACGCAGACAATTCCTGTTTCCGTAATTTTCGTTATTCTTTCTGATCCTCAGAAATATCGGCGTCAAATGCAATATTTCTTGTTCATCCGTGGGATTTTTTCCCTTGAAACCAAAGCCAACAGATGTTACTGGTCATGTGCATTTCTAGGAGGTCCACCCACCGAGACTCTGTATTTAATCTTTGAGAAGGAGATAGTTTATTATCCATCGCATGAGGCATCTTTACCGCGGCACGCCGATGGGGCTGCCCAGACATTTTTTTGCAGCCCAGAGTGCTCTTCGTCGGGCGCGCTAGCTCTTCAATTCCATTTTCCAATCCTTGTGTAACATCTTTCCAGCGTGGGGACAAGATAAATAAATAAATGTTAGTTCATCAACGTTTATTTCCCATAAATTCTTTTCCTATTTATTTAATTTATTTTTTTTATTGCATTTTCACCCCAAACAAGGCACAGTGCCACTTTGATCTGGGACATAATTTGCAAGAAATACTACGTAGGGAGTTGAGCAGTAAGATATCTCTTTACATTACACATAAAATTCTACGTGTCAATACAGTCAGGAAAGCAGGGACTCTGGAGGGAATTCGAAAGTCTAGCAATCCTAGGGAAGAAAGTATTCGAATAGAAGGCTTTCCGGCATCTAGGGATCTCTACTGTGTAAGGAGTTGAATTACGCTGCTCGTCGAATTTGTCGGGGAGTATTTACTACGATGGTGTATAAGGGCTTAAAGTTCCTCGGAGCACCTTCCATTAAGACAGGCAGAGGGATTACAAAATTTCGTCGACGGAACAGAGGTTGAAGCCTAGCTCACAGCGCGGGAATCTGTTAGATTGGCTACTCTCGTTTGAACCGTGTCTAAGAGTAACAGACTAGTAGCAGATTCACCAACCCAAATAACGCAAAAAACATGCCTTCCGGAATTGAATTATGTTTGAGAAAAATTACATTATTTTAATTTAATTAACTGTAATTCGTAATTAATTTAAGCCTTCCATCCGTCTCTCACCTCCCAATTATATATATATATATATATATATATATATATATATATATATATATATATATATATATATATATATATATACACAAACACACCGTGCAAGAATTATATACAAATCGATATTTTTTTCTAACTCCGATAGTTTTCAATGAAAATTCGTGAAACTTCGCACATTATACGGCAACACTAATGCATACGCAGATAAAAAAATCTAAAGCTGATCTGCGCAATAGCGACCAAACGGCAGTCATTTTGGTTACTCGCAGTTTTTTCAGCGTGCCAACTTTATATGCAAGATGGGACGTAAAGGTGCTTTAAGTCAAGCTGAGAAGTCTAAAAGTGTTCAAATGCTCCATAATAAGATTTCCACCTTAGAAATTGCCAAAGAATTACATCGTGATCGCCGTACAATAAACAAATATTGTACTAACTCCCAACTTTGCAACGGACGTTCTGACAAAGGGAAAATTCTCAAGAAATCATATCTGTAACGTCGAACAATGAGCATGATCAACAGAGAAGTTTGCCTAACCCATTTGAAACTAGCAAACAAGTTTTTGAAAAAGCTGGCGTTCCTGACGTGCCCAAATCAACTCGTTGCCGTATCCTGAGGACAATTGCAAAATTTGGAAAGCCAGAGGTTCGCCTTCAATTGAAGGATATCCACAAGAAAAAGAGGATGGAGTGGGCAAGAGATCACATGAAGGTGAATTTTCAAACTATTTTGTTCACCGATGAGTGTCGAGCGACTCTTGATGGACCCGATAGGTGGAGGGGAGGATGGTACCATAATGAGGGTCTACGTCCCCAAAGGATCAGGCGTCAACAAGGAAGTGATAGTGTGATGTTCTGGGCTGCAATCATTGGCAATGAGCTGGTAAGACAATTCAGAGTCGCAGATGAAGTGAAAATTACCGCCAAACTCTACATTGACTTCATTAAGGAACACTTGAAACCCTGGCACAAGAAGAAGAATTTGGCATTCCGGAAAAAGATGGTATTCATGCATGATAATGCACCGTCTCATTCTGCAAGGATAGCCACTGAATATTTGGAGAGAGTTTTTGCCAGACATGGGAAAATAATGCGATGGCCAGCCTGTTCTCCAGATTTAAATCCCATCGAAAATCTATGGAGCATCTTGAAACAAAATATTTACTCCGGAGGAAGGCAGTACAACTCCAAGGATGACCTCTGGAATGCTTTCTGACTGCTGCCAAAGACATTTCATCAGATGAAATCGAAAGTTGACATCTTAAATGGACCAAAAGCTTTCTGCTCTTGTCAATAAAAATGGCAATTATATAAGATATTGATTGTACTATGGAACCATATTAAAGTTGCTTGTTCTTTATTATTGTTGTTCTCAATTTACAAATTATTATTGTTGTTCTCAATTTACAAATTCCTAGAATAATCAATGTTTCGATGATATTTTAGCACTTCACCATATTTTAACATTGGTTAGCATATAAAGCTGGAACGCACAAAAACAATGCAATCATCAAAATGGCTGCAATTTTTTTTTATTACTGTACATATTAGCTTCAAATTTAAGACCTGCGCTTGTGTTAGTGTTCCCATATAACGTAGCAGATTTCACAAATTTTTATTGAAAACTATCGGAGTATAATATTGATTTGCGTATAATTCTGGCACAGGGTATATATATATATATATATATATATATATATATATATATATATATATATATATATATATATATATATATATATATATATATATATATATATATATATATATATATATATATATATATATATTTAAATAAGGGGGTGGTCACCAACAATGTTTATTTTTCAACATTATTTTATTATTCCGTGTCTTGGTTTTTCATTGAGAATTATGTTTAGATCATTGTAATAATGTTTTTAAACATTGAAATCGTTTTTAACGCGTTTCAGACTTCTGTGAAGCGCCCTCTTCAGAAATTATTTAAAATGCTTATAATATATTCAAAATGTGTTGGAGATGTAAAAATAGCATTTTCGTAGTTTATTTGATGTCAAAACATTATTACAATGATCTAAACATAATTCTCAATGAAAAACCAAGACACGGAATAATAAAATAATGTTAAAAAATACACAATGTTGGTGACCACCCCCTCATTTAAATATACATCTTTATCTCGTTGGAATTTCTTAACCCATTATATATATATATATATATATATATATATATATATATATATATATATATATTTATATATATATATATATATATATATATATATATATAAGTTCAAATGTAACTTAAACCAACATCTCGTTAATCTTTTAGGCATGGTCACAATTAGTCGCAATTACGTCCACGTGGCGATATGCCTTGTTTGGGATGAAGGGGAGTAATACACACATACACACACATTAGAGTAGGAAGCTTTCTTGCATTTAGGGACCTCAACAGTGAAGGGTGTGATTTTGTTTCTAAGCGGATTTGTCGAGAATATGTACGTCGAACGGGTACAATTGCAAAGAGTTCATCAGAATGGATTTAGGTCAGATGGTAACAGAAGTGGCTAGGGAGCTTTATGTTTTTGTTTCGATTCTTGCTGATGGCACAAAAGTTATATGTATATATATATATATATATATATATATATATATATATATATACACGAAATCTGCATAGATTAAAATATCATATTCAAGTATATTTGACTCTGGGCGGCCTGCTACTATATATACATATATATATATATATATATATATATATATATATATATATATATATGTATATATATATATATATATATATACACACACACATATATATTTCTGTATATATATATATATATATATATATATATATATATAACTACTTAATTTACTCACATAAAATTAATATACGAAAGTATAGATTTATGCGTAAACTTTAAGAATTTACTTCAAAAGTGCTCAATACGTAGGTAGAGCTAGTTAGTAAGTTATAAAATGTATATCGCGATTAAGCTACACTGAATATTCCGCGTTTCATCCACTCTAGGACTTTTCAGGCTTATGCGCATAAGCCTGAAGAGTCCTAGCGTGGATAAAACGCGGAATATTCAGTGTAGCTTAATCGCCATATGCATTTTATAACTTACTATATATATATATATATATATATATATGTATATATATATATATATATATATATATATATATATATATATATATATATATATATATAAGAGATGGATGCAGTTTGCTTGGAGCATTGTATAGTATGTTGGTAAATATAATATGTAAAAGGCAGTACAATGTAGAGGTAACGGAAAGACACAAACTGAAGCAGATTGAAAAAGTTTTATTAATACAAATTGCAAAGACATGTGTATGCACATTTTATATATATTTGTACCCGTGATTACCTGGGTAAGCTAGTCTGATGGAATATCTGTGTTCTATGATATTTCGACAAAGATCTGTTCATCAGATATTTATTCGACTTTGGTTCAAACGCACTTCTATTATAGAAAACGAATGTTCCATCAAACCCGCTTACCCGAGTTATCACGGTACAGATATAAATAAAATGTGTATATTAAATATATGAATATATACACACGTATTTGTAATTTTTATTAATAAAACTTTTCATTTGCTTCAGTTTGTGTCTTTCCGTTATCTCTGCATTGTACTGCGTTCTACAAATTTCATTTAATATATATGTATATATATTTATATATATATATATATATATATATATATATATATATATATATAACATTTAATATATATATATATAATATATATATATATATATTATCTGCAATTTCCGTTTTAGTTTTTAAATATTCCTAGCTATCTAATATATCAATCTACCTACACATTCATATCCCGTATGTATATTTACTTATATTTTACTATATGCATTTACTTACATACTTACTTGCTTTATCCGAATTTGCAGATACCAACCATCCTCTCCCCTTAAAAAAAATATATTTTTTTTATTTTAT
>NC_136517.1:34415862-34425862 GCF_053919585.1 Euprymna scolopes | reverse complement strand
CAACTATTTATTAAAGAAAGGATTTTGTTCAAAATTCCGTGCAGATTCCAGAATTCTAAAGAAGGATTCATGAGTTCGGCTTGATGTACATCAAGAAGATCGGAGGTGACATTGGCAGAAACGTTGCTAGAAAAAAAAAAATCGAATAATCCAAATAATACAGATTTTTATCCGTATTCTGTGGATTTGTGGTTCCACGACTGACACGTTTTTGTTTGTAACAGGCACAAGCGGAAACTACCGGAGGATGACACATCCTGATGCTGACTCCTCCTGGATTTTCGTCAAATCCCTCTGAATTGGTTTTGTTACTCTAATACTGCTGTATGGTAAACATTTCTGCCATAGCCCTGACACGACAACGTTGCCACTACCCTAGTCACGGAGAAGAAGGGTTGAATTTTAAGGAGGTATTGCTGTTTTTGTTGGTGTTGTTATTGTTGTTGAGTAGGAGGAAGATGACGACGATGACGAAGTGCTCCGAACCCACAAGAACCGTGACTCAAGAGTATTTAGGGAGCCCTTGTCGGCCATAACCAGTCCTTATATCTGCGAGTTTTTTTATCCCTGACACCGAAAACAGCAAGGCTCAACGGTTGCATACGAAGTCAAGGAATGTCCGTCCAGAAAAACACAAAGGGTGGCGGTTAAGCACGCACAGAATCAATGCTGTTTTCTTCACTTTACAGATTTGTGATTCCTGACAAGCCCTTGTATACTACAGACATAGAAGAGAAAGAAAGGACCAGAGGACGACGGGTCCTGATGTTATCACCTCACAGATGCTTAACAGAGTCCTGTTAGCCAGAAATATCAGACATTAGCACGTTGTCATTGCCGCTACCACGGTGAGCGAGGGTTAGACTTTAATGAAGAAGGGTGTCGTCTTTTCTCTTTTTAGATGTCTGGCGAGAACGAATACCTCAGAATATTATCGTAAAAGAAACCTTAATACCAAATTAAAATCATTATTGGATTGCCCGTGCTATTTTTGCTGGGACACCGCTAATCAAGGCCCAAGAGCCACTCGAGGATAAGGGTTGATAAGTGTCGGGTAGACTGTGAGGCAGCACCATGATGGTGAGTAATTATGTAACTTGGGTAGGATTTGATTATTTAAGAAAACTGATCAGCAAGAAGTTGTTTAATTAAGATTTGAAAACGACCATTCGCGGTATTGTGTTCCTCAGACAGTTCTAGGAAACAAACTTTGCTCATAGAATTTTCGTTTAGTTTTAGGCACTGATGTTGGATATTGACCGGACAACAGCGAGTAACCTGGTCGATTACTATTATTATTATTATTATTAGAAAAATAAAACAATTAGATTTTGTGAAATGTTCAGTCAGGAATTTAACTTAAAAATAAAGTCGATTTAGGAATTTTAAAGTAGATTTGGATTTTGTTAGTTAAGCAAACAAGGTTTTAGCTTACGCGAACGACACGTGATTTGGCCTGTTTTGCTAAAAATTTCAGAAAAGTAAATTACTTATTTATTTACTAAATCAACAGGGCTATTAACAGTTTATAACGTACATATACTCAGGGTCTAACCAAACAGTCTTTTAGTCGTTTCCGGTCTTTTAGTCATTTCCGGTTGTCTTTAGTCTCAAAACGCACCCGTTGTTTTATTTTCTAACTAGCAGGGGACGACCTTATCGGTTGTAAAATACGCTTAAATATATTTTAATTCATGCAGATTTCGTCTTTATTGTTATAGAGTCGATTCTCAAAACAACAAATAAAAACACATGTTGCTGAGATCGAAGTTAGGCAAGATGCGCGGACAACGGACAAGTAAATACTAGTTTTGTATTCTTTGTGTTCGGCTATGCTAGAAGTCTATGCGACTGCTAAAAAAAAAAGAAAAGAAAAAGAGACGTTCTACGGACACAATTTCAGGGTTTGTGAAGGCCATGCAAAAATGACTAGCCTGTAAGTCTACGTCTGGGGGCTTTGAAAGACCGACCAGACAAATTTAATAGATAATGACTCATGTTGTTTGGATCGGAGATAGACATCACGTTCGACCAAAGGATATCAGTTATGTATTCTTTGTGTTCGGCTATGTTATTAGTATGTGACTACTATCGGAAAATAATTTTTTCGGACAGTGTTTGTAGAATGCCTTCAAAAATGCTTAGCATCTGATGGTTTTAAAAAACCATCCAGAAAAAAAAAGTTTTGTTTTAAATTTACGCTTATGCGTGGAATGAATTTTCTTAATTTCTGGACAGAAGATCGCATTTCTTCGCATTGGTCAGAAGAATTCAAGGGAGATAACACATGCATTTCTAAACCAAGGTGAAGTTGTTTTTTTAATACGTTTTATTGTCTTCATCAACTTTGATATAAACATTTTTACTGCGTTTCAACCGATGTATCCTCCGGCTTATTTTGCAAGCGTAAGGTAAAGATTATAATAATAATAATAAAAAAAAAACTTGCAACTTTAAAAACAATGCTGTTTATACACTTAAAGCTAATTAATATAATGTCAAAGTACCCCAATCACAAAATTATTGCAGTAATTTGTTATGGTTTTATTTCAGGATGGTGTGCTCTACATCACACAACAAGGTGGACAAGAATTGAGTATGGGAAATGTTTCAAATTTCGAAGGTGAACATTTTCGACTTACAAATCATTTTTCATTGCGTTTCAAACACTAACGCTGTCAGTTTCCATGATGAACCAATAAATCTAGTATTTTTGGTCCTCCGACAAAAGGAAGGCGGGCCTGTAAATTCACCCTTGTCCGTTCGTCCGTTCATCTGTCCACACTTTTCTCAATAACTACGCCTTGGAATTTTTTGAAATTTTAAACAAATATAATATGAGTAAAACAGTAACGAAACGAATTTTCCGGGAAAACTCCGGTTGCCCCTCCCCTTCTTAGGGCTGTATTTCGGGTTAAAATGGCTAAAATTAACACTTTTATGCTTATTAAAAAAAAAAAAAAAATTAAGTCCTTGAATTTTTATAAAACGTTCTGAAAAGTTGTAACTAACTGATTTCTATATAATTTTGTTTGTCTATACTTCGCGATAACTCTTGGGTGTGCCCCGGGGGCTCTTTTATGGCTAATAAAAACACTCCATTTTTGGGACTATTTTTGCATATTTGTCCAAAATTTTCTGTGTATGTCTATTTAGCAGTTTTGCATGGTGCTGAACTCAAGTTTAAATATATTGAGGTCTTAGGGACTTTTGGGGCTAAATGGGTGGGGGGCAAGTGATGGGCTTAGTCATTCCTTTTTTTTTGCATGGTGCAGAACTCAAATTTACATATGTTAAGGCCTAAAACTACACCGTTTGTTCATTTTCGCTAAGACTAGACGTCCCCTGGGGACTTTTGGGCCTAAAAATGAGGGGGGGGGGCAAATGCTGAACTTAGTTATTTTTTTTATGCCTCGTTTACTGTGCATTCACATGGGACCATGCATGCTTCACTTGTTATTCATGTTTCAGGTTGAATCTTTCACATGGAATGATTGCCAGTAATGTTATACGATATCTAATATTACACGTTTCCCTTCCCCCGGCCACTTCGACAGAGTGGGCCAAAAAAGTGCAGCTATTTCGGTATGGATACCAGATTTTATGATGTGCATTTGTTATTAAAAAACTTTCCACCCTGGAGAAAAGAGGAGGATGTTTTTTTTTTTTATGTGGTGTTGCACTGAACCCGATTCACTTATAACCATATACACTGTATACATATTTTTTTCAATAATAAATGCGACTTTGGTTGCGAAGAAGTTTATCACTACGAAACCGAACTGCTTATCTCCGTTCACATACTAGTTCAATGTTTTGTTGATTAAATTTCGGGCCGTTGTCGAGGAGGGGGTCTTCTGCCCCTTACCGAAAAACAATTGAAAACTAGAATCATCAGCGTGTCATAAACGAAAAATGACATTCAAATGAAGGACCACCGTAGCTTTGCAAAGGTTGCACGCGCGACAAATAAATGAATAAATAAATAAAAATAGAAAAAAAAATAATAATAATAAAAAAAGAAAGAACACGCATTTTTAAGGTGCGTACATTCAACTTTCGCGTTTAGCGATGGTTGGTTGGTTGTTATTTGTTATACGGCATATCAACGCTTTTCAGGTTATTTAATGCCGAATCAAGTTATTTTGGAGAGTAACTTTTTAATAGAATTGAATATATTTGTTTTTTTATTTTTTCAAGTCGTTTTCTATTTAACCCATAGTTGGGGCCCTAACAGATACAACCACTCCGGGTCAGAGTGGACCTAGGAGCAATGGCAATTAAAGGGTGGCTCTACAC
Organism: Euprymna scolopes; assembly: GCF_053919585.1. NCBI lineage: Eukaryota > Metazoa > Mollusca > Cephalopoda > Sepiida > Sepiolidae > Euprymna > Euprymna scolopes. The sequence goes on along the minus strand of NC_136517.1, from coordinate 34,421,563 downwards.
TCCCCAAATCCCGCAAGCTGGGGCCTCAACCTCGGATATAGTTTAAGGTCATATCCAGGACCGTTTAGCGATGGAAATGCTACTCCAACTTTAAGCATGACAAACTAAAAAAGACTATTTAAAAATTAAGTTTGACAGCCCAACCGACAGACAAACCCCCGTGTAAAGATACATCGACGCTAGATCCCGCACTAACGGCCAAAATCCAACCTCTGTCCCATCGCCGCAATGCTACACCCGTCTGCCTGTTTTACAAGTACTTTAATGAAATCTGTTCTGATGAACTCATAGCACTTGTGCCCCCCCTCGATAAACATACTCCCAACCAACCCAACACGCAAACAAAATCCCACCCTTACCCTGCTGAGGTCCTTAACTTTCTGAAAGCCTTCTGTTCGAAAAGTTTCTACTCCTGGACTGATAGACTTTGGAATTCCCTCCCTGTGTCCTACTTCCCTTATTTTAACAATCTGCAGAAATTTAAATGTAATGTGAACAAACATCCCACTGCTGAACTATTCACAGTCCCCTGTTACACACGATCCGAAATAGTAGCCCCTTACGTCCAAGTGGTAACATGCCTAGTTTGGGGAGAAAAAGAGTAAAAAATAAAATTAAAAAATACAAGAAAAAAGTGTGACCGACAAACAGAAATTATATTTCAACACGTAAGCGTGGCAGACTAGCCGAAATTTTATTTTAAACTTAAGCGTAACAGACAAACGAAAATTATATTTCAAATTTAAATCTGACTGGCAAACGGAAATATAATTTGAAATTTAAGCATTGCAGACCAATGAAAACGTCATTTTAAACTTAAGCGTAAGAAAGCAACGGAAACGTTATTTAAAACTTAAGTTGCACAAACGAACGAAAAGGTTAGTTAAAAGTAATGCGTCACAGACACACCAACAGACATGCTCTTATATACATATAGTTATACGCACCTAAAATAAAACGCGTCCATTCAATCTGCACGTTTAGTGATTTGTTTATACGTGATAAACAAACGATATTTTATTTCAAATTTAAGTGTGACAGACCAACGGAAACGACGTCTGTGGAACACAATATCATGGATATGGTTCGCATCTAACTATAACATGGTCGTTTTCTAGTCTAATGTAAATTGTTGTTGAGCCGTCCTCTTCCCAGGTTCCACCATTACTGATCATCACGGTCTTGTCTCACAGTCTAGCTAACACTCATTAACCCTCATCCGAGAGTGACCGCTGGGCATTGATAAGAGGTAACACCCAACTAAATAAATAAATAAAACGACGGTGGTGGTCCGAGAGAACTTAGAACTGTAACAAACGTGGTTCGAGCGTAACGGCAACGTTACACTATGATGCCTGCATTGTCCACCAAGCTTTAATCATGGATGTTCAACAGTCTTCTTTTATTCCTGTACAATAAGTACACCTGGATACGGTGTGTAAAACTGTCCATAACTTTGATTCTCTTCGTACTGATTAGTGTTTTAACTGTGATGTCTTCCTTCATACTCACCGAACCCCCAAACAGCCTATATTAAAACAATCGACAGATTATTCCTGACCACAAAAAGGATCATAACAGCTCAAATCAGTTGTATTCATGTGTGCTTGCAATGTAAAAGTGCTGATTTAGAGCATATTTTTTAAACCGTGATATAAAAAAAAATTGTTGGGTATTCATGACTGAAGTTTGGTGGGCAAGTCAGGCATTGTCTAAATTCTATTTGTATCAAATATGATTGAATTCCAGCACAAATTGTGTATTTTAGTCACAAATACATGGATGGCATCATATTGGGAGGTACTCTTTATTTTTAACTTAAATGATACAGACCGATGAAAGTGCCTTTGCAAAATTAAGCGGGATATAGAGACCGACGGTCAAAGCCTCACATAAAAATGCGAGGACGCAAATACCTTGTTACAAAAACGCGTTTTATTTTCTACGAATGTTAAGTAGCAGGTCCTTCATCGTTGCCATGCTGAGCTCTCAATAAGACAGTTTCTTCTAACATAGTTTTGGGAGTGCAAACAGCCAGGTTACTTGGTTGATATCCTTTTTTTTTTTAAATTTGACTTCAGAGTCAGACACAAGGTCCGTTTTTCTATATGGGGGAAATGCAGCCCCTCCCCCAATAGGGGAACTCTGGATTCGAACAAAAATAAAAATAGGCTCAGTCTACACGGATTCCTCCTTCACTGACTGACAACAGAAATGATGAAGTATCATATACGAACAGTTACTACACATTAATCTATCTGCTGTTATACAAAAGCTGAGTTAATCAATTGTTGTTTCCATAAGATCGTTTTTAATTGCAGAAACTCTTAATCAGTTTTGGGATTGAGTTATTTGAAAGGAATTCAATTAAACTGTGGAACTCTGTTCCGTCTGCCTGCTTCCCACCGGACTACAACTTGGATGTCTTCAAGTCCAACGTTAACAAATTCCTAATGAACCGCCCCCTTAAGTAAACACTTCATCAAATCTCCACACTAACGTAATGTACTTGCAATAACCCTTATCCCTGAGTGGCTTCCGGGCCTTGATAAGTGGTGATCACTGTGTAATAAAAAAAAACAAAACTTTTGTTTAGCCAAGTAAGTTCTATTCCTATACTGTAGGTATCTTTAGAAATAAAATCCGTTTTTTTAAAGCATCTCAGGCTGTGTTAGTTTTATAACCTCCTTTAAGAATGAGTGGTTATAGTTTTTACCGTTTTTTCCATCCCAAACAAAGCACAGCGCCACTTGTGTGTAAGGGGCTACTATTTGAGACAAATTTTGCAGGATTCTATGTAGAGAGTTAAGTAGCAAGATGTCTGTCCACGTTACACTTAAACTTCTGCATGTCAGTACAGTCAGGGAAGCAAGGACCCGGGTGGGAATTCCAAAAATCTAGCAGTTCGAGAGCAGAAATTATTCAAGATGAAGGCTTTCCGATATCCAGAGATCTCTACAGTGTAGGGGTGGGATTGCTTGTCGGGTTTGTCGAGGCATTTACGTCGAGGAGATAGAAGGAATTGGAGTTCGTCGGAGCACTTTCCATGGAAATACTTAAAAAACAGGCACAGTTATGCAACATTTCGTTGATGGGAAAGAGTTTGGAGTTTGGTAGACACCATGGGACCTATTGGATTGATGACTCTTTTTTTGAATTCTTTCTAGGATTGAGAGACTAGTAGCAGATACACCAGCCCAAATGTGGAAACAATACTTCATACATGGGCGAATAGTGACCTGATAGAGGTACAGGATACTTTCAGGGGTAAGTAACTTTCTAGCACGGTAGAGAGAGCCCACTTTCTTTGAAGCAACCTTGGCAATACTCTGGATGAATTTGTTCCAATTCATGTTCCCTGTGAACGTTAAGCCGAGGAGTTTGAACGAAGAGCTTTCAGTTAGTGTATCATTAGCCATGTCTATCAGTGGTGGAGAAGGTTTCTTGTAATTATTAAAGGAAAGAAGCTTAGTCTTAGTAGCATGGAATGTTAGGTCTACCTCTAAGGTTTCATCTGTTTCCTTACATGTGTGTTCAATCGTTTTCCCCTCGTGTCTGTTATAGAGCGGAGTGTCATCAGGAAATATACCCATCTCAGTGACAATTTTATCCGGGAGGTCATCTATGAATAAGAGAAATAATAAAGTTTCAATGATCGACCCCTGAAGCACACCCACATTTGTATCATATTGTTTTGAGATAAATCCATCGAGGACAACCTTTGATTGTGTTTAGTATTCGTCTAGTAGTATTATATGATTTAATTTTCATGAGAAGATCATCGTGCCATATCCTGTCAAAAGCCTTAGATATTTCTAGAGTATTAGCCTCTCCTGTTTTATTCAGTGCCTAATATATGCGTTCAGAGATTATAGTTAAAAAATATCTGCTGTAGAACGGGCTTGCCTAAATTCATACTAAAAGAAGTTTATTATTTGTGAGGTGGTGGATTAGTGCTTGCTTAATTCAGGACTCAAACATTTTGGCAAAGAGAGTAAGCAAGTTAATCTGGTTATACTTTAGTAGGCCAGTTCTTTCGCCAGAACTTTTTAAAACTGGTTCTACAGACGCAGTTTTCTAGCAGCCAGGAAATACTTAGGTTTGAAGGACAATTTATTTTGTTTGTCAGTTTTCGAGACTTTCAAGGGGAGATAATCATGTAGTTCCCAAAATTGATAATTTTGATTTGTAACGAAATTTTAGTTTTATAAAATTTCGTTTTATATTTGTTTTGCTTTACGTCGTCGTACGGCTTCATGTAATGGCCACTTTCATTTATTTCAGAATTATCTTTTTTTTATTTTTTTTTAGAGAGAATGTCTATTATTGTAATTCAATAAATATGCAAATTTTATTTTGTGTTATTGTTGTTTCTTTTTGTTTTTACCAACACGTTGCGCGAAACTTGAATAACTCTTTAGATTGTCTCCCCTTGAAATTCTTCAAAAATGAAAAAAAAAAATCCTTCTCAACACTTCAATCTGTTTCTTTTTGTCCCATAACACCCTCAATTCTCAATGAAAGCAAAGTGCTTATACTGATTCTGTAGACCACGCTTTATACAGCTTTGCATATACGAAAGATGTTCCAAAAGAAATGCCTCATATTTTTTTAATTCCGCCTGAATCGAACAGAGAGGACTGCAAATTGCATTGTTTTGATGACTGAACTTAAGCATCCATGACCTGAAAGTTTCATCTCTCTGTTACAGATATTGACGATATGAGACTCGTATCAAAGACGTACACCGAAAGCAGAGATGCGCCATTGAATTCTTCCATGCAAAAAAAAAAAAAAAATAAATAAATAAAATAATAAATAAAAGAAATTAAACAGATCAATATTCACCGACGCCTGTTGAACGTTTACGAAGCCGATGCAGTTGATGTTAGCACAGTTAGGAGATGAGTTCGTCGATTTCAAGTGACAGAGATGTGAGTGAAAAAGCGGACTCCGGACTTTTACGACCGACGCATCGTTCATCGTTGACAAAAAGTGCATTGCGATTGGTTATGATTAAGTGGGAAATAAATTCTGGAACTTAAAAGGTCGCTCGTTTAAAGGGTACCACGCCTGTCTCGGTAGCTCTTTAGCGTTTTAGCTTTTTTTTTAATTAAAAAATAGGAGACCTTGCTTTTGAAATGTTCCTCGTAGTATTCCAGGAGTTCACATGCGAATGTTTGTAATTCGTCCTTTGATACACTATTTGTCATAGTAATAAGTATCCAACTTGGTGAGTCGAACGTAAACTGATACCAAGATTAGAAATTTCCTCAAGAGATGCGAGACTTGCAACGGCTTGTTAATTTAATTGCCTGTTTGTTAGTTTGCTTGTTTGCTTGTCCGTTAAGTGACTCGGGTCTCGGCACAGAGCTCACGAAGACTATTCATCAGGATTGTCTGGTTTGTATGAAGTCCTTGTTGTTCCGCAGCTATTCGTTAACGTGCAGAATTGCAGCTGTTTATCACCGACAGCGGGAGAAGATGTATCTCGTAGCTGCATGCGAAGTCGGGGAAGATTTGATATACAAGGTAGAACAATAAAATTATCACCCTAAAGAAAGCAACACTACAGATTTATTTTAAAACTTTTATTAAAAAACTCAGTTCAGGTAGCTTGATTATGTAGTAGAGCTGAAATCTATTAAATGTAGCCGTCTTCAGCCTTAATCATCGTCTCGATACGGGTCCGGAACTGGGA
>NC_136517.1:34408362-34410862 GCF_053919585.1 Euprymna scolopes | reverse complement strand
TGTCTTAACTAAGATTAGTGGTGTATCTTTCCCAGTGAATTATTGCATCTCCAGATACCAACCTGGAAATTTCTTATGACTCAGTGCGATACATACAGCGCCTAGCCTTCCCAAATAGTCACCTATCTAGTACTGGTCAAGCTTATCGTTGCTTAACTTCGATGATCTGGCGGGACTGAATTTTATTAAGTACTTTATTCACTACGATACGTGTAAGAGGTTAGATCGGCCGAAATGTTGCCAAAATAACACTCAAGATGGGAGCAATAGTCGGAATAACCGAAAAAAATACGAATTATCCATCCTTATTTTAAAGACATAAAAATGACATTCCTCTAATGGCGTCTGGTTGTGCGTTTCTCTTTCTACCGACCTAAGATTTGCAGTAGTCTTTGTTGATGCTTTCCTCGGGACGGGTAGTTGAAAAATGTCCTTGAAGAAATGTTACTATATTAACGGGTTATTATATTTGACTTCCATTAATCATATTGCGAGTTCATTTCTACTGCACCATCTCAACATAGAGTATAAGCCTTCCTATCTATAATATCTCTAATTATATATAAAAATGTACTTTGTTTGTATGTGTGTGTCTGAACATGTGTGCCTCTGTGTGTATATCTGTGTGTATGTGTGTGAGTTTGTTTCCTATAGTCCCCGAAACGGCTGGACCGAATTTTTTTTAAATTTCACACAAATGTACTTTATGTGTCTGGGAGTGTTCTTAAATAGGTTTTGTATCTGAATTCCTCCGAAAATCAATAATCAAAAATAAAAAAGGAAAACGAAGAAGGAACAATCCGATTATGGCCAAAGTCAACACTTTTACATTACAACTGGCCCGGCATATAAAATCAACAGTATATTCTTTTATAAGACAGGGGTGCGCTCGAAATAAATATTTCTGTTTAGAGCATAATTGAATCATGATACTATATTGTTGCATTTTAGACTCAAGTTTTTTCCTTAAGATTTCAGCTGTTTTCATTATTGTTGTTTGTCGTATTTTTCCAATCATTCCTTTGATTCCAATTTCTCCCATTCTTTTTTCCAAGTTTTTTCGGGATTGTTCCTTGTGCTCCTATTATTATTATTATTATTATTATTATTATTATTATTATTATTTATTTTTTTTTAATTTAAGAAAAATTACGTTACATGGCCAATTAAACTAAAAAAGAATAATAATTTTTAATGTTTAATATCCACTCTTATCTCAACACTGTTCCTTAAATTCGCCGTCACATGTTACGGACGAAGAAGACGATATTTTTTTCATGTATTTAGAAATGCCTAATAACAAGACATTATTTCTTTTTGGTTACTTAGCCTTTTTTTAGCTAATAGAAAAAAAAGTCGATTTGGAAATTTTAAGACGACTTCCTAGAGTGAATGTGGTATTATGGTGATTGTGGATTCTCGCTAGGACCAGCACAGACTAATATTAGGTAAAGCGACAAAGATCACCATACACCGCCTTCTTCATACTTTTGAATGGCCTTTTACCTAATTTATTTCGATAGTTTTACAGTTTATTGAAGTAAATATATTTTTAAAGTGCAGTATTTCCTATCCACATATAGGCGATGTTTGACAAATGCCGGAAGTTTTATTCAAATTATCTCCCTTGAAAATTAAATTTTTAAAACGTTAAAAAAGAAACGATATTCTTTTTTTAAATAACACATTTTTACATTTAAATCCTTTTTAAAAAACATCTCTTTAATTAATTCAATCAATAATTGCAATAATAGTACCACCCATAAAACGCTTGCGTGTATAGAAGAACATTTGGTAATACAATTTAGAAATGTATATTACAGAATATTAATTGGTTACGAACTTTTAAAAATATTTTAATATCGAAATTTGTTTGAGTAATCTTCGTGATTACCGTAATATTTGGAAATGTTCTTGTATGATTAGAATTAAAAAAAGTCAAAGCGTGTTTGACATTGACATAATTAGATTACACACACTTATATATACGTTAATATAATTAGGATATATACATATACGAGCAGTACAGCCCGGCTTTACTCAGGCCCTGCGTATTGTTCATAACTTTATATGCATATGTATATATAAAATTAAAGTTTGACTCATGTCCAGGTAACCGACATCTAAAATGACAAGTGTTTACATCCAAAATTGGCGGAGGAGTTTGGTAAAGTCTGCAACGGTCAACTCTTACAACTTTACTATCTTGGCAGCTAAAATTTCGCCCCAAAACTGATAAAAAAACTTGCTTCATCTCTGAATACCCTTTATGTACAATTTCAAATGTTTAGACCCAAAGTTTGCTGAATAGTTTGCTAGAGACCGCAAAGGTCAAGTCTTTTGAATTTTGACCCCTTGGAAGCTTACTTTTCGGCCATCTTTAATTTTTCTTTCGACAATTTTGTTCGTTTTTCCTATGTTCTTTCTTACAATTTTTTGCATTGTCTTTGTTTTTTTTTTTTTATAATTCCGTTCTTTTTCTTTTTTTCTATCCTTTCTA
>NC_136517.1:34393362-34405862 GCF_053919585.1 Euprymna scolopes | reverse complement strand
ATCCTAGAATACGGAAACCAACCTATATAAACTGCGAACTTTAACTAGTAACTTTAATACTGGAATAATAATAATAATAATAATAATAATAATAATAATAATAATAATAATAATAAATAATAATAATAATAATAATAATAATAATAATAATAAATAATAATAATAATAATAATAATAAATAATAATAATAATAATAATGATAATAATAATAAATAATAATAATAATAAATAATAATAATAATAATAATAATAATAATAAATAATAATAATAATAATAATAATAAATAATAATAATAATAATAATAATAATAACAATAATGATAATAATAATAATAAATAATAATAATAATAACAATAATAATGATACTAATAATAATAATAATAATAATAATAATAATAATAATAATAATAATAATACTTAGCAGGACCCGTGGAAATTTCACGGTAGTTAAAATCTTTTAAAACACATCAGTAAGAAATTCCTTATTGTTATATTACAAAAATGAACGTATGGAAGCAAGTAGAACAAAGAACTTTAGTTTAAACTTTTATTGAAGGTCAATGCGATCGTAACTGATGCTGGTGATATTGTCAGGAAGTGCTGGTGATGATTGAGGCGGTGACAGGGACGTCGATCAGCTGCTTGGAGTGAGAATAGTGGTCAGTCAGCAGGTTCTTGGGAGTCAGACTGAATTAAAAAAAAAAACTGTGACATTGTTGACATCGATTTTGTGAAATGTGATCTTGCATAAGCCACTTCTGCTATATCCTAGAAGAACCTTCCATGCATTTTCTTCTTAGCCAGTTCCTCTGCCCTTTCTCTATCCATAAGTTTCACATAATCAGCCTTGGTCTCACATACCTCCACTTCATTGGCCACAACCTTAAGTATCCACTCCTCACTTCTAACCACATGCTCCTTCAACGACATCTCCTCGGTTCTAACACAATCTTATACACTTTTCAATCCTCTTCCACCATCTTTCCTCTTTTGATACAGCCTTGCTACGCTACTTCGAATGTGAAATATACCAAACATTGCTAAAACTTTTCCTGTTTTGATATCCATGGCATGCAAATCCTTGTCAGACCATTCTAAAATTCCCGCACTGTATCTCAAAACACTGACTGCCCATGCATTTACTGCTTTCATTAGGTTTCCTCCATACAGTTTCGACTTTGCAATTAGTTTCAATTAATAATAATAATAATAATAATAATAATAATAATAATAATAATAATTATTATTATTGTTATGTTTCTCGCTGCAATTCACTACCTGAATAAGCAACAAAAATGCAATGAATTTGGGACACAAAAATAATCAAGGGCGAGACAGACGAGAACACATAGACATGCCTACGAAAAGACAAATCCAAGAAAGAAACGGAATCGCTACTGACAGTCGCATTGCGCAACGTTATCAGAACGAACCAGATAGACGAAACCCACGAAAAAACTGATGTAAACTATGTGGGCAAAGAGACGAAACAGCAAATCAAATCAGAAGTAAATGTATTAAACTAGGTCAAAAGAACTGTGAAAGAACAAACACAACTGTGTGGGGAAGGCTGTCCACTAGAAACTACTTAGTGAAACCAAGCTCGGTTGGTAACGCACAGAAAATGAAGACAGAATGAAGATAAAATAACTGAACAGACGGTGGTTATCAACTGGACACTGGAAGGGTGTGGAGAGTACTGGAATCTTGGGACTCAAAGTCGAAAAAAAGTCGAAATGTCGTTGTATGTATGTATTTATGTGTATGTATATATGTGTGTGTGTGTGTGTGTGTGTGTGTGTCTGTGTCTGTGTCTGTGTGTGTGTGTGTGAGAGAGAGAGAGAGAGAGAGAGAGAGAGAGAGAGAGAGCGCAATCGTAAGCGGCAGTTGCAATGCTATTGAAAAACGTAGGGATTGCTGAAACTCTGGAGAGACTTGCTGTCATTAAGACTCCAGGGAACACCACTTGTGCTTTTTTGAGCACGCTTTCGAAGTAACTACTACTACTACTACTACTACTACTACTACTACTACTACTACTACGAGAGAGAGAGAGAGAGAGATTTTGTATTTGTATGTCTTAAGACGAAACTATACGAAACATTTTTTTTAATATTATATTATTTTAATACCTATTAAGACTTAATTAAGTTTACTATACTATTTTCAATGCCCAGTTAAGGGATTGAAGTAATGTACTATCTGTTCTCCTATTATTCCGTCCTCCCGGGCATGACCTCTTCTTTTCTCGGAATACTGTAATATATGTTCGTTCGGCATGATGCTATCATTTCAGGTATGACTTTCTTCTTTGGGAGTTAATATAGTGTATATTCGTTCGTCATGATACCATCCTTCCAGGCATTGCCACCTCCTTATTGTTTGGGAGGCGGGGTAGTGTAGTATGTGTTCTATGGTCATAATAATGTCATCCTTTTTCTTTTCATTGCTAGTATTATGCTAGTAAAATAAGCGACCTCTGGTCACATACTTTTCATAATAATAATAATAATAATAATAATAATAATAATAATAATAATAATGATGCGACATTTCTGCCTTTTTTCCTCTGCCGTTTTTTTTTTTTTTGGCATTTATACCACGTAACATGTGCTTGACAAATGGTCGGCAATTACTCAGACCCGAAAACAACAATCCAATTCCCACCCGTAACTTACCCGTGTATCCACCGCCATTAAACACACCTCTTTTTATCACACACACACACACACACACACACACACACACACACACACACACACACACACACACACACAGAAACATATATATTGTTACAATCCTGCATATTCTTTCTTTATTTCTTTTTTCTTTCTTTCTTTTTTTATTCACATATTTCCTCTCTTTTCTGTGTATATCTATCTATATATATATCTATAAAAGTGTGTGTGTGTGTGTGTGTGTACATTTACCTACGCAATAACTCTGTCAATTTTTAGTCTACAGACTCGAAATTTGATATACAGGGTACTGAGATTTGGGAAAATCGATGTGATCGGTTTGCAACCAGAAATTTGGCGATTAAGAGGTCAAAGTTCAACGATTTGACCTTTGAGAACTCTAACAAACTCCTCCAACAATTTTGGGTCTACACACTTGAAATTTTAGATATAGGTTCCTTGAACATGGATTTAACTTAATAACTCAAGTTGAGCCCAAAACAATAAATGTTAAGGGATCATAATAGGGGTCAAAGTTTTTAAAAATTGACCGCTTTTTTTTTTTTGGCCCAACATACATCTCCAAACACCGGGCAACGTCGGGCTGAAATGCTAGTATATATATAAAAGAAATTCCATTCCCATTTGTTTTTTGTTGGTCATTTTTTATAGCATGTCAACCTCTTCAAGTCATCTAATCCCGAAATATAATACCTATTTTCAACGGTTAATGATATACGCTTACTTGAACACAAATAACTGTTTTACAAATTAGGAAGAAATTAGGTTGGATACGAATTTCGTTTTTCCAATTACCTTCTATATGCCCGAATATGCATATTTACCTGCCTTCTAAAGGATAGCAGCCTATCCCACAACGGATAAAAATGCTAAGTAAATTAGGGACATAGTACTATATGTATGGATTACTGCCGTATTTGAAGGTTCTCGTATGTAGCTGTAATTTGATTAATCCTTTTCTTGCTTCTTCTCTGCTATCTCCCCCCTCTCACTCTTTTTATCTTTCACACAAACGTGAGCTTGCTAGTTACAGCCTTGTTTTTAAAATGGTATTATAGCATTAGTTTTTCAAAATTATCTGATCTATCTCCCCCCCCCCCGCTTCCTTTCTTCAAGCTCGTTTGACTCATTGATCTAGTGGCCTCCATTAATTCGCTGTTATGATACCTCATTGAAATACAGCTTCTTATTCCAGTAGCTTCATTTTAAGAATTGCAAGGTTGTGGAACTCTCTATTTGCTTACCGTTTTCCTCCTAACTACAGCCTAAGCATTTTCAAGACTATGCTCAATAGGAATCTTCTGTCTTTGCAATAAACATCATTCGCTCTCGTTATCTCTTTAAAACAAGTGGCTTAACGCCTTGTCTCTAGCGATTTCTATAAGATTAGGTGATAGTTTTCTAAAAGTTGAAACTCAGTACGGAGTATGTTTATTTATTTATTTATCCATTTCATTTTTCATATCAGTTCAGTCTCTCTTCATTTCATTTGTTTGGCCTGTCTGCAGAAAGCGGGTTTATTTTATTTTATTCACAATTTGAAGTTATTTTGGAGTGGAATTCGAAGCTCATATTTTGTAATTATATAAAAATATTTAATATATAAAAGTATATGTTTATTAATAAACAGATCCACTGAACCTATATAATAATTTATTCATCGGACTCATTATATAAACAAAGAAAAATCCAGGAAAGTATGCCTACTTCGGACGTGACGTGGATTACTCAAAATACAGATTGGATCCCATTACCACACTGCTACCAAAGACATTCACTTCGGATTTTACCATGGAATTTGGATGTGAATTCCTATATCCTTTTCATTAACTTCCCTTACTCTATGATATTTAAATACTTAAAAAAACATTTCAGTGTGATTTTCCATGTCTTATTGTTTTAGCAAATAAGGTGTAAACCATTATAATTATTTGCTAATATTTTCTCCTCTGAAGAGTAGGTAGAACTCGAAATCCTATAGGATAAGGAGATATAGTATTTCAAATGCATTTTTTGTCTTACATAGAATAATAAAAACCTTTTGATTTGCAATTTGACCATTTCACGTTATAAATTTTTAAATTTACTGAATGACTAAAATTGTATATATATATATATATATATATATATATATATATACTTTCTATTTGTTTTTATATAAGCATTAATATGATGCTGCACAGTTATGAGCATGTTTCATTCAGCTAGTTAATAGTAACTAGAGACCTATTCAGGCCATACAGCTTATATGAAAACAAACTTTACTTATATATATATATATATATATATATATATATATATATATATATATATATATATATATATATATATATAGCCAGTAGAGTATAGTTTCCTAGAAGTACATCCAATGAAACAACATGTGTCTACCAAAATAGTGCTCAATGAGTGAACAGAGCAGGTATATTAATTTTATTTATACAAACATTAATGGCTACATATGTGCATACATGTTTCTGTAATCACCCACGTTGGGGGATTACGTCTTCAGGCCAAGAACCACCTTCAAAAGTCTTTTTTTTAGACTTTTGAAGGTGGTTCTTGGCCTGAAGACGTAATCCCCCAACGTGGGTGATTACAGAAACATGTATGCACATATGTAGCCATTAATGTTTGTATAAATAAAATTAATATATATATATATATATATATATATATATATATATATATATATGCAATTACAAATTACTTAAGACTTCAGACGATCATGGCTGACGGAACGAAAGCAAGTTACCCTCGTTGTTTAAATAAAATGTTATCTTTAAAATTATGTATAGAGTAGAGTAAAAAATGATTATCAGGGTCACTTCGTTTATAAAAGGGAAGGGAAAGGATTAACTCTCAAATAGATGTCGAAGTCGGTTTTGTCATTTTGTCCTTTAGTCCCTACATTTCATAAGCGATGTTTCCGACAAAGGAGAAAGAATTGCTGTTCCCTTGGAAATCTATCGATCTCACACGTTGTTGGCTAGTTTTGGACCTTGAAGTAGTATTGAAGTTACATCAAATGGCTTCATGATTTGTTTGGAGTTTCCTATAGAACAGTAATTATAGGAATGATTATTAAATAAAAAATGTAAAAAAGGCGACAACGAAGGCCCGTTAACCAGCAGCTTATAGTAGGCAAGATAGAGAGCGAGATGTGTCCTAGGAGCGATAGGGTGCGTCAAGGAGAGAGAGAGAGAGAGAGAGAGAGAGAGAGAGAGAGAGAGAGAGAGAGAGAGAGGAAGTATTAAAAAGAAAAAAATTACTCGCAAAATGAAAAAAAAAAAGCCAAGCGAGAACAACACGAAATATATAGAATGACAATCCCCAAAAGCCACAAAGAATGAAAGACGCCGGAGCGTGGATTCATGGTACCATGGTTTAGGTAAATGCGCAGGCAGTGTTAAAGGTCACTTCTTTGGCACCGTTAAGCATTATGCACCATGGTCGGGTCAAGCAAGCCGTTTTGTGAGGTTATTTGGTCGGACAATTGACTCTGTTTGGAACGTAACAATAAATTGCGACAAACACTCCCACGAATCACGAGACAAAGAGAAAGAGAAAGAGAAAGAGAATAATGGCGGAAAGTGAGGAAATAAGGTAAACGGAAGAAATGAATCGGTGTAATCAATGGCTGAATGGGTTAAAAAGGCATTCCATATCTATATATTTATCTATTTTTACCTATATATATATATATATATATATATATATATATATATATATATATATATATATATATATTAGTTAGAAGAAAAAAACAAAAACAAGCCAAAAGTTAACCGAATCATACATTTATTTCAATCTAATAGGGCCTTATCAAATGAATGAACTAGTTGAGAGTTGTCGCCAGAACTCTAGCTATGACAACTCTGACCAGCTCACTCATTTGAAAAGGCCTTATTGGGTTGATATGTTTAGAATGAGATTGGACTAAATGTTTAGTTGTATTTTTCTCTAGCGTACAGGTAAATAAGAACTTAAGTTCTATTACTACAGATTAGGCGGGCATAAAGAAGAAATATTTACGTTGTAACATAGTTCATATGAGCGCGTGGGAAGTACCAGCTATGGCGAATGATGACTGGCTGCAAAGCGATTTGCAGCAGCAGAAGCAAAGTGCGCGTCGAAGAAAATGGACGTGTAATGTCAAAGATAAGAATGCGTCGGCTGTAACTGGCATGCGGTCGAAGGAAAGAGAACCGTCAGTCAGATAAAATGCACATGTGGCAGTAGGAAACCTTTTTAAATGGTGCTGAACGTAACGCTAAGAAATGCTTGTGTTAAAAACGAAAAACCTGCCGACCACGATTTTTATTTCTTTCTTTCCAGTTTTATTTTTATGAATTAGCAAAGTAAAGTGTACCGCCATGTAACGTTACATAAATTTATTTTGGAAACCGTGACTAGGTCTTTTCTCATAAAAGTATCAATATGAAGAAAAAAAAAAACGTTTGCACGGAAAATGCGGTTGCAAAGAGAGGCAAAAAGATAAAAAAGAAAAAATAGAAACGCAGTCGCAAATAAGGATTTAAAAACAAACCCAGCCGAGAGTAGAAAACCTAAAGCAAAAATGATATTATACGAGTCGGTGAGTACATCGCTTATTTCTTCTTGTCTTTTCGCTTTGGAATTTTTTCTTGTCAGTCATATTTTCTTGTTTTGTGGGGAACTTTGGTTTACAGTCAATGTTGTTTTAGTGTTAAAAACGAATATTTTAGTTTTATGAATCAGTTATGCATTATAATAATGATATTGTTTCACACTCATTTTAACGCAGAAAATAACTTGTTTTGTTTTAGAGAGAAATTTGGAATAAACCATTTTGACTTAAACATATTTTTATAAGTTTGTGTTTAGACTGTTTTAAGTGGTATCTCCAAATTTATTGTTATGTATTAATAAATTTTTAAAATTTGAAAACCTTGGTTGGAGGTTTTGTAATACTGGAATAAATGTTTAAATAATTATAAATATACGTACTGAAGTAAGTACTAAAACTAAGTACTAAAAATAAAAATAAATTTAACTTTATTTCTATAAAGAATAGCAATTTTGTTCTAAGCTTTTGGGTCGTTTATAACTTACTAATAAGCTTGTCATTGTGAAAATGATTATCACATATGAATACATTGTAATTTTGAACTTTTTTTTAAAAATACAAAGTGAAAAAGAAAAGAGACGCACATTTTTAGCACGGGCTCTGATAAGCAACTTGTATATAATTTTGCTTTATTTGCGAGGTTTTTCACCGTGTCTGGTGCTTTTATTTCTCGGTATTTTGCTAAGTAGATTAAGATAAATGCAGAAACGCTGAAATATTAAAATGTTAAGTAGTTTTTTAATTTTGAAATAAAAGCAAGACTGCGTGACGGCCAGGTAGGACATTAAGAAAATTATTGTTTGTAACTGAAACACTTTATGATAATAAAGCGCAGCAACTTACACTGCTGTATGGTAGAAAGATAAGTACCTACTGAATATTTGGGGTGCTCATAGTCCTCGGTTATAGACATGGAGCATGTAAATAGCATCCGAAATGCATCGACAGAACTCGAACAACGAATCCAAATTTTTGGATATTCACGTAATCTAACCATCAGAAATTAGTAATTGGACTTTGGTGGGCCGGTTTGCGTACAAAGCTTAGAAGATATTGGAAATTAGAGAGTAAATAAACAGTACTCGCGTAAAATAGCTGGTCTGCCGAGGCTTAATGATAAAGTTAAACTGTATTTTGATAAAATAGGGAGAAAATGCAATAAATGTTTTATAATGTTGATACCCGATTAAATCGGGGGCACGAATAATACCTCTGGCCATTGAGTTAGGTATCAACCGTATTTGTCTCGAATAATCTCATCTGAAGTTACTGAGCAATTAAGAAACAAAAAATAGGTCGAAAATGTCTTGAATAATTACGCCAAACAGGGGCTATGCCATTAAGAGACAAAAAGAGCCCGTGGATTAAATAAATTGTTCTCAAATAATCTCGTGAAAAGTAACAGCAATAAAGAGATAAATGGGTCATAGGACTTGGAATAATGTTATAACTAGTTTAGTCACGTATTTCAAAGAGAAAGTTTTAAACGGAAAAAAAATTGGGGGGCCAGTTGGCGTAAAAATCTAGCAATGAACAAGGAGAGATATAATGTTATGACTGATAGGATATTGAGGGAAAATCGAGGGTTGATTTAAGAGAATAAAAAATATTCGGCAATTTTGTTTATTGATGAACCCATCAACATGAAAATGGGCTTCATCCGACATTATTAGTTTTTTGAGAAAATCGGGATCATCATTGGCCAAATCCTGGAGTCGCATAGCGTACTCAAGTCTTTTTTCATTATCTCGGGGTTGAAGTTCTTGAACTAGCTAAACTTTATATGGAAAATATCCTCTTTCTCTTAGCATTCTCAGAAGTGAGGTTCGAGAAATGCCAAGTTCTTTTGATTTCCTCCTTGTGGATGTGGATGCATCCTCCTCCAAACTCCTCTCCAATTCCTCGAAATTTTGAGCTGTTCGTACAGTACGAGGCCTACCACTTCTCGCCATGTCGGATATTCCTTGTTGGTCCCTAAAACGAGCAATAATTCCTCGGATTGCTTTTGCCGAAGGAGAGTTTCTGGTGTTGTAATGACGCCGATAGATGAGTTGAGTTTCCGAAATCGACTCATTGGATTTAAAGTACCACTCTATTATGAGGGTACATTCCTTAGGGCTAATACGGCTCATACTTGCTTCGGAAGGGGTCCTTTACTTATTCTGAAAAAAAAAAATCAACAAATAAAAAAGTTATGAATTTTTAAAAATAGGACCCTTATTTTGGCCCACCCTGTATGTATGAATGTATCTTAAAACGCAATTAAGATATAACATATGTGCTATGAAGACTGTCAAAAAGTAATAAACTTGATTGCTAAAATAAAATATGTTTCAGTTAAATGAATTTGAAGATTCAGAACCAATAAACATAAAAGAATATACAATCTCTGATTTGGTCTTACAAGGATTTGACTTGCTTTGTAAAATATCATTAACATTTGAAAATGTATTCTTGCACAACCAAGTTAAAACACTTCAACACTACTTCAGTGAAATTTCTGAAAATACAAAAGCACACATTCTTGCTTCACTAAGTCCCCCCCTTTCAATGTATTGAAATGTTGCCTTTAAATATTTGGAAGAATATGCTGGAATTACTTTACATTTACAAATGAAAAAAGAAACAATAAATAAAGTATAAATGGTATAAAATGGAAATATCGAACATATATACGAAGATATTTTTATTTGAAATTAATTGCTCATATTTTATCTTGAGCTTTCTTTTCGCATTTTCTTTTATTACTTCCGGTAGTGTTCTTGCAGAGAATTTGTTTGGAAAGGAAGGTGTGTACAACAGTGCATATGAATGAGCGTGTGGGAAAGTATCAGCAGCGGCAAAGGATGGCTGGTTGTGAAGAGATTAGTAGCTGCAGAAGCAAATGTCAAATATGGGAATGGGCAGGCTGTTACCAGAATGCGGTTAGAGCAAAGAGAAACACTGCCAGTTAAATGAACATGTGGTAGCGAGAGGCTTTTTAAAGTTGTACCGATAGTAACGGTAATAAAGACTTGCTTTAAAAAAGAAAAATACCGACCACGATTTTTATTTCCAGTTCTTTTAAGAATTAGCAAATTAAAGTGTAACGCCATGTAACGTTACAACATAATATTCCAAGGCCGCTGCGAGGAACGTTGGCTCTCTCTACCTTGGTAGAACGTTACTTACGCCTGAAAGTATCCTGTACGTCTACCAGGCCACCATTCGCCCATGTATATTATTTACTTCCGCCATATTTGTTCAACATAATGTCTCAACGCTTAACACCGATTAATCGTCCCAAAATTAATATATAGTGTTTAAAATGTTCCTCTATTTCTATGTATGTGTGGGTGTTTCACATATACATTTGTACACATCGTAACAAACAAACAAACGTACACGGTGCAGTCTTTTACAACAAAGAATTACATTTTTGTCCGCTTGGTAGAGGCAAAGGAAAAACATACCTTTTCCATAGGGACGAATAGTTCCCCCACACTTTTATTCTGCTTCTTACATTCCTGAAATGAATTTGAAGGAATACCAAACACGAAGCTCATTTTATATAAACTTTATTCTCGACTTCCCATCGTAGCTACAAGACGCTGTAAATTCTACAGCATGCTAAGATCGCGTTTCGCCCATCTCCCAAACGTGGAGACGATATACTCCATGCTGACTTGTCCAACTCTCTTCCTTTGACTTCAAACTCTAACTAAAAAAAACTGTACGTGTCTCAAAATCTATATTCGTTTCATTACGTCATTAATACATGTAGCATTAAGATCACCTGATATCATCACCAAATCATCTTTATTGCTTATGTTCTAATATTCCACGTTAGCATTCCCGATACATTTCTACCATGAATAGTTTTATCTGTGAAATACCTAATTTATCTCAATACATATTTTCTAAAATTCTATTTTCCAAACACCAACAACGATCATACTAATAACCGTTCAGGTTACTTGGCATCCCCCGGCAGTTCTGTATATTTGTATTATTTGGATGATATAGATTATTGTCTTTATTTTAGAGGTTGTTCTCACAACGTCTCGGCCGATGTAAACTCCCACCTTTCCTTGACGAACTCGGAAATCTTTACATCGAACGCGGGAATCTGTACTCAATCTTGAAGTGAACCCTTAATTTAATCCACAACGTAGACCGTTCTCGTTCTGTCAGCCATTGCAGTGTATAAGTATTAAGTGATTGCTTTTATATACTCAGTATTATACGATACTTAGTATTCAACTTTCAACCCCCGTAAATGACAAAAAAAAAAAAAAAAAAACAAGCTATGAAAAAAAGCAAAAGAAAATAGAAAAGGGAAGGTTGAAAAAAAGAATGAAAAAATACCGAGAAGAGGAAAAGGAAAGAAAGAAATCGCCAGCTGTAAAGAAATGTTTTGATAGACTGACCGCACCTCCATCTTTTCTGGGGTCAGTATCAAAGGTCATCATTTGGCCAGCAGTTCTAAAATCTGACAAGCCCGAAACGAAATATACAACCCCTGGAAAAACGATTTCAAATTATCTCTGCTCTTTGAAATTTTCTCGGTGTTCAAAATCCCTAAAGAAAAACTAAAACCATCGTGAATGATTTCTTTTAAATAGTCTACAAGAAAAGAACCGAGGACATATTTGAAGAATCGGGAGATCTGGCGAATTTCAAAAGAAGGTCTCAAGAGAAAACCAGGCTGGTTTAATAATCATAAGGAGAAAAAAACGAAAGATTTAACTAAAAGAAATTTGCTAGCAAAACATCAACTTGGACTCTGGACACAATTGACCCAGCTAACTTTCACATAGAAGTACTCAATCGGACAGACCAGAGGCCACCATGATTACTGCACGTGCTCTTCTCTGGTAATGGAGATGTTAGTTTATTACCGACTACTCGTGGCGCACCTACCAGATAATTCCGACAACTCTCTTGATGGTTATTTTTGAAAGCCATAGTGCTCGGTGAAGCAGGCGTTTTTTTTTTTTTTTTTTTTTTTTTTTTAAATTTTAAGCAGCACCTTCCGGTGTTGTGCGACATCTCGTTTTTAGTGGTTGGTATTAGTTATCGAGTACCTTTCAAGGATAAAGCTCACGATCGTCTGAAGTGCATATTGACAGATTCTGTTGATGACAATTTTTAGAGGCATAGTGCTCGGAAAGCTGACATTTTTTTCTTCCTTTGTTGTGCTATACCTTTTTCT
>NC_136517.1:34293362-34388362 GCF_053919585.1 Euprymna scolopes | reverse complement strand
GTGTAATTTCCGGAAAAACATTAAAAAAAAACCCCACTTATTATAGTATTTATAGTCCACTGCTTGCAAAAATATAATTGAATTCAAAACGCGCGTGGGAAACGTCTTACAGTGCCATATTTGATTTCTAAAAAAAAAAAAAAAATTGGAGACATATGTTGAAAATTTCGTATTTAGAATTTACATTAAACGGACATACACACACACATATATGTGTATGTATTTACTAATGTACACCCTTTGTTACAATTGACGGAAAAAACTTTGCTACGTTTTTTTTTTAAATTTTAATATAGATAAGGCATAATCACGTTGACACCTGTTCCCGCTGGATCACGGAAGTTAAGCAACGTTGAACCTGGTCAGTACTAAATGGGTGACCTTCTAGGACTTCTAGGCGCTGTATATGCTCTCCGCTTATCTCGGCATTGTTTCTAATCGTCCTGGACTTCTCCTTGCCACTGGACTCAAAGAGTGCCGATCCAGGAGAGGTGTGGTCGTGGATTGCGCAACCCTTTCCTTATAAATACATGTGCAGCTGTCCCTACAGGGGAGATCCTTTGTCTTGCTCTATATTTCCCTGACTATACTAACATGCGGGAATTTTAGTGTAATGTAAAAAGGTATTTCGCTGCACACCTCCCCAGCAAATCACACAACGAAAGGCACAGACTTTGTAATCATGGTTTGCCTTTTGGCTAAGAGTATCTGTACGAATATTATATTTCAACTTTTGTGTAATCTGTCCGTGAAAGGGAAAATCCTTATAGAATGAAATATTTTATTTTATCTCAATCGGGATTGTTTTTTTTTTTGGAGGGGGGAGGGGAGCTGGATCTTCCTCGTATTAAAAACCGATCTAGTCTCGGTCTGCCCTCGTGGTGAAAGCCACCAAATAGAAACGCGAATATCGTTCAAAACAGATTTGTGTTTAAACCAGGTAGGCGCTGGAGATGGCCCGTGGAAGTCGGAACTCCGGAAAGAAATAAAAAATCGAATACAATGAGTGATTACGAAATTGTCACCCATATTTGTTGAAGGTTATTCGGTCATTAGATACATATTAGCTACACACCCAATCGGCATAATATGTCCATTGTATTTAACGATTTAGACCCGGAAAGAACACTTGCTCTTTTCATGGTTTCATACACAATATATATGGATAAATACAATAATGAAATAAAAATAGACGCAGTGTTTACCTGATATAAGCAATGATAATCTAATATAAATACCAGTATATATATATATATATATATATATATATATATATATATATATATACCAGTATATATATATATACCAGTATATATATATATATATATATATATATATATATACCAGTATATATATATATATATATATACCAGTATATATATATACCAGTATATATATATATATATATATATATATATATATATATATATATATATATTGATCACAACCAAATAAAAAAGCTCAATGTACAATACAGCAGAGCTTATTATACAAGAAAAGAAATTAAAACATTAATTTGAAATTTACAATCAAATTTATTGTGCAATCTGAACGTGAGGACACTACAGCAGGAATTGGAATACACCCTACTAAAGCCTTATTGTCACTGCTGGCGAATTTCAAAAATGCAATCTGGTTGTGAGGACACTTTAGAAGAATGATATGCAATAAAATTATGTTTTAAACTTGGGAAAAATCTCACAGAAACGTATGGAATGCTTCAGACTGCTTTATGAATAAGAAAGGCAAAACACCAGTGTTGATTGGCCAAAATAAAGAATTTCATAGATAAGGACCGTTGTGTGTCTATAGAGACAATAAGTACGCAGTTTCATATTAGTGTTGGAACTGTACACACAACTGAAGATGTGGAAGATTTGTCGAAATCTACCCAAAAAATGCATGCATTGAATTGTTCATTGATTCTGTGGCATATTTTGCACCAGGCTGTCCCAAAAGAAGCTGATGGTTAAAAAAAAAATCATAACTTTCTTAATTCTTTATATTTGTCTTTTATTTGTTCAGACCGTCTAGAGTAACCCTTCCAAGGTCATCATGACTTGTTACACTACCGAGGAGCGAGATATTTATCGTAGAGTCGTATTTTCGGTTGAATGAGTCAATATCAGAAACTCAAAAAGAATTTTGACGAAACTTCAACACAAGAAATACCCCTACTTCCAATGCAATAAAAGCTATGGTGGCTTGATTTCATGGGCAAGGGTCTGTATGTGACCCCCCTAAATCTGGCAGACCCCGAACAGCAATAAGTGATGAGAATCATCAGAGATTAGCAGAGAGTGTGACCGAGGATCCATCCACATCAGTAAGAAGATGGAGGATCCATCTACATCAAGTCAAATTGGGGTCTCTCGATCATCTCTTCACAGAATGCTTCATGAAGAGGTCAAATTTCCATATAAAATTAAATTGGTACAAGAGCTTAAACCAATGACAATGGGCAATGCCCTGCAGAGAGCACAAGTGTGAAAATGAAAATGGTGGACATTTGAGTAACATCATTTTTTTCATAACTAAAATTAGACCTTGTGAAAAACATACCCTAGATTAAGTTGTGTAAATAAAACTGGAATAAGTAGACTATGATATCTTACTATATTTTAAAATATCACGGAGAGAATCATCTAACTACATATGAAAATTGGTAAGCATAACTAAAATATTGATGAAGTTAATCAAATTTAAAACCCGTCAACTTCTTTTCGGACACGCTGTATAATCAGGTGTATCAATAAGTGTGATTGGTTCAACACAGATCATTACCATTTTTAACAACTTATTGTGTGAAGAGGTCACGAATTTGCTTACTCTGCTTTCCGGAAAAAATAAAAATAAATAAAGAAACCAATGTTTTAATCGAAGGTATGTTAACACGCCAATCCTCGCAGAGCGTCAATAGGAATTGCGCTTGCTCAACCCGTCACTTGTAACTTACGTTGCTGGTTTGAACTTATCAACTTAAAAAAAAATTGTATTTAGGTAAACTGCATTTATATTGGTACATTGACCGTCATCAATATTATCTAAGTAAATAAAATATAGACTAATCATAAATAATAAATAAATAAAATATTAAATAAAATATTTTCATGTATATCAATATGAATACAATTAATTAATACATGAATTTTGCGTAAGATTCAAAAATGGCGTAACAGACTGAAAAATATTTGAAACTTCACTACCAATTTCTGGATTTTGTAATCATGGCCATATTCCTTTTTCTTTTAAAGTTGAAATAAATTAAAAAATTGACATAAAAATTTCCTGGATTATCCTGTGCTACGAAACAGGCGCTGTCAAAAATTGTACATTTCTACGTACTTGAAGAATAAAAAGGTAAGAATGTCAATATCTTGAAATTTGGAATATAGGCCTTTATCACTTATGCCTATGTTTCGGAGATTAATATATATATATATATATATATATATATATATATATATATATATTTATATATATATATTTATTTTTTATTTGGCAATTTATAGCTACAATAAATTGCAGTTTCACTTAATGCCTTAACTAGCAAATTCTAGCATTGCTACAAATATAATTTGCTGATTTCTTTATGTCCTCTGACGAGAAGAATAATAAGAATAGCATTATTTTAAACTCCGCGGAAAAAGTACTTTGTAAATTGTCTTTTGGAGTATTCAGTCAGACAATAAATTTTGATTGTAAAGTTAAACTTATATTTTTAATTTTCTTTCTCTTATATATATATATATATATATATATATATATATATATATATATATATATATATATATATATATATATATATATATATACAGGGTCTCCACCAAAAATTTATAGATTCTTTAAATAACCGTGCAACCAACACTTATTATGAGAAAGTAAAGTTTTAAAAATAGAAATACTGTGAACAAATATAGAAAATGTTCAAATTATTGGCCATTGTAGTCCATGAACAGCTGATCTAATCAGCTAAATTGGTATGTTGACGCATCTTCTTTCCATGGTTGCTTTCAACTCATTGATTTTATCTCGTTTTCTGGTGTTAACCTTGTGTTTAGCACGCCCCCCCCCCACCGTCAAAAAGAGAAAAATCCATGGGGGAAGGGTCAACTCGGGTGAGCGTAGGCAGTGCTCGATATTTCCTTTTCGTTCTAACTATCTGTTTTGCAGGTGACTATCAAGATATCCTCTTACGTCATGATGGTAGTGGGGCAGTGCTCCATCCTGCGGGAAGTGCTATTCCTTATTCCTAAACATCTGGTGGCATAGCTTATTCATGTAGCAGGTTGAGATAATTTAAAGAGTGTATACGTTTTATTGGGACACCCTGTATATATATATATATATATATATATATATATATGTATATATATATATATATGCATGAATGAAAATATCATATTTAAGCGTATTTTATGACCGGGCAACGCCGGACCGCCTTCTAGAATATATATATATATATATATATATATATATATATATATATATGATTAAATATATATAATCTTTACTTTTCTGTATTATTCCGATGATATAATAAAGTTATATATAACTTTTATTCCTCATCTTTCAATTTATGTAATTGTTTGCTCCTCTTAATAGTGATGAGCTTTTCTTATTTTGATAAGTTTTGTTTTGTTAAAGATATATTCTTTCATCACATAATTATATATATATATATATATATATATATATATATATATGAACATACACACACATACACACACACATACACACACATATATATTGTTAAACAGCACGGAGTGTTTTTGCTTAATGAGATTTTCTGTAAGTTTTCGAATTGTCATTCTTATTTTCGGTCGAATCTGTGCAAAACAGTTTCACAGTCGTCTTCGTTCATCTATTTTTCTTTAGATTGTTCTTTTTTTGCAATTACTTTCACCTGAGTATATATATATATATATATATATATATATATATATATATAGGAAGGACAATGTTTTAAAGCCCTTGACACTTGCTACGATTCCCTGTTCTCACTGCAATAAAAATTTTTAAGCAATGAGTTGGCTTATCAGGCATATCCGCACTCACTGATGATGGCTCCTCACACCGTATCCTACAGGACGACGACGACGACAACGACAACAACAACAACAACAACAACAACAACAACAATACACACACACACACACATATATATATATATGTGTTTGTGTGTGTGTGTGTGTGTGTGTGTGTGTGTGTGTTCTCGGTTCATAAATATCTATTTAACTGAAGCTTCTTGCGTATATACGTAATTCACCCACAAACAAATCCATTCTGTATTGTTATTTATATACAATCATTCCCATATTGTGTTATGGCGTATTCTGTTTGTCGCCCCCGCGGGTGGGGCGTATCAGGACAGAAGTCGACCCCATCCCTTCGTCACAACACAGGTGACACCTTAGTGTGTTTTGTTCAAGTGCCAAATGCCATTTCAACCAGTCGGGCACCTTCTCTCACCTGACGAGATGACAAGAATTACGGCACAGCAATGCTTCCATACACTGCAATTCGAGCGAGGACAGAACGTACATAAATAAATGAATAAATAAATAAGAAATAAAGCAAAACAAAACCCAAATAAAACATATTGAACAGCAACATGACCTGACAAAGAAAAGAAATAAATAAACACATAGTAAAAACAAACAAACAAAAAACAAACAAACAAAAAACAGAAAACAAAAAACAGAAAACAAAACGAAATAAAAACAAATGAAAGAAAACGAAAAACAAAAACACAAAATAAATAAAGACCTCGAAGTAAATAAAATAAACGCATAATAAATATATAAAGTAAATAAAAATCAAAGAAAGAAATGCACAAAGTAATAACAACTATAAACCAACAAAAAAATTAAAACAATCTTTATAAGGTTTTTCTATTTGGCGCCCACAACAATTTACAAGTAACTGTTTGGACGTTTTTTTTTTTTTTTTTTTTTTTTTAAATAAGTAAATAAATAACGATAAAAATAAAATAAAAATACTCCTCAAATATCAATAATTAAAAGCGCAAACATGAATCGATAAAAAAAGCTTATGGATGTTGGCAACCTTCCCATGAACTCTTCTGTGAGTATCTGAATATAGAAAGAATTAGAGAAAATAATAATAGCAACAGAATTATCATTCCTCGTCGTACTATAGGCCGTGGCAACGTCGTATTGCCTAATCCATCCATAACAGGGCTCCGGTGAAAATTAATAAGGAGTCAACACCCGGATGCGTCGTCCTTTGGTTATGCTGATGACGTGTCAGCTCCGAACTACATGTCAATTGAGTGGAAGTAGCAACGTTACTCTGCGTCATTTAAATGTGTGCACTGGGTTAATAGTTCCCTGACTTTATCTACCACATGCGCTTGTGCCAATTATGTCACAGGCTTTTATATTTTTACAAGGGAGTCACCACTTATTAAGACCTAGATCCACTCGAGGATAAGGGTTAATAAGTGTAAAGTGATCAGTCAGACCATGTTGTAGCCAGATAGAAAGAGACCCGCAATATTGGTCGCTTTCAAGTCCAATGTAAACAATTTTTTTCTTGAGCCGTCATCTTAAATTATTAAATTCTACAAAATTTCCATCACTACCTATCGACAATTCATTAAGCTTTATTATCGAATGACTTTCAGGCCTTGAGAAGCGATGACATCCGTTATATATATATATATATATATATATATATATATATATATAAAGTGAACGTGTCTGTGTGTCTGTATGTGTGTGCCTGTGTGCGTCTGTGTACATTTCCCTACGCAATAACTCTGTCAATTTTCAGTCTACAGACTCGAGATTTGATATACAGGGTACTGAGATTTGGGAAAATCGATGTGATCCGTTTTTGGCCAGAAATTTGGCGATTACGGGTTCAAAGTTCAACGATTTGACCTTTGAGAACTCTACCAAACTCTTCCGACAATTTTGGGTCTACGCACTTGAAATTTTAGATATAGGTTCCTTGGACATGGATCTAACTTAATAACTTGATTTGAGCCCAAAACAATACATTTTAAGGGGTCATAATAGGGGTCAAATAAAAAAAAGATTGACCTCTGCGGTCTCTTCCAAATTACTCAGACAATTTCTGGTCTAAATATTTGAAATTTTGCATAAAGGATATTGAGAGATAGGGCAAGCTTTTTCGTCAGTTTGGGTCGAAAACTTTTAGTTACCAATATATAAATTTATGTAAGTATGTCTGTTTGCATATCTGCTTTAAACTTTCAATAGAGGCGACGGATTTTACCAAGATTAGTATCGTTTTAAAGTTTGACCTTTCATACGACAAATATCGAAAAATTGGCTAAAAACATTAATATCCCCCCCTTCAACTAGGCACTTTTCTACAGGGGGGGGGTCACTTTTTTCGCCGATATTTGTATATATATATAAATATACATATATATAACAATATATATATATTGTTATGTGTTATATATATATATATATATATATATATATATATATATATATATATATATATATATATATTGTCATGTGAAACATTAAAAAGATGACAATTAGTATAAAATGCCGATATTTAATCCGGATGCTGGCTATCAGCAAAGTAAACAGAAACCTCACCATTTATGAATTAGTTTCGTAGGGCTATCTGCTTACTTCTACCATGTTAATGTATGCAATTTCCATGAGTTATTCGCCCGGGCAACACGGGTTAATCCTTCTTAGCCGCGCACACAAAGAAAGTACGTTTCAGCTTCAGTGGACAGCCTATCATCTTTTTCTCCACAGGTGCCTGTCATCAGATTTCATTGGTCGGGTTTGTGACACGCCGCATATAAAAGGCTGATCATTTTAAGGCAATCTCATGCTTGCTGGTTTCGGCAATGACAGAACAGGCTTAAATCCGTAACCTTTGACCCACAAATAATTAATACTATCGCTGCGACGCCTACGCCATGAAAGGCAGAGTTGGATTATTTGGGACTCGTGGCAAAGTTGTAACGTATTTTATTCTGACAGCGCCAGCAAGCAACTTAAGTCGCCTAATGTTTCTATACTGATTTATAACAGACGCATTGCATTAGGATGATGGGCACTGCACCATCTTCCAATACTGGAAATTACGGATAGAGTTACGTGGATCGCACTATAAACTGACGACATTTTTGCCGACACACATTCCTATATGAACAACATTCCTTGCTTAAGATCGTTGTTTTAATAGCTACCGATCGAAACATCGTAATGGCAGTGTCATTTTTGTATATGTTTTTATATTCTCTCTCACTTTCCCTCCCCCTCTCTCCTTTCTCTCTTTCTCTCTCTATAATGGAGACAGAGATGGCTTCGTGGCCGTGTTCGAATCTTCCGACCGGTAGTAATCGTGTCACCCTGCATTGATAATTCCCGAAAGGATGAAACATTAGTGTCTGTAGGTATTAAAAAAAAATGATTGTAATATATATATATATATATATATATATATATATATATATATATATATATATATATATATAAAGTAATTCTGTCTGTCTGGGGAACGGTTTTTAAGATTTTATATATATATATATATATATATATATATATATATATATATATATATATATATATATATATATATATATACGCGATTTAGATCTGTCGAAAAAATTCGATTTGGTCTTTAGCTGGTGAAAATAGCTGCTAAGGGTCAAAATTGAAATGAAAAAATCTATATAACTTGGCAGGCGTAAGTCGAATCAATACATTTATAGTTGAAACAACCTATTTTTTTTTTTTTAGTCTTCAAATATCGCATTTATTGAGGTCCGACGGTAACGAGTAAAGTTGGAGCGCTAAATCTTTTGGTTTCGATTTTAGCAGATGACATCCAGGTCACATATTTTACGTTTGAAATCACTACTATATATTGGGTACAATATAATAATCAATAGAAAATTAACTTTATAACAAAATATACGGAATCTGCATGAATTGAAATATCATATTAAAGCGTATATATATGCTAGTATATATATGACCTACTTGATTTCCTGTTATATATATATATATATATATATATATATATATATATATATATATATAAAGGAACAAACCGAGTTATGTATTCATCAAAGGAACTCTCGAAATAAAGACGGAGCGTTGATTAACACATAACTCGGTTTGTTCTTTTTTATTCCTCTATTCCGATACAATTACCGATTCCGTATTAAATTCCCGATTTTGTATTAAATTCCCGATTCCGATACAATTACCGATTCCGATTCTGATTCTTAATATTTAACTATAAAGTTGTTATTTTGTCAGGATTACAGTAAAAACACATGTTAAATATGCATATCTTTTCTCGACACGTAAAAACACACACACACTTGTGGGAGTGATTTATAGCTTCAAATTAATAAATATTAATTATTTTATTATTACTACCAGCAGTGGAAATGTTTAAAAAAAATCAAATAAAAAAGAGATAAATAAAGGAATCGGTTTTGGTATCGGAAAATAGGCACACATTTTTTTTTTATTCCGATGCCGATGCCACCAAAAGTTTCGGTTTTTGCGATTTCCGACTCCGATTAATCTTCCATACATTCCAAGATCTAATTTTTTTTATTTTACTTACCCATCAGTTCTTCCAGCATATCAAAGCTTTCGTATACTTTTTTTGCAAATCTGTTTCGTTACGCAGAAACAATCAATCATTATTACGTCAATTTTTAATCCTTTACGTATTCTCATCCGAAAAGAAAAAGAAATATGCGTGACAATATAACACCGATAAAAAAATTCCATAGAATTGGCGTACTTATTTAAGTAACCATTTTGGTATATATACACACACACACACACACACACACACACACACACACACACACATATATATATATATATATATATATATATATATATATGAACAAATGATTAATAAAACATGTTAAAAGACATCTTGAAAAAGAGTTAAATACATATTTAATTTTAAAAAAGGAAACACAAGGTAAGTGGATAGTCCTTAATCCGCGGAGTTTCGAAGAAATACTCTCCTTCTCATCAGAGGGCAGGAATTAGCAAAATGCAGGATCGGATTTTGCATATAAAAAGTATTTAATGAAACATCAAGTAAGTCACAGATCTTACTTGGTTAAAAAAAGGGTGAGGTAAGGGGGACAGGAGGCAAAAGAAAAATGATAAAAAGATTTTACATGAATGGATAGTCCGGTGAAGGGTAAAAATCCAAAAATGGTAAAATCCAAAAAGGTCGAATTTAAAATTTCAATCCAATGGGTAAATTCCAAATGGTCCAAAATGATGCAAAAGGCAGAGTTCCTTGGAAAAAAGCGCCAATGGAATGAATTCCAAATCATTAAAAGAAAAGCACCGGAGAGAATATTTAAAAACACGTCTGTCAAGGCTGGATGAATCAAAACAATTATATATATATATATATATATATATATATATATATATATATATATATATATATATATATATGTAGCGATATTATATTTAATTATTTTTTTTAATTATCCTTATTTTATTTATTTTTGAAATTATTATTATAAGAAATATTACCGGTAACTATGCGAAGCATTGTTTAATCAGCAAAGGCGTTGTCATGGGGAAGCAGCTGAATTGCCTTTATTTATTTATGAATTTTATATTTGTATTTTATACATTGATATTTTTGAAAATGTTTACTAATAATTTCTTTTCAATGACTAATAAAGATTCTTACTAAGAACTTATAACAGATTCTTATAATAAAAACATTTAAGCTTAAAAATTTTCAATATAATACATATAAATAAAAATACAAAATGATTTTTTTTATATGCACATAGATATGAGCGTGCTATATACACGAAATTGATTTTATTTTTTAAGATTACTAATACAGTTTATTTTTGGAATGACTAATAAAGCTTCTAACTAATAAGTAATACTAGCTTATTATTAATAGATTCCTTAAAAAAACCTTATTAGTGAGCTTTAAAAACTTTCAATATAATGCTTATAAAAGAATATTTTATATGTGCATAATACCTTTTAGATGTAGATTTGCATTTGCACTCGGATACATTTGTATAAAAATATGCATATGAATGCGTGCGCAATAGATATGGTAGGTTAAAATATAAAAATAAAAAGTAAACATAAAACGCAGGCTCCATGTTTTGACAAGCTTTTGGGCTTGACCTTTACTCCTGATCTGAAATGGGACACCTACATCAAGTCTGTTGCCAAGGTCACTGTGAAAATGGTGGGATCCTTCTACCGCTCCAGAAGATATCTCACTACTGATGCAATTCTGTATCTATATGGAGTACTGCTACCACATCTGGGCAGGAGCTGCTAAAAACAACCTATCCTGCCTCGACAGAGTACAAAATAGACTTCGTGGCTTAGTGGGAGATGCCCTTTTCTCTTCCCCGCAACTTCTCTCCCGCAGAAAAGACGTTGCGAGCATGTCTTTGTTTTATCGTTATTTCCATGGCAAGTGCTCGTCTGAGCTCCAATCCCTGGTCCTCACTCGTCAATCTTTCACGATAAACACCCGTCTAGCTGAAACCACTGCCAATAATTTTCCCCACTCTTTATCTGTGCCTAAATCCAAACGTAGATTCCATGAACAAAGCTTCTTTCTTAGAAGTGCACGCCTGTGAAACTCTCTTCCGTTTTCCTGTTTCCCACCTGACTACAACTTGGATGTCTTCAAGTCCAACATAAACAAATTCCTGATGAACCGCCTCCTTAAGTAAGACACTTTATCAAATATACAATACTAACGATTACTACGATACTATCCCATAGATTACTGTACACGCAATAACCCTTAGCATCCGGGCCTTCATAAGTGGTGACCACCATGTAAAAAAAAAAAAAAAAAAAAAAAAAAAAAAAAAACACGGAACATATACATTTATATTTCAAAATAAACAAATAAAAAATTTAAAGATTTTCAACTAAGATCAGTAAATTATGAATGGTTCTTAAAAAAATTATTTTTTGCTAACAAAAGTCTTTAACATATTTTAGAATAAAACTGAATTATAAAGTAAAATGCTATAAATGTATAAATGCATTGGTATATTCGTATGAGCTTTAAAAAGTACACTATATGTACATGCGTGTTAAAACATACGGATTTGCCTGAATTTGAGAAAATATCAAAGTTTAAGAGTAATCTCGTTTGAAAATAATTCAATATGTTTAATTCAAATAAAAGAAATCTTTAAATTTAAATCAACGAAAGGTATTTTGACAGCCAGCTTTTCTCCTAATCTATAGACAAGAAATAAAAAAAAATATAACTTCATAAAACATAAAAATAAGTTCATTAAAAATGTGGCAACAAAAATGTGCGGTTGCCATTTCCGGTAAGAACAGATATAAATAGAAGCTGAAGAGAATCTGAAGTTTTCGACGATAAACAGGTCCTTTTATATCGGATTTTAAAACTACGGTACCAGTGTTTTTCTGACCTTATATATATATATATATATATATATATATATATATATATATATATATATATATATATAAGTGAAAAGCTATAGCAAACATCACATATGACTATTTTAACCATAGTTCCTGATTTCAAAAGGCGAAAAACTAAAAGATATATCTGCCTTACTTTTAATGCTAGGTTTATTTATGGTGTCTTTTAGAATTAATAAAAACCCTTTAAAATTTGCTGACGAGGAGACCTTGTTTATTAAAAAACTATATGTAATAATTATTGTCCGTAACTTGATGTCTACCACAATAAAAACATGGTTTTCCGAAACGATCGTACAGATAATTGATTTTGTTGTTGTTCCTTCTTGTGAAACTGATTTTTAATTTAATTATAATTTGATTTTTAAATTTTAAATTATCAATCACATTACTTAATATATACATATACATATATATATATATATATATATATATATATATATATATATATATATATATATATATATATATTATCCCAGGTTAATATAATTCAGAGGTAAAACATCCAATGAATTTAACGACGTTTATACAAGAGTGCTCAGTACCAACTTAGAGCAAGATATGCTTATTATTTATTTTTACATAAACATTTAGGTATCGCTACGCATTCATGAGTATGTTCCAGTTAACTAATTATAACTAACTATAGACATCAACGGTGATATGGCTTTTACAAAAGTCCAGTTCTTAATGGATATTGAAGAAAGTTCACAGAAGTTCTAGTCTGGAGAGCAATCACAAAAATAAAATAAATTTAAGAATTAAGATAACTCATTTCATTATTTAACAAGAAAAAAATGATTGAACAAAGCAAAAAAGCATAAAAAGCACAGAAATAAACTTGCAATGTCTAGCGGAGTGACAGAGGCAAAGAAAGAAAAAATAAGAGGGATAAGAAAAGAAAGGGAGTGGGAAAGTGAGAAGGAGAAGAGGAGGCGGTGGTTTGGAATTATAATCGCACGTAGGAGGATATAGGCTTTGAAGAAGAAGAAGAAGAAGAAGAAGAAGAAGAAGAAGAAGAAGAAGAAGAAACAGGGTCCATCAACCGTAATGAATTTATTTGCTTAAGATGTATTTATTGGTATAAATTTATTGTGTTTCTGGCTGAGATAGAGAAATACAATAAAATTATTAAGTTTTTAGATTTAATTGCGGCTGATCAAAAATAGTGATTCAAAATTCAAATTTAGTTATAAATAAAACAGAATATCAAGTAGGTCGTATGAAAAAACAACAACAAGTAAACGAGGCATAAAAAAATGACTAAGTTCAGCATTTTCCCTCTCAACCCCATCTAGCCCAAAAAGTTCCCAGGGAACGTCAAATTCTGGTGAAAATGAACAAACGGTGCAGTTTTAGGCCTTAACATATGTAAATTTGAGTTCTGCACCATGCAAAAAAAAAAAAAAAAAAAAAAAAAGAAATGACTAAGTCCATCATTTGCACCCCCCCCATTTAGCCCCAAACGTCCCCAAGGTCTTAACATATTTAAATTTGAATTCAGCACCATGTAAAATTGCTAAATAGACATACACAGAATATTTTGGACAAAAATGGAGTGTTTTTATTAGCCCTAAAAGAGACCCTAGGGCACACCCAAGACTTATCGCGAAGTATAGACAAACAAAATTATATAGAAATCAGTTCCAAAGCATTCCAGATTTTTTTTAATAAGCACAAAAATGTCAATTTTAGCCATTTTAATCCGAATTGCATCCCTAGGGGGCAACTGGAGTTTTCCCGGAAAATCCGTTCTATTACTTTTTTACTCATATCATATTTAATGTTTGTGCAGAATTTCAAAAAATTCGAAGGCGTAGTTATTGAGAAAAGTGTGGACAAAGGGACAAGGGTGAATTTATAAGGGTGAATTTACAAGGGTGAATTTACAAGGGTGAATATACGGGTTCGCCTTCCTTTTGTCGAGACCAATAATAATCTAGCCTATAATATAGTAAATTAAATTTTAAATATTGCTTTTTACACTCGAACAGAATATTCAAACATTGGCCAAATAGAAAAGATGGACACCAAGAGAAATAAACAGGAATTATGTCTGCTGCTCAACAATATTATTCTCATTTTGTTTTCAGAAACTTTTGCCCATGCGAGTAATCAGGAAAGCAAGCAGCAAAAGAGTGTGTGATTCGCTTAATATACTCGAAGGATATTTCAAGAGGTGTTAAAGTGTTCATAAAACTGTTTATAATGTAAAAATGGATTGCCTATCATCAGAACTATTTCACGAAAGTCTGGAAGTGGATAAATAAACAGAAAACCTACCAAGGTTTTTTATTAAAACTTTCAAGTCCCATAATGCTGAAGAACCCAAACTAAGCGCTGAGTAACATAGCAATTAAACTTCAAATAAACAAAAAGATCATTAAAATAAAGATCTATTAAAAAGTTACATTCTTAAACAAGAACACCAAAAACACTCATCGATTCTTCCTTGCAACCCTTTTCCCACAGAAGAGACGTTGCGAACCTATCTCCGCTTTATCGTTATTTTCATATCAAGTGTTCGTCTGAGCTCCAATCTATGCCCCCCCCGCCTGTCTGACTTTCACGAAAAACATTCGTCTAGCTGAAACCGCTATCAATAATTTTCCCCACTCTTTTTCTGTGCCTAAACCTAAACATAGATTCCATGAATAAAGCTTCCCTTTTAGAACTGCTCGCCCGTGGAACTCTCTTCCGTTTTCCTGCTTTCCAACTGACTACAATATGGTCGTCTTCAAGTCCAACATAAACAAGTTTTTGATGAGCCATCTACTAACGTAATCCAATTTACCAAATTTCCACTACTGATTATTACTACGATATTGTCCAATTGACTACTGTACACACATTTACCTTTATCCTCGAGTGGCCTCCGGACCTTGATAAGTGGTGGCTCCTTTGTAAAAAGCGAAAAAAAAATAAATAAAAAGAAAGAAAAAATACAACTATGAAAGAAAAGAAATAAGAACGACACAATAAAATTATAAGATGGCTCAAGAAAAACCTTGCATTGTCGTAAGTTTTCAGATAAAATTTATCGCCAAATCGACAGCTGAGGTTAAAGATTACGGGTACCTTCAGAACAAAATATCGTATTACAGTTATAGTTTTTAGTGTCTAAGCTTCCAAATGAATAAAATGCCTATAACATTCTACTATTATCTACTAGCAAGGAGATCTACCGTTGCTCGGAATCGAATGATGATGAACGAATGTTCCATACTTCCAATACTTTTATTGTCATCGAAATCAGAGAAATTGCTATTTTTTTTCCAACAAATCGATTAATTGCCTGCTCTAGTCGGGAACCCACCACGTTGATCTATGAGGAAGCGTCACATGTTTTCCCCAGTGACTTATTCCACAATACATCGTCGGCTACATTGCACCGTAGAGAACCTACTGCTTATTTTATAAAATTATTTTTATATAGTGGCTTGAATTTAAGTTTAAAAAGCAAATATCAAGTATTATGGTTTGATTGTGCTCTAAACCGAAATATTCATTTAAAACGCGCCCCTGTCATATCAAAAAAACTTACTGTTGATTTTATACACTGGACCCTTTTGCTAATCCGGTGGTAAAACTTCTAGAATATATTTATGATGTTTGATCACAATCGGACTGTACCTTACATAATATAATTTTTATCGGTTATCGATTTTCGCTACTTATCGGATGTATTTGGATTCAAAGCCTATCTAAGAGCATTCCCAGGCACATAAAGTACATTTGTGTGAAATTTCATAAAAATTGTCCCAGCGGGTTTGGAGTCCATAGGGAACTCTCTCTTTCTCTCTCTCTCTCTCTCTCTCTCACACACACACACACACACACAATTAAAATACGTTTTATATATAAGTAGAAATTGTACTAAATATAGCTTTCATAATCATCCTTGCCTTTTTAGGTACTTTTTCATATAGGAATGATAAAGTGTGTAATTTATTGAATGTACTCATCACTCGAAACGAAATTTCAGGAATACTTACCAGGTGTCTTAAATAAGTTTCCAGACTTTTTCGTGTGGCCACTTTTATTGATAGTAAATACACGAAACTCTAGTCCCCATTCGAAGTAATCTCCCTTGGCTGCAACGCACTTGTACCACCCCGACAACTTCTAGAAGGCCGAATGGAATTCCTCTTGTATGACCGTGTCAATGACCCTCGTTACAGACTTTTTCATCTCCTCAATTGTCTCATAACGACAGTCTCTGAAGTTTTCCGTGAGCTTTGGGAATAACCAAAAGCCACAGGGATCACTGTTTGGACTATAGGGAGGGCGAGGAATTGTCTTGATACCCATCTTGGTCTAATAGTCTGTGACAATTATGGAGTTGGGACAAACTTCACGCAAATCTTCCGCATCTTCAGTTCCTCGCAAATAAGTGTACACAGTTCCCACACTGACATCAAACAGTGTACTTATTGCCCCTATTGACACAGGACGGTCCTCATCCATGAAATTCTTTATTTGGTCAATCAACTCTGGTGTTCTAGCTTCCTACACCTCTCATCATCTCTCACAGATTTCCTGCCTTCCTTGAATCTCTTATGCCACTAAAAAAAAAAACTGATGCGTGATTCATGCAAGATTATCTGACGAATTCAATACGTTTCTATGACATTTTTTTTTTTTTTACTGATTTTAAACAGAATTTTATTGCATATCGTTCTTCCAAAGTGTCCTCACATCCAGATTGCATTTATTAAATTCAACAGCTGTGACAATCAGGTTTTAGTAAGGTGTACTCTGATTCCTGTTGTAGCTGTTCATTTGAACCCGCAATCATAAAAATTGGTCTGTCATCTCATAAGATATATAGCAATAAGATACATAAATTTTAAGGGTCTACGCCAATTTAAAGTGCCTGTAGAAAAAAAGATGAAAACGTATTGAAGGCAACGCGTGTAATCAACAACAGTGTAATAAAGCTTTTATTAAATGCCAAACCCGGAAGTATCCAACCATATTAGAAGGAAGAGAAAGGAAAAAGAAAGAATTTTTGAAAGTATTAGGAGAGAAAGAAAATAAGAAAAAATCAAACAGTAGAAAAGAAAAAAGAAAGAGAGAAACATATTAAACAGTAATTAATGAAAGAAAGAAGAAAAAAGAGGAAAACAAACATGGGAAGCAATGTGGTACGGAACGAAAGAAAGAAGAAAAGAAAGTGGAAGCGGTTAATCATGAAAGCAAAAAAAAAAAAAAAAGGACGTGAAAATAATGAAAGAAAAAGAAAAAAGAAAAAAGAAGGAAGGAATACTAATTGTTCAAGAAAGAAGTACAAAAGAAAAACAGACGAAAAAAGCAGAGGGAAGGAGGAAAAGGAAATAAAGCGGAAAAGCGATGCATTAAAAAAACAAAGCAACGAAATATAAAAAAGAAAGAAACTATATAACGATTTAAAAGAGCTAGGTCGCTGACTATAGTCAAGGGTAACACTAAGGCTCCATTGTAATTAGCTACTACGTTGAGGTGTAGGAAAAGGTGCCACTCAATTCGCCGGATGACTTCACTCCTCCTTGATAATGATTTTAATGATAAGGGTTTTGCAAAATGTCATCACGTATCATTTTTAAGTCTTTGGTATGACTTGATCGTGGATTGAAACCC
The DNA here is from genome assembly GCF_053919585.1 of Euprymna scolopes. Classification (NCBI taxonomy): domain Eukaryota; kingdom Metazoa; phylum Mollusca; class Cephalopoda; order Sepiida; family Sepiolidae; genus Euprymna; species Euprymna scolopes. Next base: position 34,370,264 of record NC_136517.1, on the reverse strand, counting down.
GGTCGCACGAGCCATTCGCAAAAACTCTTACCATTATGCAACTATTATAGGCAAAACGTCAACTAAACTTAATACTTAACCCAGTCTTTGTGTTTTAATATTGCATTCTTATATTATTTTTTAACCAGATTTCAAATGAGCTTTTTCTAATCTAAATTAATATAAAATAATCCGAGTGCTCAAATTGATACAAGATTCCTTATCGTATTTAATTATAAGGGAAACCTACCCTACCCTTCTTAAACTTTCGATCAGAGAATATTCTAACCTTAGAGGTAGATGAAGCTAGAGAAACAAATGGGGTAGCGAGGGGGAGGTAAGTAGAAAAAAACAAAAAAATAAACAAGAATACAGAATTCTACACCCCTCTCCTGCAGGTCCTTAAGTACCTGACATGGAAAAGACATACGGGCAAGTTTTTTTGTTTTTTTTTTACGGGGGGGGGGGCACCACTTATCAAGGCTCAGAGGCCACTCGAGGATAAGGGTTAATGGGTATGCATTAGTTATTATTATTTTAGCGTAGTAAACATTAATGGGAATTTTATAACTTGGATTATTTAGGGGTACGGTTCAGTAAGAACTTGTTTACGTGGGACTTGAAGACAATCAGATTGTAGTCAGTTGGAAAGCAGGCAAACAGGATAGAGTTCCACAGGCGTGCAGTTCTAAGAAAGAAGCCATGTTCATGGGATCTACGTTTAGGTGTAGGCACAGTCTTCTTTTCTTTTACGATACGAACTGAAGAAAGCTGGGTCATTTTCTCCGGATCAAAAGTTAAGAAATGTTTCTATTCATTTAACTTCTGAAATCTGTTTGTTTTAATATCGCAAGCAGTTGTACATTGCAATTATTTTTTCTTATTTCAAACTTTACAACAAATGCCTTAACGAATCTTGCTTTCCTATTGGAGAACTGCTTCTGTGGAACCGGTTTTCAAGAATTCTGGCGAAAGAACTGACCCATTAGCCTCTTCTCGCTTTTCTTCAAAATAGTTGAGCCCATAATAAATCAAGCTCTAGCCCACCAGCTTACAGCTACTAAACTTCTGACCGACAATCAATATGGATTTAACAAGTCCGTTCCACAGCAGATATCCTAACTGTAATCTCTGAACATATATACCATTCACTGGACAAAGCAGAGATGGTAGAGCGGTAGCCCTCGATATATTTAAGGCTTTTGACAAGGGTATGGTATGATGGTCTTCTAAAGAAAATCAGATCATATGGTATCACTGGAAGAATACATAACGTAATTGGACGCTACTGTATATATATATATATATATATATATATATATATATATGTATATATATATATATATATGTGTGTGTGTGTGTGTGTGTGTGTGTATATAATTATATATGTATATATATATGTATATGTATACATATATATATGTATATGTATATATATATATGTATATATATGTATATATATATGTATACATATGTATATATACATGTACATATATATGTATATATATATGTATATATTTTTATGTATATATATATGTATATATATGTGTGTATATATATGTGTATATATAGCTATATATATGTATGTATATAAATATATGTATATATATATGCATATATATATGTGTATATATATACCACGATCAGCCGGTCACTGAGGTGTGACCGACAGACGTGTTACAGTAAATGTCTTAAAGCGGCCTCATGAAGACATGAAGATGGGCCAGTCATCAGGGTCTGAATAGCAAGAAGAAAATCATACCTGAGATGTTGGATCTGGGTGTGGCTGCTTTCTTTTCTCAAGATGATCTCTTCACCCTGGTGGCATTCTGGTGGGAATCTTCATCTCTTTGTCCTCAGGGCCGCCCTTCGACTTCAGACATTTATGAAGGCATTCATGGCAGACAAGAAAAATGACACGCGACACAATTGTAATATACAAAGGTATAACTAACTATTTTATTTTACATTAGAGATACAATATATATTACAAAAAAAACAATTTACAATTAATTTTTACAATAGGCTTTTCAAAGCTAACTAACCTACCCTAACTAGTGTTGAGGGAGGGGGTGGCCCCCCCTCATTTACGGAGAGACAGTCTATGCGTCCTCACATCATGGTGGTCGTGCAGGAAAGAGACAGAAAGATAGCAAGGGGATTATGGGAAGGGGTTTCTTTGTATCTCTACGCTCATGGACAATTTACCACCCGTCCATGCTGCAGAGTGTGTTAGAAACAGTGGCACAAGGAAATAGTGCCACATCCCTCCCTATGCTATCCGAAATTTATGAGCATTCATAAATTTCAGAAGTCCCTAATTTTCCGTGAATGGTGCGTCAACCGGCCGTCAGCAATCAATGTCTCCATGCTCTACGTTCCATCAGGAACTCAGTGAAGCAAGTTATCTTTTCCACCAGGCTCCTGGTAGGCTGGTATACTGCTTCAAATACCAGAGAGGGTAATCATCCTCGCCCTCCATCGAGGCAATGGCATCACGATTTCAGTTACTGGATTTACACTTTGTTAAGCAACCAGTATAATATTTTTTTAACAAAGCCGGATTTTACGTGAGTTCATCACGCCGACCTATACGTATTTGACTAAGCCGGATTCTACGTGAGTTTATCACGCCGACCTATACGTATTTCACTAAGCCGGATTCTACGTGAGTTTATCACGCCGACCTATACGTATTTCACTAAGCCGGATTCTACGTGAGTCTATCACGCCGACCTATACGTATTTCACTAAGCCGGATTCTACGTGAGTTTATCACGCCGACCTATACGTATTTCACTAAGCCGGATTTTACGTGAGTTCATCACGCCGACCTATACGTATTTCACTAAGCCGGATTCTACGTGAGTCTATCACGCCGACCTATACGTATTTCACTAAGCCGGATTCTACGTGAGTTTATCACGCCGACCTATACGTATTTGACTAAGCCGGATTCTACGTGAGTTTATCACGCCGACCTATACGTATTTCACTAAGCCGGATTCTACGTGAGTTTATCACGCCGACTTATACGTATTTCACTAAGCCGGATTCTACGTGAGTTTATCACGCCGACCTATACGTATTTCACTAAGCCGGATTCTACGTGAGTTTATCACGCCGACCTATACGTATTTCACTAAGCCGGATTCTACGTGAGTTTATCACGCCGACCTATACGTTTTTTAATTTAGTCTGCATAACATTATTTTCGTAACTGGATTTACGCTCCCTTCAGCAACCAGTATAATGTATTTTAGATAAGTCGGGGTTACGTGACCTCATCACGCCGACCTATATGGATTTAGTAAAACCTTGGTCTTCAGAGGTTCTAATCCAATTAATTCTGTTAGAGCAAGGAGTCTGCCGCCGAGCGACCAATAAAAACTATCCACCACGGAATATTTATTAATTATATAAAGAATTAACTAAGAAGGGCACTCAGCCTTCATGAGTTAGAATACTCAATTAGGGGGAAAAAAATTTCCAAAAATAAACAATTCAGAAACCTGGTATACATTAAATCAATGAAATAGGGTGTTAACAATTTTTTTTCTTAAAAAGAAAACATTTTTAAAAAATCATTTCAGAGCACCTCGGTCACAATTAGAATTTGTTTACACAATGCAAACGCATTTCAGTTATTACATTCATAATTAACTTTTTCCCAAATTTCAGGGTACATTTAAAAAGTATATGTATTTTTTCAAAACTTGATTTACAAAAGATCATTAAAATTTAATTCCAAAATTTAAAAATTATTTCAAGTATTTTGGTTCATCGTTAAAATCAATTTATGTTAATTAACTTCTTTCCAAAGTAATTCATTTATTATTATAAAAACCAATCTTCTCAAAAGGTCATAAACTTCGAATAGACCCATTTTTCGTAATACAATTCAAAAATTATTCCAAACATTTGGTTCATTATTAAAATTAATCTTCCGAAAAGATCATAGAAAATTCATTTTGAATCAATTTACCCTTCACAATGAGATTCAGAAACATCCCAAATTTTTCATTTCGTAATTATTATTTTTAAAATTCAGTGTACATTTAAAGTTATTTAATTGATTCTTAAAAATCATTTCTTCTTATAGGTCATTATCAAGGTCATTTCGAATTCAGAAACATTTCACGTTAATTAACTTTATTTTCCAAAGTAATTATTTTATCATTTAAAAGCAATTCTTTTCCTAAACTCACTCACCAGGATTATTTCGAATTAATAAACTCCCGCCACACCTAGGAGCTACATTAGTTAACGACCAGTTCTGTATAGTTAAAAGCTCGAAAGAATTAAAATTTCAATTAAAGAGAGATCTTTCTAGACTGAGACAATCTTTTTTTTTTTCTTAAAAATTAATTCAATTTTATGTATATACTCCTCAGTCAATATTTCAGGGACCCCTATCATACGGTCCAATTTCAAATAAACTTTCAATTAAAGAATTCGCTCGAATAATTCTTCCTTAAAAATCATCTAGAATTCAGGAAAATTTCTTTCGTTAGTCAAATAATATTTCCTTAGAAATTATTAAAAATTCAGAGAATATTCGAAATGCAATAGCGTAATTTTTCTTTAAAAAAAACTATGTACATTTCAGAGAACTCTCAAAAAATTTACGTAATCATGTAACAGTCGGCTTTTCCAAACACTCGAAGATTTCCAAAAAAGTACTTTAAGTGCTGTTTGAATAATTGTCTCAGTTTTTATTTTTAATAAAAACCAATTGAAGACATCATTTAATGTAATTTAACGAAGCATAAATAATTTTGTTATTTAAACTTGGTAGAAAAATTTAAAAAACTCCAAGTTAATTCGTTATTATATGCCCTCCTGCAATCAGCCATGGGGGTTTAGCTATACAATCATTAAAACACAAGAGTAGAGAGAGAGAATGAGGGGGAAAGAAGGGGATAGAGACAGAGCGATGCCATTACACACCCTACCACCCTCATAACACTATTACGTAATCTCACAAAAAAACTCTTCGATTTTAAAAGTCACTCTCTCGTCCCCAAAAAAGCTTGCAGAGGGTGAAAGAATGGTAGACAACACGAGAGGTGGTGAAAGAGAGGAAGAGAAACAGAGGCAGGTCGCATTGTTCCACCACCCATCCCTCAACACCCTCACAAACACCATGACGAGGTCATATTCGCTTATCTTTCCTATGTGCGGCCATTGTTTTTAAAAAATGAGTGACAGGTAGACATTAAACATTTCTACGAGTTTAAAAAAAAATAAGAAAATAGAAAAACAATCTTATTTTGAACAATTTTGTAAAACACAAAACTTTCATATTATCTAACCCCAATTTTTTTTTTTTTTTTTTACCAGTAACATTCTTTTTTCTTTTTAAACAGACAAAACATTAATAAAAGAAACATTATCAATTCAAAAAAAATGTCCCCTTATGTTTCAGCTTTAAGTGTTACCTAACCTGAAAAATAAACACATCAACTGTTCATGGAATAAAATGTAATGTAAAAGTTCTATTTTTTCAAATCTGAATCTAACACTTGCAAAGTCAAAAGAATTTTTTTAAAAACTCCTATATTTTTATAAACCTGAAATAAAGATCAGATAAAAAATGTTAGGTATCCTTTATTTTCTTTCCTTTTTTTTTTTTTAAATTTATTTTTCGAGCTTCGTGTTTGAAGGATTTTTTTCTTTTTTTTTTCATGTAATAACAAGATGCATAGATATACACACATATCGATATATATCCGGAGACAGACAGAAAGAGAGAAAGCGTGAGAGAGAAAGAGATATTGCATATTCTAGAGACACTTTTTTCTCATCTCTGTTTTTTTTTTTTTTTGTGTGGGACACATTTCTTACTTTTTTTTTCGAAGGGTTACTTTCAATACTCTTTTTTTTTTTTAAATCGATCTTTTGTAAACCGTTTTTTTTTTTTTGTAGGTGCAAGACAATTTTTTGTTCAGGTTCTAAATTTTCTTTTTTGAGTGCGTTTTTTTTTTTGTGCGCGTGTGTACTGGTCTGCCATTTTTTTTAAATTTTGCCAGAAATAATAGTTTTTTCCGTTTTTAAAGACCGTGGACCATTTTTTTTTTATTCGATTCGTCTAGTGGTCGTTATTTTTGGTTGTGCCGTGGGTTTAAGGGTCGAAATTATTTCCATGCTGGGAAACAATATGTTCTGGTCATAGTGCATCATTTATACTGCGACACAGATGCGACGAGATCCGTCTGGTAATTAACCAGGGTCAATCCTGCGTCTTAAGGCAACATCTATACCACGATCAGCCGGTCACTGAGGTGTGACCGACAGACGTGTTACAGTAAATGTCTTAAAGCGGCCTCATGAAGACATGAAGATGGGCCAGTCATCAGGGTCTGAATAGCAAGAAGAAAATCATACCTGAGATGTTGGATCTGGGTGTGGCTGCTTTCTTTTCTCAAGATGATCTCTTCACCCTGGTGGCATTCTGGTGGGAATCTTCATCTCTTTGTCCTCAGGGCCGCCCTTCGACTTCAGACATTTATGAAGGCATTCATGGCAGACAAGAAAAATGACACGCGACACAATTGTAATATACAAAGGTATAACTAACTATTTTATTTTACATTAGAGATACAATATATATTACAAAAAAAACAATTTACAATTAATTTTTACAATAGGCTATATGTGTATATATATGTGTATATATATATACACACACACAAATATACACACGTGTATATTTGTGTGTGTGTATATGTGTATTAGGGGTGGAGAGGGCTCCCGTAAGCCGTGGTGAAGGCAACCTTTCTAGGAGAAGCAAATCTCTGATTTAAGAAACCATAAAGCGGGAGACCAGTACCCGCATTAAGCTGGTCTGCAGTTTAATTTGTTGCTGGCTATCTTACTCTTGCTTGTTGCTGGATCTCAACATTTTGAACCGAGAGATTGAGACTTAGCTGTCGTACAAAGCTAAGACTCTGTAACATCATCTTTGTATAGATACTCCCTCAGGCATTTGGGCTCATGGATTTTAAATGTCTGAGGGAGTGGCACTCGTCTGACAAGACGTTGCAATCATATATATATATATATATATATATATATATATATATATATAAGGCTATATGCCTATTTGATTGTTTCTACATTTTCAAACTATCTCTTCTGAAAGTAAAAGTCTTAGGGCGGCGCTAAGGGCTCCAAATGGTTGGATTTTTATGGACCGTTCCTATATGGGTCTTTAGCCGGTTAAAATAATATTTAAGGGGCCAAAAATGGGTCATGATTGAAAAAAAAATATCATTATACATTTCCTACATTCATCTTTATTTTTAATTTTTAATTTTAATCAGTTCATATGCGTGTCAAGTTGGCACAGTGGTAACGTTACCAGCTTTGAATGATACGGGTTTGCTTTCGGCTTCTAACACATAACACCCCAATCCTTTTTTTTTTTTTAACTTTTGAAATCACGACTCTATAATAATATATACATAATCAGGGCAAATTAAAATATCATATTTAAGTGTATTTTACGACCGGACAAAGTCGGTCGCCCCTCCCCCCCTAGTATATATATATATATATATATATATATATATATATATATATATATATATATATATATATATATATATACTCGAAAATTACACCGTCACTCCAATTAGTCTGTTTGACCTTTAATATTCTCACTATTGCTTTCTGACATCTTTATTTAACTCGACACTAATCAGCAATTTATCCCCCTCCTGTATACATAGCACACTCCGATCATAATCTTAACTGCCATGTGCTTACTCTCAAACCATCACCGTCCATTCGCGACATAATTGTATTATTTTTCCAACGTCAACGCTGTAGTGTCCCCGACTGAAGCTTTTTAAACTTACTTATTGAGATGAGAAAAAGAAAACAGAAATGACGAGGATAACGAATGTAAATATCCCAATTTTAGAAAGGAAAAAAATAAATAAATAAAATGTAAGAAAAAAACATGGCGAAAGAAAAAAAAAAGGGTGGGGGGGGGAGAGAAATAGTAAAAAGGAGGGCGAAAGACCAGGAGAAAGAGAAGCAAAATACAGCAGAGAAAATAAATAAGTAAAACTCATTTTTATCGATGACATTCTAACGCCCTTGACCGTTTCTCTTGTGTGTGTATTGATATTTATATTAAAAACCCTCTTTTCTATTTATTTAAAAAGAAAATACAATGTTATTATATACGGGTCGTAGAATTGCATTCACTAACAAAAGATCTAGCTAATTTGCATATTCTTTTAAACATTCATTTTAATTAATTCCCTATTAGTTTTTTCGGTTTTCTTATGGAATGATCATCTTTAATCAACTATTACGTTTAATTATATTCATGCAGATATTCTACATGATTTATACTTGTATAATATTTGCGTAAAAGTGTGCAGTAAACACAAAATTGTTTCCATATATATTTATCTATACGTATATATTTTTGTTTTTCTATCTATATATCTATATTTATCTATCTATCTATCTATCTATCTATCTATCTATCTATCTATCTATCTATCTATAAAAGTGAACGTGTCTGTGTATCTGCGTATCTGCGTGTCTGTATGTCTGTGTACATTTCCCTACGCAATAACTCTGTCAATTTTTAGTCTACAGACACGCAGATCGGTTTTCGGCCAGAAATTTGGCGATTAAGGGGTCAAAGTTCAACGATTTGACCTTTGAATACTCTACCAAACTCCTCCGACAATTTTGGGTCTACGCACTTGAAATTTTAGATATATGTTCCTTGGACATGGATCTAACTTAATAACTTGATTTGAGCCAAAAATAATACATTTTAAGGGGTCATAATAGGGGTCAAAGTTAAAAAAATTGACCTCTGCGGTCGCTTCCAAATTACTCAGACAATTTCTGGTCTAAACATTTGAAATTTTACATAAAGGGTATTTGATTTGATCTTTGAAAACTCTACCAAACTCCTCCGACAATTTTGGGTATAAACACTTAAAATTTTAGATATAGATTCCTTGGACATGGATCTAACTTAATAAATTGATTTCAGCCCAAAACAATAAATATTAAGGGGTCATGATAGGGGTCAAAGTTTAAAAAAATTGACCGCTTTTTTTTCTTTTGCTCAGCATACATCTCAAACACTCGGGCAACGCCGGGCTGAAATGCTTATAAAATTGATTTTTTAAAAATATTTTTACATTAAAAGCAACGGAATTTCTTAATATACTCGGTCATGGATATGCGAGCGACTACATGAAAGTGTCCTAATTTGCATATTCATTTGAAAGGCGAACGTTAATTAATTATTAATTCATTTTTTATGGCTTTTTATCAGATGATTGGTTTTGTTTTACTATTACCCTGAATTCTATTTATGCATAGTTTCCACATTCTGCATGATTCTGTAGAATTTAAGATGAAAACATTATAGCACACGGAAATAGCTATATATCTATACAAAAAAGTGTCCTTGTCTATGTGTTTGTGTATGTGTGTGAAAATTCCTACCAAACATCTCTCTGAATATTGGTTGAAATTTGATATGTGCATTTGAACATATAGCATACTTTGGTCTTTAGCCGGCAAAAATTGCTGGGAATCAAAATTGAAAACAAAACAGTTGATCTTGTCGGGGTAAGTCGAATTATATATTACTCCTGCTGTTATTGTTTGCACATGCGCAAAACTAAACATTCCTGACTCAAACTCGCTTAATTTTTGTAGCTATCTGTTAGTTGGTTAGACGGTAACGACGCTGGAGAGATAAGTGACGACAAGGCTGTAACGCTAAACGTTCTGGTTTCTATTCAAGCGGGTGAGATCCAAATCATAATTATTAATAACCTATGTAATTATCATCATATATTGAATAATAACCAATAGAGAATTGGATCTATGATAATAAATAAGAAATCTACATATATTAGAAGATAATATGTATGCGTATTCTACGACCGGGCAACGCCAGGCGGTCTGCTAGTTTAAAATAAAATAAAATAAAAACGAAAATGAAAAAAAAAAAAAAAAAAAAACCAAAGAAAGAAGGGAAGACAAGAAAACAGAAAAGAAAAAAGCTAATTAATTCAGTTCAATTTTAATTTAAAAAACTCAACTTTAAATAATACAGAATGTGAGTAACCTATATTTTCTAACCATACAACGTAGCGTTACTTGCACACACACACACACACACACACACACACACACACACACACACACACACACACACACACATAAACACACAAACACACATACATACATACATGATGATTACAACGTCTTGTCAGACGAGTGCCACTCCCTCAGACATTTAAAATTCATGAGCCCAAATGCCTGAGAGAGTATCTATACAAAGATGATGTTACAGAGTCTTAGCTTTGTACGACAGCTAAGTCTTTCTCTCGGTTCAAAATGTTGAGATCCAGCAACAAGCAAGAGCAAGATAGCCAGCAACAAATTAAACTGCAGACCAGCTTAATGCGGGTACTGGTCTCCCGCTTTATGGTTTTTTGAATCAGAGATTTGCTTCTCCTAGAAAGGTTGCCTTCACCACGGCTTACGGGAGCCCTCTCCACCCCCAATACACATATACACACACACACACACACACACACACACACACACACACACACACACACACACACACACACACACAAATATACACGGTGCTAGTTGGCCGTTGACCCAGAACAGGAGTTCATTTGCCCTTTGGAAGGTCTTGTTTTTAATCCTTCAGGGAGACTAGCTACCCTCCTCACCAAACAAGTCTGGTGGGGGAACCAGTTTAGTCGCCGGTGACCCGAACATGAGGCAGATAGTACTGGGTTACATGGTACAAGTAGCATATGACATGACATGACATACATACATGCATACATACAGGAGAGAACTTGAATGCCTACTAGACGCTGTCCTCGAGTGTCTAAGGTCTCTCTGAACAGGGGTTTGTCAGAACAACCTGGCATGAGGATACTTTTTCCATAGAAGTAAAACCTGACCAAATATACAAAATCACATTTCGTATTCGCTGCACAAATAAAATCTCCTAACTATGACTAACCCACATTAGCTTTTACGAGGAATAGTGCACCTTCTCCAAGTGATATTACCTCAAGAAATAGCACGAAGCTGGATACTCCACCAAACTAGATAAATTCTTGTTCTGGATTCCAGTAAGACCAAGAGACTAAAATGAAAGATATACTACAACGTATGAAAATGGTTTATTGGGGGAGGAAAATCATGTTCTCAACTTCTTTACAAACTCAGTGTTTGAGAGATAAAGAACTTTAATGGAACATTCGAATATCTATGTATCTCATATAGAGTTCAAGTGTTAGCCCCAGAATCTGAGAACTTCGACTCAAGTAAAATACATACATACATGCATGCATGCATGCATGTATGTATGCATACACATATATAGTACGTTTGAAAACTGATAAATATATACTTATAGTCTATATATTCAACATTGCCACAAGTAATTAAGCTCAATAAAAGTAAATTTACACGTTCAGAGCATATATATCGATAGTGAACATGCCAAAGTCACAGATGTCTTTATTTAACATCATTTTGTTTTATTGTTCATATCATATTTTATAAAAATAATATGAACGTAGATTCAGTGAATACTTCTGTGAATTTGGAATGTTTAATAAAGCTGTATATATATATGTATATATATATATATATATATACATATATATATATGTGTGTGTGTGTGTGTGTGTGTGTGTGTACATATACCATCTTTGAGACATAATGTTGTCATGCATAATTCTAAGCAAAAATAATTTTATTTTTTTGAAGAGTACGCTCATGAAAAGATTCAATATTGACATTATAATAACACGATTGTTTCCGCGTAACGAAACAGATCTGTAAAAAAATAGGCCGACATATTGGGAAATAAAATAAATATTTGGAACTTGTAATGTAATTATATGTATTTTATATTTTTACAGAAGTTCAGTGGTACCGTCGGTTTCAGGCCCAAACACAACGTTGTGTTTGGGCCTGAAACCGACGGTACCAATGTTTTTCTGAACTTCTGTAAAACTGATAAATACATATTTAGCTCTTATATCGAAAAAGTTTTTCTTTGTAATCGAACACTTTGTCGGAACTCTTTTCCTAAAATACAGTAAGCAAATAATGAAGCACTGCATCAAAGTGGGTTCAAAGAAAACATAAAATTTCAACAAACCCATGATCATAGAGAAAATAAAAAACGAAAGAGGAAACGGAAGATAATCTGGTTCTTACCTCCATTCTCATTGAATACAAAAAACTAGAGTAGGGCATTTTTTTGTTGGTCTTCTAGACAAGCATTTTCCAGAAAAACACAAACTGCATAAAATTTTTAATAGAAATACTGTGAAAGTTAGTTACTCAACAGCTCCATCAATTAAGTCGATCATATCTAAGGAACCAAAAAAGATAGATAACGAAGGCTTCTCTTGTAGGACCAAAACTAGTTGTCCATTGGAGAGTAATTGTAAAGCTGAATCCCTTGTTTATGAGGCCACAATAACGGACCAATCCACAAATATACCGGAAAAATATATAGGTATGACAAAAAGCCAATTTAAGCAAAGATACTACGCGCACATGAGCTCCTTTAGAGCTAAAACAAGGATAAATACAGCATTAGCTACCCGGGTGTGGAAGCTTAAAGAAAGAAATACACCCTTATCCATAAAATGGAGAAAAATAGAGCACAAACCAGCATACGTCCCAGAATTAAGTCAATGCTCGCTCTGTAATGCAGAAAAATACTACATCCTCCGGGCAATTCATGACCCCCAAATAAAATGTTTAAATGTGAAGAGTGAAGCTTTGAAAAATTGCATACACAGAAGAAAGGGGCTCCTAATAAACTGGATCAATGAAAAGAACAAAACTTAGATGTTGATTATATATATATATATATATATATATATATATATATATATATATATATATATATATATATATATATATATATATATATATATATGTAATTGGGGGAAAATGTAAATACTAAAATGATTAGTCAGTAAACTTGGATTTTAATCTAATTATATTATAGATTTTAAATTAATGTATTATATATAAATTTTTGAAAATTATACTTTATAAATATAATTTACGATCTATTTCGAATTTAAAACTATAGAAAAAATATAATAATGTTAATATACTAGGAAAATCACTTTGGATAGATAAATACTCACTTCCCCAAACCTTGAAAGATTTGGACTTTTTAAAATATTTAAAAAAAATATTTTTAAACGTATTTCGAAATTTTTAAACGTAATTCGATATAATTAAACGAAATTTTAAGTTTTTAACCGATACCAATATAAATTTTAAGGTTTTTTATACATAAGAAAAATTAGATTTTTAAATTAATCTGGGTTCAAATTAAAATCGATTTATATAAGAGAAAATTTTTTTAGATTTTAAATTTAAATAATTCAAAGTTTAAAGTTAATGAAATCATCATCATCCATTAATAAACGGGGGGTTGGGATTTAACAAAACGAGATTTAAACGTGAAATCGCGAGGTATATATATTTCACACTTCCGGTTATAAAATAGACGAATATTGGCTGAAGAGATCGGGCTTGAAACCGACGGTACCAATGATTTGTCTCATCTAACAACTTTCTGTACACAATATATATATATATATATATATATATATATATATATATATATATATATATATATATATATATACACATATATCAGGAGGGCATACTTTTGAAACTATCCTCGTATTGAGTTTCGAAAATCTAATTCTAAAAGTTAATCTTCAAAATAGAAGCTGTCACTTTAGTGGAAATCTTGAACTTCAAATAAAGAAAAATTCAAACTCAAATGAAAGAATTCCACATTCAAATAAAAATTTTCAATTAAAAAACTTTTAATGCGAAGGATATTTCAAATCAAAGTTTAAAAAGTTAACCTTAAAATTAAACAAAGTTCACTTTCAAAATAAAAAAAAACTCAACTTCAAATTAATAAAAGCTCGACTTTAAAGCAAATGAACTCACACTGAAAAAGACTTAAGATAGAACGAAGCTCATTCTCAAAAAGAAAACTTCAGATAAAGAAAAGCTCAACTTCAACATAAAATAGAAATGAAAAACGCGCATCTTAAGAGGAAGCAAAACTCCATTCAAAGTAAAAAGCTCAATTTCAGATTAAAAAAATGTTTAGCTCTAAAGTAAAACAGCTCACCTCGAAATAAAAAAGCTCAACTTAAAACAAAACAAAGCTCGCTTTAAAAATAAAAAAAAACAACTAAATTTCAAATTAATAAAGCCCAACTTAAATGTAAATAGCTCGCTTTGAAATGAAAAATCTCAGCTTGAGATAAAACAAAGCTTGCTTTCAAAATAAAAACTAAATTTCAGATTTAAAAAAAATCTCGACCATAAATTAAAAGAGCTCATCTTGAAACGAGAAAGCCCAATTTACGTTAAAACAAAGCTCGTTTTCAAAATAAAAACTAAATTCATATTAAAAAGCTCAACTTTAAAGTAAATAGCTCGCTTTGAAAATAAAAACTAAATTTCAGATAAAAAAAAGCCCAACTTCAAATTAAAAAAAACTCATCGTGAAATGAGAAAAGCTTAACTTAAGATGAAAAAAGCTTACTTTCAAAATAAAAACTAAATTTAAGATTAAAAAAGAAGCTCGACTCCAAATGAAAAAGAGCTCATCTTGAAATGAGAAAAGCTAAAGTTAAAATAAAACAAAGCCCGCTTTCAAAATAAAATTTGAACTTCAGATTAAAAAAAAAAAAATGCTCAACTTCAAACCAGAAAACTCAACTGCAAATTATAAAGGTAAACGCGTCTGAAAATAATTCAACTTTAGTTCTTTACTCTTTGAATACGTTTTTGTTAACTAGTACTCCCGACACATCCAAACCCATTATTCTCTGTTCAACTTGTTAACAATTCTCCAATGAGAACGTGTCCTCCTACCTTCCTAACCCTACACACACGTCCCGAACTTCTTCATTTGTATTCGTCCATTGTCTGCATTGTTCTACGTAATCCAGACGTTATTTAAATTAATAATCCGCGCAGTGTGTCGGTCGGTCATCTTGACAAAGGCGCACCTGTTGGGCAAACAGAGAATATATTATTTTGCCGCGTATCAATTGTGACATCATTTCTGTCAAATCAGGTTTGTGTTGCTAAATTTAAAAGAGTTGAACTTCAAATAAAAAAAGGCTAAACCTCAAATTAAAAAAAGATTTCTTGCATTTGTTAAAAAAATTATACGACCTATGGTTCTCATGCTGGGCGTTATTCTCACAACGTTTCGACCGACATAACCTCCAACATTTTTCAAGTACGTCTTGTCGAACTCACATGAAGCTTTAGCGCAACGAATAAAGTTCTGAGTTCTAACTAAAACCTTTCTGGAGATTGAAGGTTCAATCCCCCGTATGTGCATAATAAAAACACAATTACGAAATAAATTTTTTTACTGGGGAGGGATGACCGCTTATCAAGAACTAGAGGCCACGTTAAGAATAAAGGTTACCAAGTGTAAATTATATGTTGAGACAACATTATCAGTAATGAACCCATGTAGGTTTTGGTTATTTAAGAGGACAGCTCAACATAATTACGTTATATTTGTAAACGACCACGCTATAGTCAGTCGGGAAGCAGCCCCATAGTATCGTGTTTCAGAGATGGAGAGTTTTAGAAAAGAAACACTGTTCATGGAATTTTCATTTAGTTTTAATACCAGACAGAGAGTGGGAGAAATTGTTGACGTTTGTTGTAGGTGGACGAGTATTTGTTGCGTACGTTTTAAAGGAAGGGGGATCATAGATTGGAGCTCAGTCGAGCATCTAGCATATAGTAACGATGGAGGAGAGAAAAGGAAAAAGTGGAGAGGCGATAAAGGCACTCGCTCACTAAATTCCGAAGACGGTTTTGCACCCTGTCAAGACGGGAAAGGGTACTCTTAGGAGCTCAACCCCACATATGACAACAGTACTCCATCCTGTGTCGTATTTTACTCTTACACAGGTAGAGGATTGCGTCGGGAGTGAGGTACTACCTAGAATAGAGTAGAATGATCCCACCATTTTCTCAGTGATTTTGTCAAAATACTTATATCCAGCCATGGCTGGCGGAACATAGCAACTACATCTATATATTAAATAAAGTTTCATTTAAATTTCCATATAGATTCCCGAAGGTGACATAAATTTTCCCGAGTCGACAGGACGCGCCTGAACATTGTCAGAAGTTACATCAAGCGAATAACATCCAAGATGAGAAAAAGATCGCTTCCCTGAGGAATGCAACATAGTTATCTTCAAATGCAAAAATACAAATTATTAATCCTTACCTCCAAGATTTCGTAATATAAAAAGATTTTTCATCAAATTACAATGTGCCCATGATAATTGTTTGGAAAATTATCTAGAATGAGCTTACACAGGAAATCGCCCGAGACAAGGCGTGGAGCCGCTTGGTTTAATGACTATTAAGAACAAAAGATAATGATCGCAAAGACCAAGGCTGTAGGTAGGAGGAAAGCAGTCAGCAATAATAGAGTTCCACAAGTTTTCAGTTCTTGGAAGGAAGCTACTAGAATAGAACGCTATATTACAATGAAGTATCAAAACAACCAGTTGACGGAGACTAGTAGGCAAACGAGCTGGAACAAAGGAAGCAGCAGTTTTGTATTTTTGACATGCATTCATCAAACTTGGACCAGTTTCTCTTTATTATTCGACAAACCCCACCCCCGTGCCTGTGATAACTCCATCAGGGCGACCTGGGGATCGGTAATTAAATTCTGTTACCGTCTCCCGCATTAGGCCGATGTTTCCGAAAGGCAAGGACTGTTAACTGAAAAATGACGTCACGCAAAACAGGAAAAGCAAGCGAGATCTGTCGAGCAGTGAGACTGTCGATAATAAATGAGAGCTTTAAAAAAAAGGATGAAAAACCTTAAAAACAAAATATTGAAAAAGAGAAAAAGAACACGATTTATATTTTATTCAATATTAATTAAAGAAAAACAAACAAACAAACAAACAAAAAAACAAGAATTAATTAAAAAAAGAAAAGTTTTACTTTGTCTCTGCGTTAAAAGATAAACATCGCGATTTATCATGGATCCCAAGAACTAAAATTCGTTTATTATTTTTATCATGAATAATTTGAAACCAATTTTTAAAATATTTATTCACATAAAAACTAAAAAAAAATTCAAGCAATGTCAATTGTATATATAATATTAATATGTATATATATATATATATATATATATATATATATATATATATATATATATATTAATATATATATATATATATAGGTATAGATATATATAATATTAATATGTATATATATAATATTAATATGTATATATATAATATTAATATGTATATATACATAATATTAATATGTAAATATATATATTATATATATAATATATATATAATATATATATTATATATATATAATATATATATATATAATATATATATATATAATATATATAATATATATATATATATATAATAGAATTCATATTGTTGTGTCGTGGAACAACAGTGAAAATAAGAACAATCAAGTCGAGGTTCGGTTAAGGAACAAGTGTATTAACAATAATGTACAAAGATAGGAAAGCGTGTATATCTGTTGGGCACTCGGCTTACAGTTAAAGTGCAGTCGCATCTCTCTCACCGGTGTTGGAATTACTAGCGCTATATATTGTGCTAATCGGTGTAAATTCCTCTGTTCAAAGAAGGCCGGTATAACATATATATATATATATATATATATATATATATATATATATATATATATATATAAAATATTAATATATTATATACCGGGTGAGGCATAAGTCTTGTTACAAAAAGTTACTATATTTTATAACATTATTGTCATTATATGATAATGTAATATATGATTTCATTTTTTTTTTAGAAAGAAAAGATACTAATTTTTAACACAGCATCATTAGCCAGGCCTGCGCTCACCAGAAATATTCAATTTAGGTTGGTTAGTTGTTTTTGTTTTACTGCATGTCAACCCTTTTACAGTTATTTAATGTCGAATCCAGTGATTTTGAAGAACAATTTTTTAATAGAGTATATATATATATATATATATATTTTTTTTTTAAGTCGGTTTCTATTTAACCCATAGTTGGGACCCTAACAGGTACTACGAGTCCGGGTCAGAGTGGACCTGGGAGCAATGGCAATTAAATGGTGGCTCCACTCACCCCAAAGCCCGCAAGCGAGGGCCTCACCATCGGATATAGTTTAAGGTCATATCCAAGACCGGCTCGGAGTAAGGGAAGAACTTCAAAATGAACAAAATGTCCATAAAAACAAAATGTCCATGAAAACAAAATGTCCATAAAAGAAAATGTCCATAAAAAGGTTGACTGATCGATACGTGGAAACTTCGTCGATCAGACCGTCCCTGCACATCTAGAACACCTACAGACATAAAAAATATAGGGGGGAAAACAGGAGAAATCCAAGAAGATCTACAGGGCAAATAGCAAAAGAAGCACACACATCAAGTATTATGCGAAGTATATGTCCAAGTGAGCCTCAGATGTCACCCTCTAAGCTTTCAAAAGCGACAGCTTCTCCCTATTCACGCCCCCACAATTGCAAAGAGACTCTTGTTAAACCGTATCAATAAAAGCGTGCTCAATAACATCATCTTCACGGATGAAAAATTATTCTCAGTTCAGCAGTCCCACAAACATGAAAATGATAAGAGTCCTTGCGAGAAGTCTTGAGGCAATCTATAATAAAATCTCACCTGTCTGTTTAAATGTATGTATGTATGTATGTATGTATGTTTGCATCTCTGCCTAAAACTTTCGAAAGAGGCCACGGATTTTCACAAGATCGGTATCGTTTTGAAGCCTCACCATTTGGACGACAAATATAAAAAAATTGGTTAAAAACATTAATTCTTTCACCCTCAACTGGACACTTTTCTACAAGGAGGTGTCGCATTTTTCGCCGACATTTTCGAAAGTCACCCCCACCCCCTTTTTCGATTGACTAACCTTAATTCGTCTCTTACGGTTTGGCGATGGACGCAAAGGCAAAGACGTCACCTTTTTTTCGCGTTCTTTTCTTCCTTCGCTGTACGGGTTCGAGCCTGCCTGCCTACTACCACTTTTTTAGTTGCTACACACACACCTCCAAACACCCGGGAAACACCGGGCACCCAGGCTAGTACCTAATAATTAAGGAAAGGTTTTCAAAACGCAGAAACTAGCATCAGTGATGATCCTAGCGGTCATTTTTGAGATAGGAAAATCTACACTTGTTTTTCCCCTTAACGGATCAAGATTAACAAAGAACGTTACATTGAGGACATTGTTGAAGCTGCACTGCCCTACATGGTGTAGTTCTGTGTATGATGATCAAGTTTGGACTTTCCAACAAGATGGTGCGACAAGCCACACTGCTCACATAACACAACAGTGGTGTAGAGGGAACTGTCCGTCCTGGATCAGCAAAGAAGAATGGCCTCCATCATCACCTGATCTTAATGCTCTAGATTATTGTTTGTGTTCACTCCGTGAGAGTAAAGCCTGCTCTACTCCTTGTCAAAATATTGAAGCTTTTAATATAAAATGGAGCAAGTGCTGGGAGGAAATACCCTTAAATGTTGTGTCTGCTGCTACTGACGAATTCCCCCAAATATTGGTAATGTAGTGAAGGCTCAAGGGAAATATTTTAAAAAAATACTTATGCCATATTGTTCTTCAGTATTTGCTAATCACTTTCTGTGATTGGGTTTTGTTATCGATTATTTTGTTGGGATAAATTTGAGTTTTATTTTGTAACAGTATTCATGCCACACCCTGTGTATATAAGATTAATATATATATATATATATATATATATATATATATATATATATATATATATATATATATATATATTCAGGCAAACATTATTAAAAACAACAGAGATACCTTGCTTAATGATTCTTTTTTTCATTTTTTCGATCTTTCGTAAGATATTTTTAACTTCAAGATGGAAGGTATTTACAAATGTTCCATGGTTCACACATCAGGTGGAGATAAAATATTAAAAATAAAAGTGAAATATATAGTTACGAATGATAAAAAGAGTCAATGAAAAGTCGATTAAAATATACGTTTACGCGTGATAAAAAACTCAATTAAAAATTAGGATGATAAAAGGCAATGTTAGTAAAACCAGTCGTATACTGGTTATGCTAAACATTTAAGCACATTATTGCTACTTTCAAAATTAATGCTATTTATAGATGGGTGCTGGGTTTTTATATATAGTGCTTCAAGTATTTCTAATTTTTTACAATTACTTTCTCGTTGCAAAATCAACATCACGCGGATATATATATATATATATATATATATATATATATATATATATATATATATAATAAGTTATGAAAATAAATATGGCAATTAAGCTACACATAATATTCTATGTTTTATCCCGGTGAGAATTCGTCAGGCTTATGAGGATGAAACGAGGAATATTCTGTGTAGCTTAATTGCGATATGTATTTTCATAACTTACTACCTAGCGTGTGCGAAACGTCGCCATCAAACTTGTCTCTGAATATTAGTCTACAGACTTGACTTGATATATAGGGTATTTTAACCTAGGGCACACTTTCGATTTGATTTTAACCTGTAAAAATAGTTACTAGAGAGTCAAAAGAAAAAAAAAATGACCTCATCAGGAGTAAATTTTAAGCATGGAGATAGCTCAGCCGCTACCGACGAAGGCTAAGTAGCGACTAAGGCTGGAGGGCTCGATGTTTCGGTTTCGATTCCAGCTAATAACAACGAAGTTAGTTTTTAACTTTTGTAATTATTACTATATATATATTAGGTACAATATAATAACCAATAGAGAATTTGTATACACATTTTTGACGAATATATTTCTTCTCTCTTTTTTCCTCTTATTCCTTTATCTTGAGTTTGCTCCACTGCTGCTGATGCTGTTCGTCATGTGACTAATTTCTGCCTGTTGATTGGTCTGGGCATTCCCGCGTTTTGTGATAAAATTCAAACTGAAGTTGGCAGTTCGAACTTGACATTTAAAATGTGTTGGCGTGCTATTTTATCTCCGTCTAAACAGGACGTTAAAACGTGGAAATCAACTCGATTAAGTTACTTGGCGAAGTTTATAATGTTGAAGTGATCGCGTTTAAGTTACCTGAAACAATTGGTATTTTGCTGAGAGAAATCTACTTCGAGGAAATCCAAGAAATCTATCGAGGACTTGGCAGTTAAATATGTCGGTAAATTACTAGCTTCCAGGATAGAAGACGCATGTGGGCAATATTCTCACTAGGAAGGATTGGATTGGAAATGTCTATCACTAAACTAGATATTGTTTTCTAAAGCCTGAAGAAAATGGATACGTGTCAATCTACAGTTTTTCTCAGTCAAAAGAAAAGAATATTTTTATTCTGACCGGACTCAAAGAAAGAACGAGGAGGAAGACTTTTACCGGACGTCATGTCTCATCAGAGAACGTTATTACACGAAGAACTGTGTATTTTTTTTAATGTTATTCCTTCAGGAAAACGAAGAAATAAATTCCGCGCTATAATAGGACGCCATCGGAACATTATTTCAGATAGTAAGTTATCTTTGTCTGTAGATATTTCAACTAATCTTAAATTGTAAACAACTTTGCTAAAATATTTCGATCTTTCTAAAAAAAATCCTACGTTGGTTAAAATCTCTTATGACAGCAGTAAGTAAGAAAAGGCTTTCTCAACCCGCCCGTTTTTCTTTCTATCTTTCGTAATTGTTACAACACAAAGGACTTTCTTGTAGCTGATAGCAAACTCTAAGCAGCAGACAATTCTTGAACTTTTTTTCGCTCTAGGTTTCTTTATTTTTTCTTAATGAATTGTTGGTTTGTTTCTATACACCAAGTCTTTTCTATTTTCTTTTTTGTTGCTTTTCTTTGTCTTTTAACGATTTTATATGTCGAAGTGACTTTCATTGGAGAATATGATAATAATTTCGACATTTGCTATATATACGTATATATTAATGTATATGCATATAATAATGCATAGATCCATATGTACATACTATTCTTGTATATATTTATCATTTAATATTAGTATGTATATATGTATTCACATATTAATATGTACATATATGTATGTACTTAATATTCATATATATATATATATACTAGCAAAGGTACCCGTCGTTGACTGGGTTCAAAAACAGCCTACAGAAAATGGACTATGATTTATGAAAGTATGATAGGTTATGAAATGAAAGGGTTGTAAATTTGGGTTGAATTTGGGTTTATCAAAACCAAAGCAAAATATGATAAAAGTAAAAATAAAATAGATAAACCCCATAATTTATTATACCATACCTGTTCACACTGAAACACTTATCATAATATTCTGTGGATCTATATTAAAAAAACCTTGTTAAAATTTGTGACATATTTCCATTCTATGGAGGTCAGGCGCGAACGAACACCCCATAAGTATTTTATACCATATTTCTTCACACTGAAACATAATTATCAGTGTATACTTACGCAGATAGATATGAAAAGTATTTATTAAAGTTTGTTCCTATTTCAATTCTATGGAGGCCAGGCGCGAACACCACAATTTTATTATACCATCCCTATTTAAGTTAAAACATACTTATCAAAGTATTCTTATGTACATCTATATCAAGAACACTTGTAAAGTTTTTTTTATTTAATTTTTAAATTTTTTATTTTCATACTTTGTGGACCAGGCACGAACGCAGACCCCACAATTTTAATGAACCAACGTTCTGCCAGATCAAACATACCCATCCCCGTGTCTCGATACATCTATCATTATATGTAATCAGTTTTTTTTTAATAGTCAACCATATAGGAGCTTATTCGTGACCACACACAGACAAACATACACACACACATTCCGCTTTATATATATATATATATATGTTTATGGATATAATATTAATATGTATATATGTATGTATGTATGTATACAAGATTAATATGTATTAAATATATAAAATTTTAATATGCATGTATACAGTATATATATCACTTTATCAAGGCCCAAAGGCCACTCGAGGAGTAGGGTTAAAGAATGTACAGTGGTCAGAAGGACAATATCATCGTAATCGTTAGAATACATTTGGTAAATTGGATTACTTAAGGGCAACGGCTCATCAAGAACTTGTTTACATCGGACTTGAAGACGACCATATTATAGTCAGCTGGAAAGCAGGTAAACGGAAAAGAGTTCCACAGATGTGTAGTTCTAAGAAAGCTTTGTTTATGGAATCTACGTTTAGGTTTAGGCCCAGATAAAGAGTGGGTGAACCGACATCTTACTTCCCAACTCCCTACATAGTACCCCAGTGGCTTATGTCCCTGATAGTAGCCCCCTACACCAAAGTGGCAATGTGCCTTGTTTGGGGTGAAAATGTAATAAAAGAATTATTGATAGTGGCTTCAGGTAGACGAGTCTTTCTCGTGAATGTTTGAGGAGAGGAGCCCATAGATTGGAGATCAGCCGAGTACTTACCATGAAAATAACGATAAAACACAGCCACGCTCGCAACGTCTCTTCTGTGAGAAAGAGGTTGCAGGGAAGAGAAAAAGGCATACCCACTAGGCTACGAAGTCTATTTTGAACTCTGTCAAGGCAGGGTAGGTTGTTTTTAGCAGCTCCTGCCCACATGTGGCAACAATACTCCATCCTTGGACGTACCTGGATCTTATATAGGTAGAGAATTGCATTACTGGATCGATGGAATGATCCTACCATTTTTCCAGCGACCTTGGCAACGAATTTGATGCACGTCTTCCATTTCAGATCAGGAGTAAAGGTCAAGCCCAGAAGCTTATCAAAATATAGAGCCATTCATTGCAATTGATGCCAGATGGGGGTCAGAAAGTTGATGATGTAAAGATAGAAGCTTGTAGATGCATTAAAAATAACTAGCCATTTTTTCCCCATAGTACCACATGCTCAAGATCAGGGGAGAGAGAATCAGAGAGAACGTGGTCGTTTACTGCATTTGATATGCTGCTATTGAAGTGTCATCAGCATAAATGTCTACGAATGATCTAAGGATATGATTTTGAAGATAATTAATGTAGACCAGGAAGAGAGTTGGACCCAGAATGGACCCCTGAGGGACTCCAGCATAAATACTATGAGCTTCTAATTTCTGCCCTTAAACCACTACTCGTATGAACCTATCAGAGAGAAATGATTTAATAATTGAAAAGACATTTCCAGCAATACCATTGCTGGAGATCTTGTGAAGTAGGCCTTTATGCCATACCCTATCAAAGGCCTTTGATATGTCAAGAGCAATTGCCCTAGAAAAGAAACCCTCGTCGAGTGATTTGCTTATCTCATTAGAAATAACCGTAAGCACGTCTGCTGTAGATCTAGCAGAACGGAAACCATATTGCATGTCACTAAGATGGTTATTTTTGCTGAGGTGGTTGATTACTTCTCTATTTATACAGATTCAAGTAACTTACTTATGACGCACAGGAGATTTATTGGTCCTGCCCTTTAGCCCCTACTTCATGTTTAAGCTAGATTTGTTGACCTTTTTTTTTTCATTGGGTCCCTACGCAAAGAAATCGACAGGGTTACAGTCAGGTGTCTGTGAAGCCAGATGTCAGGTGACCTGTGTAGAGTGAACATCGTCTTGCGACTCGTACGACTTTTCCGAACTTGCTTGCATTGGACTTGAAGGCTACGATATTGTAGTCGGTCAAAAAGCAAGCCAGCAGAACAGTATTCCATGGGCGGGCAGTTCTAAGACAGAAGTGTCCAGACCTGTGTAGAGTGAACATCATCGTACGACTCGTCAGATATTCCGATTACAAACGGCCCTGTCGGTGGGGCATTAGAATACGCCGACTGCCCCTCTGCAGAGGGTAAAAGTCCCGCAATGGGGGTCCTGGATATGACCATCAACTATATCCAGTGGTGAGGCCCCAGCTTGTGGGCTTTGGGGAGTGTGGAGCCACCTTTTAATTACCATTGCTCCCAGGTCCACTCTGACCCGGAGTGGTAGTACCTGTTAGGGTCCCAACTATGGGTTAAATAGAAACCGATGCAAAAACAACAAATATATTCTATTAAAAAAATTTTCTTCAAAATCTTTGGATTCGGCATTAAATAACCCGAAAAGGGTTCATATGCCGTTAAACTAAAACAACCAACCAACCGATTACAAACTAATAAAAACATTTTCCAATAATGACTGTTCAAAACTATTTCAAATGATTATTTCTATTTGTTACGAAAGCTTTATTTTGTATAAAAAAATCACATGTTTTTAAGTCATACATTTTCAACTAATTACCACTAATTATCACCATTTGTTTGTGCGAAATCGCTAAATTTTTAACCGAAATTGGCGACGTCATCATTTTATGTGCAAATTAAATTGTGCGTAAATTTGATGGATGGACAAAGGCGCTAAAATGAATAATGGATGTTAAAGCTTTTTGCTATTATTTTATTTTGTTAGAGTTTCGTATGTACACAAATATTATGTTTATTGAAAAATACAAATTTATTTTTTGTTTTATTTGTCCACTAAATTAATAATTTTTCGTGTATGTAAAATATACATTTAAACGGTTAGCGTATTAATAAGGTTTACTGTATAGCTAACGTATAATACTCATATATGCTTTAAATTGTTATTGATTTCGATATTCTACGTATGGCAATGCTCATTTTATATTATATTAAAATATGTTGGAAAATTGTGAAACTGTACTCTTAATTCTATGCTTAAAACTAAATTTTTTAATTTAAATCATTTAAAATTCTGAATTCTTAGATGAAGGCTGATTGTGCATATTACTTGTATTGATCGGACTATTGTTCTCATCTTGAGTGCTATTTTTGTAAAGTTTCGATCGGATTGGCCTTCGACCGTCCTCAGACATGTCGGTTGTTGTTTGGAAAAGAAAAGAGAAAAGTTACTGGCTTCGTAGATATTTTCGTATTTTTTAGTTAGTCTCTATTTTATGGCCATTGTTTCGTATTTGTGAAAGAAATTGTTTGAAAAAAGAGATGCAGCTCTTTTAAAGTTCAACAGAGGATTATTTCCCTTCCATCTGCGAAATTTTAAGGGTGCATAATGTTTTGTTTCTTTTTACAACAATTAGAGGCTCCCAAGTGTTACTGATATTATGTTCAGATTTCGTAAAATAAAATATGGAGGTTGGGGAGGGGGTGAACACGTAACAAAAATATTTATTCTCATATTACTTTACAAAAACTGCATTTTAAATATCAATTCAAAAGTAAATTAGCATTTTTAAAATTTCATGAAAGTCTCACTATTAATTGATTTTTGCCAGATTTATTAAACATGGGTATCTCTAGGTGTTGGAATTTGTTATTACATAAAAACATTGTTTTAAGTGTTTAAGTGTTGATGATATAAACACGACCTTAGTCTCGCGTTTTTATTATTTTTGCACGCTGAAATTTTTAGTTTAGTCTTCTTCTTTTAAATGATACAAAAGATATAATGATAATATTAACTTACTAGCAGGGTAACACGACGTTGCTCGGGATCAAATGATGATTAACGAATGTCTCACACTTCCATATTTTTATTGTCATCGAAATCTCTGAAATCGGCCATTTTTTAATCAAACTAATGGATTTCCTGCTTTAGTTCGGGACCCATCGCGGTGCATCTTGAGAAAGCTCCATATGATTCTCGTAATGACTTAGTTCATATAGACTGTCGTCTACATTGCACCGTAGAGAACCTACTGTTGATTTTTAACAAATATTTTTATATATAATCGCTTGCATTAAAGTTTAAAATGCAGAAGTCAAGTATCATGCTCTGATTGTGCTTTAAACAGAAGAATTCATTTCGAACGCACCTCTGTCGTATCAAAGAACAATTTTGGCTTGTGCTGTAATAAAACTTTTCAAATCACTTGTAATGTTAGACTGTGTAAGGTGTTAACTTTGGTCCAAATCGCCTGTTCCTTCTTTTATCGTATTATTTCGATTATTGATTATCGACACTCATCGGAGACATTCCGATACAAAACTTATCTAAGAACACTGACAGACATATACAGTACCTTTTTGTGAGATTTCATAAAAATCGACCCGGCCGTTTTCAAGTCCATAGGGAACGACCTCAAACACACATAGACACACGCAGACACACAGACAGACAAAGTTCCTTTTATATAATGATGGATATAATAAAGTTACACCGTGTTGCATATAAGGGGTTTAATCTGTGGAGCGCTCGGAATACCTTATAACCACTTTCATTAATTCAAAAAGGAATACAAAAATGTCCGATGTAATTTATTTTGAAATTCTAATCTATATATGCCCTAGAAGTGAAAATGTGTGTGTTTGAGGACACTTCTTAACCTATATACTCCACGA
The DNA here is from genome assembly GCF_053919585.1 of Euprymna scolopes. Lineage (NCBI taxonomy): Eukaryota > Metazoa > Mollusca > Cephalopoda > Sepiida > Sepiolidae > Euprymna > Euprymna scolopes. The sequence goes on along the minus strand of NC_136517.1, from coordinate 34,342,817 downwards.
AGTTTTTATCTACAGATTTGAAATTTGGTATATAGGACATTCATACATGTGGAAAACGTTTTAATCAGTTTTCATCTGGAAAAACGAGCTGCTAAAGGGTCAAACTTGAAAAATTGGGACGTGGGAGTTATCGAGTTTTATCTGTTTGTCAACTGGTTTTCGAAGGTGCATGCGCGACCGTAAAACGTGTGAGTTTCTTTATGTTAAGAATAAGTAGGTTTGAAAACACTTTTTAAAGCTGGCCTAAAGGTTATCGTACTTGACTTACTGTTTTCGTGTTTTGGTTTCGATCTCAGCTCGAGTATTTTTTTTACTTACAAGAAGTGAACTGTTCAGAAAAAAAACAACAACATAATACTCGCATGCACATGTCACAAATTCTGTATTTATTACAATGTAATAAATATGCGTATTTTACGACGGGGCAACGCCGGGCGGTTTGCTAGTTATTTAATAAAGCTTACAAAAATTAATTGAACTGGATGTATGTTAAAATAATTCATGTTTTATTTTACGTTATTGTGTTAATTTTATTTTGTTTGCTTTGTTTTGACCAAAACGTTATGCGAAAGTTTAATAATTTCGGAGAAATTCTAGAATTGTCTCCCCCTGTTTTCAGTGAACGTCTCCAAAAAAAAAAAAAAAAAAGAAAAAAAAATCGCCCTTAAAAACTAAAAGTCACACATGCTATTTTTTTTTTACGTTGTGCCACGGATAAAAGTGTAAAGCGTCCTCGATCCGTCGGTCTGTCACTCATTTTTATCTAAACTAATATGCATATCAATGGCGACATTATTTCCGCAAAAAAAAAAAAATAAAAAAAATAAATAAAATAAAATAAAATAAAGAAAATAAAAAAAATGATTTCCAGCATTTTCAGGCTAAAAAAATATGTTCTTCTTTGCAAATATGTTTTTATTTTATGAAGGATGATATTGAACCCCTCTGTTTTAGTTTGTGCCGAAGTGTAAAGTGTTAAATCGGGTTTAGTCCCCGCGAGAACGGTGAAACGAGGTGCGAAACTGATATGCATGTGACTCGAAGACACCTGCGGACAGGGACGAAGATAGGGTGAGGGAAATTCCGACGTGCACTTGGGTGGAAGAAGCGGCCATGAGTGATAGAGATGGGTGGCGATATTAGATATAATCTACCACATAGGGGCAAGTAGAATGGAAAACTTGACAAATATATATATATATATATATATATATATATATAAAGAGAGAGAGAGAGAGAGAGAGAGAGAGAGAGGGAGGGAGAGAAAGGATGAAATAGAGAGAGGGGTAGAAATAGAGAGAGAGAGATGGGGTAGAAATAGATAAAGGCAGAGAGGTAGAAATAGATAGATAGATAGAGAGAGAGAGAGAGAGAGAGCGAGAGAGAGAGAGAGCGATAGAAGGAGGAATAGTGGGGTAGAGAGATAAAGTAGTTTATTTCTGCTAATTTCTTATTTCTGCTAATTTCTTATTTTCTGAATAGTGGGGTAGAGAGATACAGTAGTTTATTTACTGCCAGAGAGAGAGAGAGAGAGAGAGAGAGAGAGAGAGAGAGAGAGAGAGAGAGAGAGAGAGAGAGAGAGAGAGAGAGAGAGCAGATACAAAATTGATCCGCTATATTATATCTATCTGTATACAAATAAACTATGGATTTTGTTTGTTCGTTTGTCATGTTGTTTATTTGTTTGTCTCCGTTCACAATGGATGACATCATAAAGGAGTTCAGTATTTTATTTATATTGTTCACGTTCCTGTAGTATAATTCCACCCTTCATTCTGTCAAGTACACTGTTTCATTGATGAAATTGTGCAGAAAAAAATAGGATTTGCAGACCCTAACGTTTCATGTGATTCAAATAATTGTTCTCTTGTGTTTCGATATTGCAATGCATTTTATTTTGTTGTAAATCAAATGCAAAGATTGTAACTAAAGTAAACAGGCAAATTTTGTGGAGATCATGTTTTTTTTATGAATATTTTAATGCAAGGGGAAAAAAGCGACAGTTTAAGCAACGTTTTCATTTTTGATTGGAGTGATAAAAGAAAACGAAATAATAATAAATATAAAATGTATTTGACGCGCTAACCACATGACGCGATACAATATGACTGATACAATCGTCAATAAGATCGGACGTTCATTTTCTATCCAACAGATCATCACCCATTAACTTTAATATATCACCAACAACATTAGAAACACACAAAAAAAATAAAATTTCTATGTTTAGGATGATTGAAATTTTATATTATTATTATTATTATTATTATTATTATTATTATTATTATTATTATTATTATTATTACTATTATTACAGATCATATAATAGTAATAGTAATAATAATAATAATAATAATAATAATAATAATAATAATAATAATAATATCATCATGCTAGAAAATTACTCACACTCCATGTGTTATCTTTGTTTACAGGAAAAGTAACTATCATTAGATTTTTAGAAAGATTTATAACCTGCTGGATAGAAAACTTCCCGAAATCACCTGAGGATTGGCTTGGTCTTTATTTATCCACGGCATGTGAAGTAGTTACTTACGCATCTTACTAACCACTACACATTCAAAGCAATGTAACGCATATACGTTACATATATTCAATTGAGAAACACAAAAAATAACAAAACTTCTATATTTAGGTTGAATTCCACCGAAAGTCTACGAAAAAAATGATTGAAATTTTATATTATTATTATTATTATTATTATTATTATTATTATTATTATTATTATTATTATTATTATTATCATCATCATTATTATTATTATTATTATTATAATTCTGATTTCGTTTATGAACATCTCTCTGGAAAGGGATGGGATTCATTTCCAGAGGATTTCCCTTAATCCCGGCTCCAAACCAGGAGCTTCAAAGATCAAGGGTTTTCCTAAGGATGTTGGTGGTACCTACAATAGCAGAAGTCTGAAGGCCGCCTAAAACATCGGGGATTTGTAGTTTTTTAAATTGTCCTTCCAGACGACTTGATACTACTCCTAGCGTACCAAATACAACTGGGATTATTTGTGTTTTCAGCCCGTGTATACGCCTTATCTCCAAGGCCAATGGAGCATAATTGCTCCACTTCTCATTCTCCTTCTCTCTCACATTTCTGTCCCAGGGTACTGAAAAGTCTACAATCTGTCAGTTTTTTGAGACCTTGTCAATGACGACCAAATCCGGACGATTATGTTCCAATTGTTTGGTCGTTATGACACTTTGGTCACACCATACCTCTACTTTGCTATCCTCACTTGTTCTCACTTCATCAGGCACCTCCTCAAACCATTTTCCAGCACACTTCACCCCAACCCTCTTACACACCTCCTAATATATCCGGAGTCTCATGCGATCGTGTCTTTTACGGTACTCTCTCTGGGCCAGTCCACTACACCCTGCTGCAAGGTGCGCAATTGTCTCTGAGGTTTTACCACAAATCCGGCATTCTGCAACAACTTCCTCTCCTAAAATCACTTTTTTGAACAATCGTGTTCCTAATGCCTGCTCTTGTGCTGCACAAACAAAAGCTTCAGTAGTCTTAGCCAGATACTCAGCTCTAAGTAATTGCCATGATCTTTCATCAGCCACTTCTGCTATATCCTGGAAGAACTTTCCATGCATTTTCTTCCTAGACAGTTCATCTGCCCTTTCTCTATCCATACGTTTCACATAATCAGCCTTGGTCTCACATACCTTCACTTCATTGGCCACAACCTTAAGCATCCACTCCTCACTTCTAACCACATGCTCCTTCAACGACATCTCCTCGGTTCTAACACAATCTTTTACACTTTTCAATCCTCTCCCACCGTCTTTCCTCTTTTGATACAGCCTTGCTACGCTATTTTGAATGTGAAATATACCAAACATTGCTAAAACTTTTCTTGTTTTGATATCCATGACATGCAAATCCTTGTCAGACCATTCTAAAATTCCCGCACTGTATCTCAAAACACTGACTGCCCATACATTCACTGCTTTCATTAGCTTTCCTCCATACAGTTTCGACTTTGCAATTAGTTTCACTCTTCTAAGATACTCCTTCCTGACGTTTTCCTTCATTTCTCTGTTCATGTGCCTACACCCTCCAGCACTCCTAAATACTTATATCCTGTATCTTCTATTTCTTTCATGATTTCTCCATTTGGCAGCACTATTCCATTCGAATGAACCTTTACTCCTCTTTTCATCACCAGCACCGCACATTTACTAATCCCAAACTCCATCCCAATGTCTTCTGAGTATGTCCCCACAAGTTCTACCAGTCTCTCCATTTCCTTTTCATTTCTACCGAATATTTTCAAATCATCCATAAACAGTAGATGGTTTAGGCGTCTGTCACCAGATCCAAAGTTATACCCCAGTTTTTCTCTCTTCAAGAGGATGTTCAGTGACATCATTATCATTACAAAAAGAAGTGCCGATAACGAATAATAATAATAATAATAATAATAATAATAATAATAATAATAATAATAATAATAATAACTAGCAGAACCCGGGGAAATTCCATAGTAGTTGAAATTTTTAAAACGCATAAATAAAATGAATAAAAAATAAAATAAAAAATAACGACGAATTAAAAAAAATAATTAATATTTTTTAACCCTTTAAGGCTAATAAGAAGTAATTAAAAAAATTTACACGTTTTCCAATGAAAACTTAACACACAACACATTTTGTTGGTTTTTTTTATCACGAATCTTTAATAAAAATAAACGGATGCCAATTCACTTGTTCATTTTTTAAATAAAACTTACAGTATCCTCTTAACATCACTTTTTTTAACTATAAAATAAAATAGCCAATTTGAAACCGTAAACAGACGGCCATGTTTTTATTTATTTATTTTTTTTATCTATGTCTTGTACGTCTGCCCGCAGTTGACACAAGCTAGTTCTGGCAAAATAGAATTGTTTTATTGACGCGCATATCTGTAATAGCCTCCATTGAATGTTTGTTTGTCGTTTTAGACCACAGTCAGCCTTTTAATTCTCGAGATACACACTGATTGCAAAATGTGTATTCCATTGCATATCAAGTAATGCCTGTGCTTGAAGCCTTTTATAGTGAGGAAAGACTTTGTACCGAGACAATCCCACTCTTTGAACAACTGCCACATTGAACTAAAAAGAAGAGCAAGTCAACATCATTGGAAGCGGCAGCCGCCGCTGGCTTTATATCAGTGTTTTTCTTCTAGAGAGGTTGTCTTCACCACGGCTTACGGGAATCCTTTCCACCCCCACCCCAATGCCATTTGATCCATGACTGGGGCTTATGTTACTGGGCACCGGAACATGCTTCACACGTCGATGGGCCATGTATGCTGCAGTTGACAGTGCCTAAGCTCCTCTGGGGTATCTGTCAGAGTTACCTCACCTTTAGCCCACAAAGCAGTGGCGGTTCAATTATACGGCGCAGGACAGTCGCCGTTTATCTGAGCTCTGTTTGCGTGACAGTGGTCACGACGTGCAAGTGAGGTTGATTTGTCTGAGAGAAGAACAGTATGATGCTAAAACATACACACATACATACATACACACATACATACATACATAGACACATACATACATTTAGTTTAATATGGCATAACACAAAAGAATTTTGTATCTGCTACGTCAATCATATAAAGAGCCATATTCATACTCGAGGTGCTGCCCCTCCTTTCCCAAACACTTTATGTGTTAAACTCTTTCCACTACGTATGTTGATGGAATAATCTCTGGCAAACTGACGTTAGTGCCCTCTAGCGTCACAAATAATCTATCGCTTGAAATAATTCTACGATCGTTGCCGAATACAGAAATCTCTTGATTCATGGATAAATTTGCATCCACTTAAATGAATTTCCAAGGACTTTCTGAAAACATTCAACATTAATTCAACAGCACAAGAATGTGACTTTCGGATGTTATTAGATCTGCATGAAAGTGATCTTGTGTGTGGGTATATATATATATATATATATATATATATATATATATATATATATATATATATATATATATATATATATATATATATCGTTGTCGGGTCGAATCTCCCGACTGGCGATAATCTGGACACCTTGGGCTGATGATTCATGAAAGGATGAAACACTAGTGTCTGTAGATATTAAAAAATAATTACACACACACACACACACACACACACACACACACACACACACACACACACACACACACACACACACACATATATATATGTATATATATGTTTTTATTATTGCTGCCAAGTCTGACGAAACTATGGGTTCCTTAATTCAGTTCTGGTAGTAGAAACAAGTCTAACTAAGCAGACCAAAACAATAATAAAAACATATTTGAGTAATTTTTTAATTTTTTCCCATTTACGATTTACCCATTAAATCTATATATCTATAAAAGTTAAAGTGTCTGTCTGTACATTTCCTTACGCAATAACTATGTCAATTTTTAGTCTACAGACTAGAAATTTGATATACAGGGTATGGAGATTAAAGGAAAATATTTGTTATCCGTTTTCGGCCTGAAATTTGTCCGTTAATGGGTCAAAGTTCAACAGATCGCCAATTTCGGGTATAAACAATTAAAATTTTAGATATAGGTACCTTGTACATGGATCTAACTTAATAACTTGATTTGAGCCCAAAACAATAAATGTTAAGGGGTCATAGTAGGGGTCAAAGTTACAAAAAAAATTGGGCCGCTGCGGTCTCTACTATATAACTCAGACAATTTCTGGTCTAAACATTTGAAATTTTACACAATGTGTATTCAGAGAGAGGGCAAGCTTTGTAATCGGTTTGGGTCGAAAATTTGAGCTACTAATATATGAATATATGTATATATGTTTGCATGTCTGCCTAAAACTTTCGACAGAGGCGACGGATTTTCACAAGATCAGTATCGTTTTTAAGTCTTCAGGCGACAAATACCGAAAACTTGCCTAAAAATACTAATTTTTTCACCCTCAACTGGGCACTTTTCAACAGGGATAGGTCGCTTTTTTCGCCGATATTTTCGAAAGTCATCCCTTTTTTCGTTTGTCTAGACTTAATTTAGACCTACGTAATTTCCGGTTTAGTAGGTGTCGTAACAGCAAAGACGTCATATTTTTTCCCGTTTTTTTCTTATTCGCGGGATGGGTTCGAGCCTACCTTTCTACTACCAATTTTTTTTTTGCTAAATACACACCTCCAAACACCCGGGCCACACCGGGAACCCATGCTATATATATATATATATATATATATATATATATATATATATAAAAGGAACTTTGTGTATCTGTGAATTCCTTCCTTATATATTCGAAAACAGATCGGCTGATTTTTATGAAATTTCACACAAATATACATTATGTATTTAGGAGTGTTCTTAGATCAGTTTTATACTGGAATGTGTCCGATAAGTACCAATAATCGGTAATCGAAATAATCCGATGAGGCGATATGACAGAAATTAACACTTTACACAGCCTAACATCTATGTCCATATTAGAAGTTTTATTTCCACATAAGCCATATATCAACATCTATATCTATCTATCTATCTATCTATCTATCTATCTATCTATCTATCTATCTAACTATCTATCTATCTATCTATATCTCTCTCTATATATATATATATATATATATATATATATAATTAATTAATCAACATTAATTCAACAGCACAAGAATGTGACTTTCGGATGTTATTAGATCTGCATGAAAGTGATCTTGTGCGTGGGTATATATATATATATATATATATATATATATATATATATATATATATATATATATATATATATATATATATATATATATCGTTGTCGGGTCGAATCTCCCGACTGGCGATAATCTGGACACCTTGGGCTGATGATTCATGAAAGGATTCATGAATTCCTTCCTTATATATTCGAAAACAGATCGGCTTCAAAAGAATACCTAACAAGAACAAGGCTGCATTTATCCAATTTGACATAGTTAATTACTACCCTTCTATTTCTAAACACCTTTTTGACACTGTCTTGGATTTTGCTTCTACCTTCTCCGATGTTCAACCATCTGAAACTGACATCATTCTGAAATGCCGTAAAACTGTCCTACTAAGCCAGGACTCTCAATGGACTAAAAAAGACCAACCTACCTCCTTCGACCTTGCGATGGGTGCTTTTGATGCAGCTGAGGCTACTGACTTAGTAGGCCTTTTCATCCTATATAATCTCACAAAATTTATCCTCAACAACAACGTGGGACTTTACAGAGATGATGGCCTTATCATTGTTGAAAACGCAAGCGGCCCAAAGTGCGAAGGCATTAAAAAGAACATCATCAGGGAACTGAAGAATATGGGTCTAAAGATTGAAGTAACTTCCAACTTAAAAACAGTAAATTTTCTAGATGTTACTTTTAACCTCCCTAATAATACTTATGAACCATACACTAAAAATAATACATACCCCCTATATATACACCCTTTGTCCAACCACCCCAAACACATTATTAAACATATCCCTAAATCAATAGAAAAAAGACTTAGCACAAACTCATCTAACTCCAGCATTTTTAACCTACACAAACCCTTCTTTGAAAATGCTTTAAAGGAATCTGGATATTCCAACCCTAATATTACATACTTGGACCCTAATAAACCCAACAATACAAATAGGAATAACAGATCCCGCAAAGTCCTCTGGTTTAACCCTCCCTATAATAATACGATAAAAACTAAATTAGGTAAAAAATTCTTCATGCTTCTTAAATCACCACTTCCCCCCTAGTAATATTCTACATAAAATTTTTAATAAAAACACTATTAAGCTTAGCTACAGTTGCACAAATAATCTAGAAAATAAAATTAAAAAACACAACAATAAAATACTAAATAACCACAACTATAATAACAATGGTCAAAATAACTGTAACTGCCTTAACAAACCCCAATGCCCGCTCCAGCAAAATTGTCTCTCAACAAATGTGGTTTACAAAGCAACTATTGCCCCTGCTGAAGACCCACAAAACAAAAAAATTTACATTGGCCTCTCAAGCACCACGTTCAAAGACAGATTTAGAGTGCATAAATGCTCCCTAAATAACCCCAACCACCCCAATAGTACTTCATTAACTAACCACTATCTACTACTTACCCGAAACAACCTCACCCCAATTATTAGCTGGGAAATTCTTAATAGAGCTAGTACCTGTAAATCACTAAACTCCCCATGTTATTTATGCTTAACTGAAAAATTACTGATTACTAATTTTAGAGATAAAGATAAACTTCTAAATAAAAAAACTGAAACCTCACTTAATTGTAAACATTATAAATCCCACCTCTTAAGCAACTTCTCACCCTTCTAATAATAACTATAACCCACCCCTAAAATCTAACACTAACGAATTACACACACCCTATTTACAACCTAAACTATATAGTCCCCCATTCATTCTAAAAGAACCCCTCCACAGAACCCCCACCTATTTATCCCACCATTTTTAGCTACACCTCTCTTTACCTAACTCATTTTTGTACCCCCCTTTGCCTTAATCACTCCTTATGTCATTATTTAAAGGTTCTCGCCCCATAGTTTCTTATTAGCTATTTCCATGGTTAGGTCTCGATTTCTAATATTTCAATTACGTACTTATCACAATTGGTATCCTTTGACTTGCCTCTCGGTCTATTATCTACTTGTTAACAACTAATCACTTACTTACCTTCTATTTTAATTAATTATTTAATTTACCATCTACATATTACATATATAATACACTTTTCTCTTATATTTACCTCTTACTAATTCTTTCAATAATAATTATCATATTTTTAACACGAAGCTTACTTACATATATTTCGTATTTGTGTTTGTACATATACTCAAGCACATGCTCCTCCCCATTGATGTGTGTACATTTTTTACATGTGTACTCATGTGTATGTATTTATGTGTTTTTGTTATCTACTTATATTAACATTTTATTAATAATTATATTAATTTTTATTATTTAATTAACTTACTGATATCCTTACTTTTTTACCTTATTAAATAAACCTATAACGTATAATTCACCTATTTCCCCTTCTATTTCCCCTTTCTTTCTTTCAACTTAACGCCCGACAATTCAAAAAATTATAAATAATAAATTAAAAACAAAAAATTAATTTTTTCAATCTCTCCCTGCCCAGCTAATTTATATATATATATATATATATATATATATATATATATATATATATATATATATATATATATATATGTATGTATGTGTGTGTGTATGTGTTTGTATATGTATGTATATGTGTGTGTATGCATGTATTTATATGTGTATATATATGTATATGTATGTATATATATAGTTATTTGTATTTGTGTGCGTATCTTCTACATGTGTATTTGTGTGTATGTGTTTTTCTGTGTGTATGTGTTTTATTCACTTATTATAAATATGTCCCTAATAATTTTATGAATTTATTATTATTTGATTAAATTACTGATATTCTTACCTATTCCTATATTAGTAATATAAACTTGTAACTTATAATTCATTAATTTATATTTTTTCCTTCTCTCTTTCCTTCAACTACAACGCCCGAAAATTTAAAAATTATTTATAAAATATTTTCCAATTTCCCCCCCTCCCTGCTAATTTATATTTATATATATATGTATGTATATGTATATGTATATATATGTATATGTATATGTAAGTGTGTGCATCTGGATGCATGTGTATTTACATATATGTTTATATATGTATATATGCGTGTATTTTTACGTTTCTGTGTATGTGTGCATATATATATGTGTTTGTGTATGTATGTTTTTTATATATATATGTGTATATGTATATATATATGTATATATATATATATGTATGTGTAATCACGCATGTGCTTTTCCCCCATTTACGTATGTGCATTTGCTGTACATATTTATGCGTGCGCTTGTATTCGTGTGTTAATTATTAAAAATGTTGTTGTTTTTTTTTCCTATTATTTAAGTTACTTACTTAAGCTTTCACCTATTTTATTTTATTTCATTAAAATAAACCTGTAACGTATAATTTCTACCTGCCCGGCTAATTTATTTATATATATATTATATTTAATTATATATATCATTACACTATCAAAATAAACCTGTAAAGTATAATTCATTAACTTATTTTTCCTTTTCTTTTTCTTTCCATTTTATAAACAATAAATATCTTTCAATCTCTCCCCGCCCCGCTAAATTACTTTAAACCCCATTTTCAACCCGTTCCTTCACTAACTTTAACTCTCCAACCTGTTGCCATGGTGATCTTTTAAATTAACTGTTTCTTATGCCGTTATCAACAAAAGTAGCGTCTTTTAAGTTTAAACCGTTAAAAAAAACGTATATAAGAATTTACACATAATTAATATTTAATTATAAACCCCTCTCTTTTTTTAATACACTCCCACTACTTTAAACTCCAACGTCCTCTCCCCACCACTCCTCCCTTCTTTTCTAACTCCCCTTTATCTACGATTTTTCCATTCTTATTTGACTTTATAACTTAGTCCATTTATGAATTCTGACGATGCTAGTTGGATTTTTTCCTCTCTTTGAGGATTTTCCTCTAGCTGAAACAATTTGTAAACTCATTCTGGACTCACAGTAATAAATTTCCTATATATATATATATATATATATATATATATATATATATATATATATATATATATATATTCATGGTTTTATAAATAATATCGTTTACTCTAAAGTCTTTCATTCGTTTTGTTTTTAAGGATGGTTTGTTTCCTCGCTTAGGAAGCTGGCTACTTCACTTTCAACAACTAGTCAACTATAAAATACGTTTAATTATATGGCCCGACAGGTAGGCGCTCCAAATAATGATCTAATTTCCTATCTTTTATCCGCGAGAATAAATAATATATAAGGAGTATTTATAAACATATTTTAATGTTTTCCGTTATTTTGTGCTTGAGGAATATTCGATTATGGCATGTGTAGTTTATATAAACATTCATTTAAGTAGTTATCGCCTCAAATTTCGTTTTAATTTCAGTTTGCTGAAATTATTTCCAGTAAAGAGCATTAAAAACTATTTTCAAACAACAAAAAAACATGAACTGAACTTTTATTGACTATGGTACATTTATTTCTTGTATATTTATTTTTTCGTGTAGTCGTTTGTTGGCTTTTCTGTTACACACTCTTACTAAATAATATCGATGAAATATCGAAAAACAAAGAAACAAAAACAGTTTTGAAAAATAATGAAGCATTACTTACTTTAGTAAAATAATCCGAAACAGCAACATGGGATATTAAAAAAGTAAACACGTAAGTACTTTAGTTATTTAAAGCAAAGAATCGATATAAATATGAATAAGAAGAAAATGGCGCCCTTTTCAAGCAGAACAGCTTCGTTTCAGTTTTACAGTATTAAACGGTGTAGTATTGCGCCGTCGGATTCAGGGTTGTACTATTGTAATGTAAAGAACACGCAGAAAGGGTTGTAATCAACTGAATTCCTTTTAGTAAACTGACAAAAAATGCTTAAACAGATATATAAATAAAAATAAAAATGTTATGTAAATGTTTTTAAAAAGACACGTGATCACGTGAGCAAGATTTTTCCCCTCTTTTGACACTATAACAAGTAACGTTCTTATTTTTTTTATCATTTATCTATTTTCGAAAGAGTATCACATGCAAGTGGAGAAGGGGTAAAACAGAGTTATGCAAAATTTGTGTCGAGAATTGTCTTAAGTTCCGCCTTTTTTTTGGCTTTCACTTTAATAAGAACGTGAATTTATGAGGAGAATTTATTCGACACAATATGATTCAACTAAAAAAATAAATAGAAACTAACGTGAATTAAGATCAAAGTTGAGGTCTTATTGTGGACCGTCACCCCTTAAAATAAAACCTTCTAAACTTTGTGACATATTTACATTCTATGGAAGTCAAGCGCGAACGAACGCCCAATAATTTTATTATACCATATTTCTTCAAACTGAAACATAATTATCAAAGCATACTTACGCAAATAGATATGAAAAGGCTTTCTTTAAGTTTGTGCCTATTTCCATTCCATGGAGTACAGGCGCGAACGCAGGCCCCACAATTTTATTATACCAACCCTATTTAAGTTAAAACATACTTATCAAAGTGTTCTTATGTACATCTATATCAAAAACTCTTGTAAACGTTTTTTTTTCATTTTTTATTTCCATACTTTGGGGGCCAGGCGCGAACGCAGACCCCACAATCTTTATGAACCACCGTTCTGCCAGATCAAACATACCCATTCCTGATCCTCGATACATCTCTCATTATATGTAATCAGTTTTTTTAAAATAGTCAACCATATAGGAGCCTATTCGTGACCAGACACACACACACACACGCACACATACACACACACATACACACAGACGTTCAGCTTTATATTATAGATATATTTAATCTATTATGCCATATAGTGTTGAATTCTATAATAGGTCTTCTTAGTAGGCAATCGCCACCCAGCGCTGCTTGCTTTGGTTGTCATACGCTGAACCGTACTTCTCTGTCTATAGTTTTTACTTCGTAAGGACTTCTGCCCAGTCGTGGCAGACGGAACGAGAGTATGTTACTCATGTGGATTACATAGTATCTGTTCTTCAGATGCTGCACTTCTATTTGTTGTTCTCTTTCGGTGGAGGAGAAATCCTTCACGACTGAGACAACTTTTATTTTTGTACCTTTTCTCCACGTTAAAAAACGACCCTGGTGTCTAACTCTGTCCCGTGGGGAGGCATAGTAAATAGGTACATAAAGGGCCCCGTTCGAAATTTCGCAGATTCCCGAGTCCAAGAGAAAGATTTCCGAGTTCGATAAGATACACCTGAAGAAGTTCGGAGGTTACATTGACTAAAATGCTGCGCGATTAGTACTTAAAAAAGGAGAACAGTCGTCGGAAGAATCCACGCAATAGAAGTAGTTTAGCTTGTTTTGCGAATTTTGATGATTTAAAAAAATGATTAGTGCAGTTGTGATTTGGGACCAAGAAAAACCTCTTTCAAATACAAACGTATATAAAAAGAAAGAAAAAGAAAAAACAAACAAACTTGGCCGATTAAAAGAAATGAACAATGACTAAGTCTTATTTCTAATTCGCAAGCAGGTTAACATTGATTACAGGTGGGACCACAGCAGGAAAGTCAGTAGGTATGAATAAAGGTTTGATCCATTCATCGTCCGAAGTCGGTTTTAGCGGTGCTAGTTGGATGGACAAGAAAGTACAAGAATGTAAAGAATCATTTAAAAAATACCGAATGAAAACAAGATGGCGATTGTTCGCACCGGAAACGCTAGTCAAACAGGAAGTTGCACATGCTTCGCGGGAGAGAAAAATGAGAAACGGATAATGAAGCATTTTATTTGACTGTAGAGACTTCCTGGTCATTCTGATAAGTAGGTGGCAGGACTGGAAGACATACACAGGAAAAGACCGCCCCTTTATATATATATATATATATATATATATATATATATATATATATATATATATATATATATATATATATATATATATATAAAGTTCACAAAGTCGTTAGAAAATTTAAAAAAATATTAAATATTACAACTGAAGTTAGGAATCTACGAAATGTTTAAACAATATTAAGTAAATAGTGAAGCGCAAAGATGATATTAAAACAACTGATTAATATGCAAAATAATTATTTTGATAACACTTTAAAAATATGTTAATGAATTGATAAAATTGTCGAAAGAATTTTTGGGCATCTTGTACACACACACACACACACACACACACACACACACACACACACACACACACATATATATATATATCAGTGAAATTGTCTGTGTGTCTGTGTGTGCATATTTCCCTACCAAACTACTCTGTCAATTTTCAGTCTACAGACTCGTGATTTGACATAAGGGGTGTTGAGATTTAGAAAAATCTTTTTAATCGGTTTTCGGCCAGAAATTTGGCTGTCACTGGTTTAAAGATCAACGATTTGACCTTTGAACACTCTATCAAACTCCTCTGCCAATTTTGGGTCTAAAGATTTGAAATTTTAGATGTAGGTTACTTGGACATGGATCAAACTTTTTAATTTGAGCCTAAAACAATAAATGTTAAGGGGTTAAAACAATAAATGTTAAGTTAAAAAAAAATTTGACCTCTGCGGTCTCTACCAAATTACTCAGCCAATTTTTGGTCTAAACATTTGAAATTTTACAAAAAAATATTCAGACATAGGGCAAGCTTCTTAATTGGTTTTTGGCCGAAAATTTGGCTATCAAGGGGACAAAGTTTAAAAGATTTGACTTTTGCTATCTCTAGCAAACGATTAAGCCAATTTTATGATATAAACATTTGACATTTTACATGAAGGGCATTCAGACATGCAGCAAGCTTTTTAACCAGTTTTTGGGCGAAATTTTGAATGCCAAAGTTTAAAGTGTTTACGTTTGCAGACTCTACCAAACTTCTCCCCAAAATTTTTGGTCCAAACACTTGAAATCGCTTCGTCAGGCCAAGGACAACTCTGAGTTGTCCTTGTCCTGACGAAGCGATTCCCTTACTGGGTTTTCGCTGAAACATGTATGCTTATGTGTAGCCGTTTGTTTGTAAACTAAATTCACTTATCTTGGCTCTGTCTAAACATTGAGCACTGTTTTGGGTGACACACTTATATATTTTGTTTTAAACAAACAAATAATTACTACCAATACAATATATATATATATATATATATATATATATATATATATATATATATATATATATATATATATATATATATATATATATAAAAGTTTGACTCATGTCCAGGTAACGTACATCTAAAATTTTAAGTGTTTAGACAAAAATTCTTGGAGGAGTTTGGTGGAGTCTGCAAAGGTCAACTCTTTCAACTTTGACCTATTGGCAGCCGAATTTTCGCTGTAGTCTGTAGTGGAATGGGGACGTAAATGGATGGTAACATTTGCTGCTAAGACTAAACTTCTTTCTTTTAACATTTACAAGAACCCCTCCTAACCACTGTGTGCTAAGACTAATGATGCACTACTTAAAAGCTCTTCATTTAAACTCATCGGCGTAACATTCACAGGCAACGTGAGTTGGAACAAATACATTGAAGACATTTCTGAGACTGCTACGAAGAAGGTGGTCTCTCTCTACCGTACTAGAAAATTACTAACACGTCAGAATATACTAGATATCTACAAAGCAACCATTCGGCCATGCCTGGAGCATTGTTGCCACATCTGGGCTGGTGCATTTACCACTAGTCACCTGCTCTTAGACAGGATTAAAAAAAGAGAGTCCCCAACCTAATAAGTCTCCCACTAGCAACCAAACTCCAATCCCTATTCCATCGCAAAAACGTTGCAGTGTTGTTTCTGTTTTACAAGTATTTTAATGAAATGTGCTTCGACGAACTGAAAGCACTTGCACCCTCTCGACATAATTACCACCGACAAACCCTAACCCAACCAGCAAAGTCCCCCGTCTATATCATAGAGATCGCTAAGCTTCTACTCTAATGCTTTCTTCCCTCGAACTGCTATACTTTGGAATTACCCCCCGAGTCCCTACTTCCTTGACTGTTCTGACATACAGAAGTTCAATGTAATGTTAACAAACATCTCGCTGCTCAACTCCTGACGCAGTGTCCTTGTTACTGTGTTCTTATATAGTAGCCCCTAATATCCAAGTGGCAGTCTGCCTTGTTCGGGGTGAAAATCAGTAACAAAATACTCCAATAATGGTCTAATGGTGATTCTTATCAGAATTCTAGTAAAAGATTGGAAGTTTTAGATGCTTTTTACATCCAATAATTTTATAAATAAAGCTTAAAATATTACATTAACATGACTAATAGCAGGTTATGAAAAGTGTTGTTCGGTGAATAATTTGATCAATCCACCTAAATAATAATTGTCTCAAAATTCTATTGTTAAAAATAATAATATTAACTTGATAAACAACTGTATAATTAAAACATATCATAAGCCTATAAACCGTAAAAAAATGTCGTTGTCTTTGATAAAATTTTGTTGCGAACTCACACACGTGCATTTCTATAAAACGATTTTATTTTATTAAAAAGTAATACTCATTTGGCAAAAAAATATCTATAAATCCACGAACCGTAAAAAAGGTGTCGTTGTTTCTTTGATGAGATTTTGTTGCAGAATTACACACGATTTTGGAGTTATGCAGAAATCCTGATTTAATAATGTTTTCGACCCCACATGATGATCGAAGACACAGCAAATTTACCAAATTTACACTTCTAATGATTATTATGATATTGTACACTCTTTAACCCTTATCCTCGAGTGGTCTCGGAGCCTTGATAAGTGGTAATTCCTTTGTAAAAAATGACGATATCTGATGGCCCGTTTGCCTTTATATAAAGCAATGCCTCCCCAGATTTCGAAGTCGAAAGACTACGAGACAAGATTAGACAATGCTATCCGATACGTGGTGGCGATAAATTTAAACCAAGATATGTAGCTCAAAATGTCTCAAGAGATATCGAGAGAAAAACAATGAAAAGAATATGCTGTTGTCCCAGGCCTAGTCATTATAAACACCCCCCCAAAGGAGAATACTACCACAGGTAGTAATACAATTAAACTTTGTACAACAGAGTCAAAGAAAGAAAGACTGCATAGCGAGCAGAAAAAGACTGATTTTGGATTTTCTCCTTTTATTTTCTATGCTTAAATGATTTTCGCAAGCGCCCTTCGTGCTGAATCAGACAATTTAACCCGAGCTCAATGGCTGACAAAACGGGTAACTTTTTTTCGTTTTTACTAGTGTTATATATTAACACCTTTAAATTGAAACGATTTATTAATAATTGCCTTTTACTAATGTTAGGAACTCGTTTACTCAAATTATCGAAGTGAGAATAATAAAGTCTTCCATTGGTCGGGAAGGGATTAAAAGTTTCGACACGAGTGAAAACTAAATGGGAGGTAAGATTGTTTGAATGTGGCGTTTATGGTAATCGCACCGCAAGAACCTCTGATGTCATGGTGGGTTATTGGATAACGCGTTATATGTGAATAAAAAACAAACAAAACAAAAAAAAACAGGCCCATAAAACCTTTTGAATTTAAGAAAATATGAATTATTAATATACTACTATTTCGAACGTGGAAAAAAATACTACAGGGTATCTACTGTTCGACTTTTATCGACATTAATTCCGCAGTAAATAAAGATTTAAAAATATATTCATAAAAATATTAATATACTAATGTCCACTTTTCTTTCAGAAATGATAGAAAATGACATTATGATTTGCCAGTGTTCATACTCGCCATTTAACTAGATATATTATTACTATTATTTACGACAGCAAGTTAATTTTTAATAATATACTAGCCTAGGTGCCCGGCATACATACATACATACATAATGATGGCAGCAAATTCGCTTTCGAACATTGCAATCACTCGATATAGCACAAAAAAGAAGGCATATGGAAACACGAAAACATTTAGTGATGGGCTGCACAAATGTGGCTTTTAAGCCCTGCTAAACTCCGGCATTCCTTAGCGCACATTGTACAGAAATGTGCACCACTAGCATCACGTTCTTGCTGTTCTTTTCTATGCAGGATCAAATGCCGTTTCAAACCGCTTGTCGTTTTGTACATCCGCCACAGTTGACACAGGTTAACTCTGGCAATTCATGACTGCTTTGTGGCCCGCTGCGCTGATGAGTAGACTGGTGACTCATCAGCACAGCTCTGCTAAGACATATTCTTCTGCACACCTCACACTCCAGACCAATTTGGCTCCCCCTCCCATCCACGGCTCCTTTCACTCTCCCTTTCCGGATATCGCGCTTCAGCCGCTCATACTGGGTTCGATCGGCCTCAAACTTGCCCACACCTCCCCGCAAGGTCCTTCTCCATCCTCCGCGATCCAAAGCAAAACTCTCCCAGGTTCTTTCATCAATCTCACATTTTTTTAAGGTGGATTTTAAACAATCCTTAAATCTCAATTCAGGCTTTTGAAAGAATTGATGCCTTTATAGCAAAAGTCACGCCTGATTCCCTCTTACATCCATCCGCTCTACCACTCCAGAAAATGGAGTAGGCCCTAGCCAACTCAGAAAACTGTCCCTCATCAGCCAGCCTGGTCTCAGACAGAGCAACTATGTCCATGTCATAACGTTGAAGTTCCTTAGATACAAAAGCAGATTACGCTCTGGACGCGTTATTGCTGACGGCAAGTCAAACAGCGTCCGCACATTCCAACAACCGATGATCATTGTCATATATTTCCTCGCAGTAGCATGATGACGACGGGGTCAGGGGCCAGGCCCTGGAAATTCCAGTTCTCTTATTGCCATTTACGTTTATAATAATATTTTCCAACTTCATTGAATGTTTTACCGTTTTAGGCTACAGCCAGCCTTTTTTCGCTATAAAGATACACGAGATGGTAAAAAGTTTATCTAATTTATATCGAGCCAGTGCACGAGGATTGTTATAGTGGGGAAAGACTTTGCACCGAGACAATCCCACTCTCTAAACAACTGCCACATTGATCCAAAAAGAAGAGTAAGTCAACATCATTGGATGCAGCAGTCATCGCAGGTTTTATATCAGAGTTTTCCTTCTCCTAGGGAGGTTGCCTTCACTACGGCTTACAGAGCCCTCTCCACCCACCATGCCATTTGATCCATGACTGGAACTTAGGTTGCTGTGCACCAGCGCATATTCCACACGCCGGTATATCATATATGCCGCAGCTTACAGGGCCTAAGCTCCTCTGGAGGTTTCTGTCAGGGTTACCTCCCCCTTAACCTTTGGTTAAATAACCTTGGCCCACAAGGCAGTGGAGGTCCAGTTATACGGCGCAGGACATTCACCGTTCATCAGAGCCCCGTTTCGTGGGAGTGGTCTCGACGTGCACGTGGGGTTGATTTGTCTGGGAGAAGCACAGAAAGACGCTAAGACATCTATGTGCTTTTAACACATGTCCACACCAGACCTTGACCACTACATACATACATACATATATACATACATACATACATACATATATACATGATGATTGATGATGATTGCAACGTCTTATCAGACGAGTGCCACTCCCTCAGACATTTAAAATCCATGAGCCCCAATGTCTGAGGGAGTATCTATACAAATATGATGTTACAGAGTCTTAGCTTTGTACGACAGCTAAGTCTCTCTCTCGGTTCAAAATGTTGAGATCCAGCAACAAGCAAGAGCAACATAGCCAGCAACAAATTAAACTGCAGACCAGTTTAATGCGGGTACTGGTCTTCCGCTTTATGGTTTTTAAAATCAGAGATTTGCTTCTCCTAGAAAGGTTGCCTTCACCATTGCTTACGGGAGCCCTCTCTACCCCAATACACATATACACACACACAAATATACACGGTGCTAGTTGGCCGTTGACCCAGAAAAAGAGTTCATTCGCCCTTTATATATATATACATACATACATTCGCCCCTTATATATACATACATACATACATACATACATACATGATGGCAGCAAACTCGTTCTCGAGTATTGCCATTACTTAATATATCTCTGGCTCAAATGAGGCAAACATGAGCGTCACTGGCAGCACGTGCCAGACGGTCACTTCTATGAACCTTCTACAGTCCTGCACATCTACTGATGACCGGGTCCAGACTGTAGTGCCCTGAACACCTGCCGGACCAGACCTTGGACTGTTTCCATTAACGCCCATATCCGCACGAGTCCTCATTAAGTATCCGTTTGGCGTTTTAGACAACAGCCAGCTTTTTTGTTATCGAAATACACACTGATGGTAAAATGTGTATTCCATTGCATATCAAGTAATGCGTGTGCTTGAAGCTTTTTATAGTGAGGAAAGACTTTGCACCGAGATAATCCCACTCTTTGACCAACTGCCGCATCGAACCAAAAAGAACGGCAAGTCAACATCATTGGATGCAGCAGTCGCCGCTGGCTTTATATCAGTGTTTTCCGGAAAAAAATCGGCGCAAAAGTGTAAAAATTAAAAAAAAGAAGAAATTTTCCAGGTAAAGGTCGAACGCCGGCATCATGAATGCATAACGTAATAGCTATTGGTTCAGGTTTTGATCTTTCGTTAGACATGTATTCATAGCCCAGTCATTAACGGCAGAGGCAAAAACAAATCGTCAGCTGAAAGTTTTGGTTTCGATTCTCGTTGGTGGCGCACGGGTCTTATTCTTTTTTTTACTTTTAAATCATTGCTATATATACTATATATTGCGTCCAATATAATCTATAATATAAATCTCACCTGTATGTTTAAATGTATGCATGTACGTGTGTATGTTTATATGCTTAAAACTTTCACACAAGCGACGGATTTTCGTCAGATTGGTATCGTTTCTAAGCGCGATCCTTCGGACAACAAATATAAAAAAATTGGCTAAAAACAATAATTAGTTCACCTTAATCTGAACACTTTTCTACAGGGAGGGGTCGATTTGTTCGCCAATACTTTAGATTGACTAGCCTTAAATTAAACTACGTCACTTCCGGTTTGGCGATGGGCGCAACAGCAAAGACGTCATGTTTTTTTCATGTTCTTTTCCTCCTTCGAGATACGGGTTCGAGCCTGCCTGCCTACTACAACTTTTTATTTTTTTGCTCAATACACACCTCTAAACACCCGGGCAACGCCGGACACTCGGGCTAGTATATGTATAATTGTATGTGTATATGGACATATAGTTTCATATGTATATCAATATTTATTTTGTAATGTAAAGTTATAAATTATTATCTATTTATTGTACTATACATATTGTATACGACATAGGATAAAATTTACTCCCAATTATACCTGTACTGTAATGTACTTCATATCAAAAATGACGTTACTTGTATCTATTGAATATACAACTTAACCCTCCTGCTATCTAAAATATTCAGAGCTTGTACAATTTTCTATAGTTAATTCGTAATACCATACCATTCTGCAAGGCATTATTATCCCATTTCTAAGCCAACAAAAATAAAACGAATTTTTTTAGCCTAAAGGAAACAACAAATCATGTTAACTCCTTCCAACATACCTGTTTGCAAATATAGATGCTTCCACTGCATGAACCCTTACTTAGCCCCTCCTTCAGTAACAATGAAATAGCAATGCCATGTAATCACTTTGAGGAGTATAATTTTTCAGTTGATATATAACCCTCTTAAACTAACCTGTTGACATTAACCACCAACGCGGGGGCGCAGAAATACCTGGATTAGGACCCAGGCGCGGGGAAAACGCTCTCGGTGCTGATGGACCCGTAGATCTTCCCAGGTCATTCGTCTTGGAGAAGGAAAACTCTGCAGCTAAACCTAAGGGGAAGAAGGCCTCTCCAGTCTTGGATTACAACCTTCCTAGAGCTGGTGACTCAAACAAATTACCGGTCTGCAAACCTAAACTGCTTAAGGAGTAGATAGGCACTGTCTATCGCCCGGCTTCCATACGCCTTCTTTGCCTATAAGCTAGGCGTAGAGGTCGAATCAAAGGGAGTCGACAGACCTTCAGTGGTCGATCTTGTTTCCTGACTAGGGCAATGAACGCCGTTTTCCCCACTCCCGACACATCCCATCCCCTAAACTGGGCACTTGGGAGTGCTTGAATGCCATAATGCCTGTATAAGTACATTGGTTTACCATCGTCTGATGGGTTAACGGTACCGGATATACAGTTCCTGGCTGCTGTTCCCGACTGGTAGTACAGGACCTTAACTTTTTGGTAGCGCTTAGAGCGGCTGCTCCATCAACAGTTGTATAATGTCGGGTTGTTTGTAGTGCAATGTTGCGCATGGAAAATGGCCCTGCACTCATCACCGGTGGGCTACCCGATGCCACAATCCTAGTAGATGGCTGGACAACTGACGGTCTGCTTGTGTTGCATGTCTGGTATTCTGCATAACCACTTGTTCAGCATTACTTACCTAAACTGAAACTCTAAAAAAATGACAGTACAATAAAAAAATTACGCTAAAACCAGGCCCAACTCAAACAAAACCAACCTGCCTTCTCCCTTGAGTCTTGCATTTACGAACATCCGTGGGCTTAAAACTAATTTAAATGATTTTGAAGCATTTCTCCTAACAAACACCCCGGATATCTTAGCACTAAGTGAGACTAACCTGCAGTCCTCCATCTCCTCTAACTACTTTAACATGCCTGGCTATCTGCCACTCTGCCGTAAGGACTCTGACAAACATATGCACGGACTTGGAGTCTACATTCATAACAACCTCCCCTTGACCACAGAAACAAACCTAGAATCGGACGATCAAGCCTTTATGTGCTGTAGACTAAAAATACAACACTAGTGCACAAATACATGTATTTGGTGACTTTAATGTCCACCACAAAAACTGGCTTGGATTCTCTATTTACACAGATGCAGCGGGCAGCACAACACATAGCTTCGCTATATCTCAATCCCTATCACAAATTGTTACGTTTCCAACCTGTTTCCCTGACCAGAAAAAACAACACGCATCAGTTCTAGATCTGTTTCTGACCACAGTCCCCGAGGATTGTATAACAAATGTTGACAGCCCACTCGGGAATGCTGATCATGCAGTGATAATGGTTGAAATCGCCCTAAACTCTAGACCCAAAACTGAAGAGCCAGTGCTCAAAACAACGAGATATTATAAAAGGCTAACTGGGAAGTCATCAGAGATCTTATCAGAAATGCCCCATGGGGAAATATTTTTTCTCTTCCTGCTGAACAGTGCGCAAATGAGACCACTGAATGGTTCAAAATGGCAATTGAAGCACATGTTCCCATGCGGGAAATTTATAGCAAGCCCCACTCTCCCCAATGGTTTACTTCTACTTGCGCAACTGCCATTGCTCAAAGGCAGCATACATACCACAGATTTAACCGACATAAGTCTAGTTCAAACAGACAGAAGTATATAGAAGCTAGAAGTAACGTTAAGAAAGAAATAGCGACAGCTAAGAGAGAATTACTGAAACCACTAAAAAGCGCATCGAAGCACAAAAATTAGGAACGCGTGACTTCTGGAAAATCTACAACAGTGTAGTAAATAATGGGCAATCAACAATTCCCCCACTAACCAACAATCACGAGGTTGTTTGTTCAGCAACCGACGAGGGTAATATGCTTGCCAGTCGTTGTGCCTCAAACTCCACACTGGACCCTTCCAACCACCCCCTGCCTGACTTTCCTTTGCGGACAGACGCCATGCTAGACGATCTAAAACTCACCCCTGCTCAGGTGCATGCTATCATAAAAACCTTGACACTTCAAAAGCATGTGGACCCGATCTCATCCCAGTTGTGCTATTAAAAAAGTTCTCAGCCGAAGTAGCTCCAGTTCTCTACAAACTCTACAGCAAATGCCTTAATGAATCTTGCTTTTCGGACTGTTGGAAAACTGCTTCTGTGGTACCAGTATTAAAAATTCTGGTGAAAGAACTGACCCATCTAATTATCGCCCCATTAGCCTCCTCCCACTTTTCGCCAAAATATTTGAGACCTTAATTAACCATGCTCTAGTCCATACCCTTACAGATGCTAAACTTCTGACTGACCAACAATATGGATATAGACAAGCCCGTTCCACAACAGACATCCTCACTGTAATCTCTGAATATATATACTATTCACTGGACAAAGCGGGGGAGGGCAGAGCGGTAGCTCTAGATATATCTAAGGCTTTTGACAGGGTATGGCATGAGGGTCTCCTTAGGAAAATTAGATCATACGGTATCACTAGTAGAATACTTAACATAATTAAATCCTTCTTAGATAAGAGAAAAATCCAGGTTGTCCTCGATGGTCGTACATCTAAACAATATGATGTAAATGCGGGAGTGCCCCAGGAGTATCTTTGGACCTCTATTCTTCCTAATATTCATTAATGACCTCCCCGACAAAATTGTCTCTGAGAATGGTATATATGCTGATGACACCACATGACAGGAAAACAAATAAACATATATCTAAAGAAATGGCAAAAACACTAGAGGATGACCTCCAATCTGTAATGGAATGGGGACAAAAATGGATGGTCACATTCAATGCTGTCAAGACTTAATTGGTTTCCTTCAATAATTACAAGAATATATAATAGCAATGGTCAGTGACTCTTTATCTGAGAGTACATCTTTCAAACTGCTTGGCCTAATGTTCACAGGAAACATGAGTTGGAACAATTACATTGAAAGCGTTGGCAGGGCCGCTACGAAGAAGGTAGGCTCTCTCTACCGTACAAGAAAACTACTAACACCCGAAAGTATCCTGTACCTCTATAAGGCCACCATTCGCCCATGTATGGAGTATTGCTGTCACATTTGGGCTGGTGCATCTGCTACTAGTCTCTCGCTCCTAGACAAGGTTCAAAGGAGAGTCGCCAATCTGATAAGCCCTGAACTGGCATCTAAGCTTCAGCCTCTGTCCCATCGACGAAATGCTGCATCCCTCTGCCTGTTCTGTGTGTCTGTGTGTGTACATTTCCATACGCAATAACTCTGTCAATTTTAAGTCTACAGGCTCGAAATTTGATATACAGGGTACCGAGATTTGGGAAAATCGATAGTTCAACGACTTGACCTTTGAGAACTCTACCAAACGCCTCCGACAATTTTTGGTCTTAACACTTGAAATTTTAGATATACGTTCTTTGGACATGGATCTAATATAATAACTTACTTTGAACCCAAAACAATAAATTTTAAGGGATCATAATAAGGGTCAAAGTTAAAAAATTGACCGCTTTTTTTTTTGCTCAACATACACCTTCAAATACCCGCGCAACGCCGGGCACCCATGCTAGTATATCTGTAAAAGTGAACGTGTCTGTGTGTCTGTCTGTCTGTGTATCTGTCTGTGTGCGTACATTTCCCTACGCAATAACTCTGTCAATTTTTAGTCTACAGGCTCGAAATTTGATATACAGGGTACTGAGATTTGCGAAAATCGATGTGATTGATTTCCGACCAGAAATTTGGCTGCTAAGGGGTCAAAGTTCAACGATTTAACCTTTGAGAACTCTACCAAACTCATCCGATAATTTTGGGTCTAAACACTTGAAATTTTAGATATACGTTACTTTGACATGGATCCAACTTAATAACTTGATTTGATCGCAAAACAATAAAGATTGAGAGGTCATAATAGGGGTCAAAGTTTAAAAAAATTGACCGTTTTTTCTGATATTTTTTCTTTTTTTTTTTGCTCATCATACACCTCCAAAGCCCCGGGCAACGCCGCTGTGAAATGCTAGTATATCTATAAAAGTGAACGCGTCTGTGTGTCTGTGTGTGTACATTTCCCTACGCAATAACTCTCTCAATTTTTAGTCTACAAACTCGAAATTTGATATACAGCGTACATAGATTTGGGAAAATCTTTGTGATCGGGTTTCGGCTATAAATTTCGCTGTTAAGAGGTCAAAGTTCAACGGTTAGCCCTTTGAGATCTCTACTAAACTCCTCCAACAATTTTAGGTCTAAACACTTGAAATTTTAGCTATAAATTCCTTGGACATGGATCTAACTTAATAACTCGATTTGAGCCCAAAACAATAAAGGTTAAGGCGTCATAATAGGGGGCAAATTTAAAAAAAATTTGAACTGCGGTCTATACCAAATTACTCAGACAATTTCTGGTCTAAACATTTGAAATTTTACATAAAGGATATTCAGAGATAGGGCAAGCTTTTTAACTGGTTTGGGTTGAAAATTTAAGCTACTAATATATAAATATATATATATATGTATGTATGTATGTATGTATGTATGTATGTATGTTTGCATGTCTGCCTAAAACTTTCGATAGAGGCGGCGGATTATCATAAGATCGGTATCGTTTTGAAGCTCGACCCTTCAGACGACAAATACCGAAAAGTTGACTAAACACATTAATTTCTTCACCCTCAACTGGGCACTTTTCAACACGAATCGGTCGCTTTTTTCGCCATTTTCGAAAGTCATCCGCTGTTTTTGATTGTGTCGACTTAAATTTGAACCAAAGCCCCTTCCGGTTTTGCGGTGGTCGTAACAGCAAAAGCGTCATGTTTTTTTCCCGTTCTTTTCCTCCTTCGCGGTACGGGTTCGAGCCTGTCTTCCTACTACTATTTTCTTTTCTGAACACACACCTCCAAACACCCGTGCAACGCCGGCCTGAAATGCTAGTATATATATATATATATATATATATATATATATATATATATATATATATATAAGTGAAAACGTCTATGTGTGTGTCCGTGTACATTTCCCAACCAAATAACTCAATTTTCGGTCTAGAAACTCGAGATTTGACATAAGGGTTTTTTTTTATTTTAGATGTGTGAAAATCTTTTTACTTGGTTTTCAACCAAAAATTTGCCTGTAAAGGGGTCAAAGTTTAACGATTTGACATTTGAAAACTCTACCAAACTCTTCCGCCAATTTTGAGTCTAAACACGTGAAATTTAAATGTAGATTACTTGAACACGGATCAACTTTATAATTCGGTTTGAGCATCAAAAAATAAATGTTAAGGGGTCGAAATTGGAGCCAAAGTAAAAGAAAGTTTTACTTTTGCGGTCTCTACCAAATTACTCAGCCAATTACTGGTCTAATCATTCGAAATTTTACATAAAGTAGGGCAAGTTATGGACAGTACATACGGCCCGAGCAAAGCCGGGTTGTACTGCTAGTATATATATATATATATATATATATATATATATATATATATATATATATATATATATATATATGTGTGTGTGTGTGTGTGTGTGTGTGTGTGTGTGTGTACATCCTAAATCCTGAACGATCTCATATTCAACCGTTGACGATTACACACTTCGCCAGTGAAAATGGGTGTGGTAGAATTTGAGGAAGAAAGAAAGGTGGGTATTGCAATAAAATCAGATCGATTCGGTATCCAAGCACTTAAGTTTTATTATTTTAAAATATTTTTTTGTAATACTTTTTATTGATGAAAAGCGTATTTTTAAAATTTTTTCTATTTTTTTTTATTTTTGCCGAAGGCAAGCTTTGTAAAATATAGGGTCCGTGAGATGTTTTTTTTTTGTCAATATATATATATATTTTTACTCCAAATATTTCGATACATAGCATCATACATATAAAGATATCCGCCTTATGTATATCTTAGATGTATTTATTAGTGATGGGACGACTACGATATTCTCCTGATTCCGATACAATTACCGATGTCGATGTTTTTAAAATCTCTGCTTATTTAGTTGTGGAGATTTCTTTTTTTGTCGTTTATTTTTTAGATTACCATAAAACAACTTATGTAATAAATGCATATATTTTGGCAAACCTTGCAAATAAACTTGAGGATGTTCATCTATAGATTTTACTTTTTAAAAATAGACATTCTATCATTTTTATTATGTCTCCAAACTAAGCCAAATAAAAACAATAACAATAAAAATTCGGAAATTATTCTAAAATTTTTCCGATTCCAATACAGATTCCGATATCTCTAAAGTTTCGATTCTGATTCTTATTAATCATCCCAACACAAGTATTTATATCTTGTTTGTAAGAAAAAAAATAGATAAAAAGACCAATTTGAAATTAATTACTGCCCCCCCCTCCTTGTAAGATTATTACATGAGAAAAAAAGTATTTAGTTTTCACGTTGTCATGCTTTGTTGGAACGGTACAATAAGTACCTTACAGCTGGAGGAGATTACTTCAAATGGAGACAAAAGTTTCATATGTGTTCTATCAATGAAAGTGTCCATACGAAAAAAGTTCGGAAACTTATTGAAGGCAAATCGTATATATATATATATACGTATATATATATATATATATATATATATATATATATATATATATATATATATATATATTTATATATATATTTATATATATATGTATATATATATATATTTATATATATATATATATATATATATATATATATATATATACCACATTTTAGTGATTCAATGAATTTAAAAAATTGACATGAAATGTTTTAGTTTCATATCAAAGATTTATTATATCGAGCAAGTCTTATTTAGATGGGATAATACCTATAGAATATCACTGCCAGTAATATTTTGTAAATCTTATAATCACAGGTTTCCATACCAGCGTATTGTTGGATAATTTTATTCTGAAGTATATACAGTTGTGCCCGATATTATTCATACCCCCCCTTGAAAATTGAGTTTATTAGGTGTAACTTTGTTAGAATTTATTGTTTACGTCCATATTGATACATATTCTTAATAAACCTCTTCTGATCATTTTCATCATTTTAAAATCTCGGGATACTTGTAATAAAAGAAATATACAGCTATTTATAAAATCTGCAATGTTCAAAAATAATCATACCCCCTTATTTTTTCAGTATTAATCGAGTTTCTGACTTTGTTTCCTGTTTGATTCTTATTTTGAATGCTTTTATACAACCTTTGATTAATTTCATTTCGTTTTTTGCATTTTTCAGAAATTAAAATGATATCAACTGAAAACCAATAAAAGAATAAAAATTATTAGAATGGGGAAGAAAAAAGAGCTTAGTAATGATCTTAGGGCTAAAATTGCGAATTCACATAAGGATGGTTTAGGTTACAAGTCAATTTCCAAGAAATTTGAGGTCCCTACAGCATCAGTACAGAGCATTATCAAAAAATTCCAGAGCCACCACACAACAAACAACTTGATTGGTAGAGGAAGGAAAAGGAAACTGTCTGCTTGAGCCACCAGGAATATTGTAAGAAGTGTTAATGCAAATCCAACCACCACTACTAAGGACATTTTAGAAAATCTGGAGTCTTCTGGCATAAAAATATCAAGGCAAACATTGCAAAGGACTCTGCATGAAAATGGTCTGAAAGGAAGAAGACCAAGAAGGACTCCATTGCACACCGGAAAACACCTTGCAGCACGTCTAAAGTTTACTAGGAACCATGTGAATTCTCTAGAGTCCGTTTTCTCAAGTATTTTGTGGACTCACGAAACAAAAATTGAATTGTTTGGCCATATGGATGCTTCTTACGTTTGGAGGAAGAAAGGAGAAGCTTACAACCCAAAGAACACCATACCCACGGTGAAACATGGTGGTGGTAGCCTAATGTTTTGGGGCTCCTTTTCGGCTAGTGGTCCAGGTAGTTTGGTCAAGATAGATGAAACCATGAAGAAGGAGCAATATTTGGAGATACTCCAGAAAAACATTAGACAGGATGCGGAGAAGCTCCATTTAGGACCAAACTGGGTCCTTCAACAGGATAATGATCCAAAACATACTGCCAAAATAGTCAAGAAATGGTTTGAGGATAATCAAATTAATGTTTTGGAATGGCCTAGCCAGAGTCCCGACCTGAACCCTATCGAAAACCTCTGGCACATATTGAAAACTGAGGTTAAAAAGCGGAAACCTAGAAATTTG
Source organism: Euprymna scolopes (assembly GCF_053919585.1). Taxonomy (NCBI): domain Eukaryota; kingdom Metazoa; phylum Mollusca; class Cephalopoda; order Sepiida; family Sepiolidae; genus Euprymna; species Euprymna scolopes. Next base: position 34,312,377 of record NC_136517.1, on the reverse strand, counting down.
AGGGATTTGGAGAACTACTGCATTGAAGAATGGTCAAAAATCAGTGTTGATGCTTGTAAAAACCTTGTTGATAAATATCCAAAACGGTTACAGGCAGTTATTAAGAATAAAGGGCATGCTATTGACTATTAGTAAGAGGGGTATGAATAATTTTGAACTAGTGCCATTATTGTTTTTCTTTGTATAATGTTTCAAACTTGCATAATTTATTTATTTGTTGAGTTTAAATTAAATGCTTATGCTTGATTTATTGTTTGAAATCCCTTTAATATTGTCTACCTTCTGGTTTGAGCAATAATCTTATAGAAATCTCAAAGATCCGAGGGGTATGAATAATATCGGGCACAAGTGTATATATATATATATATATATATATATATATATATATATATATATATATATATATATATACTAGCAAAAGTACCCGCCGTTGACTGGGTCCAAAAACAGCCTACAGAAAATAGACTCTGATTTATGAAAGTATGATAGGTTATGAAAAGGAAGGGCTGTAAAGAGATAGCTTCGAATTTGGGGGTATCACAACCAAAGCAAAATATGATGAAAGTAAAAATAAAATAGATAAACCTCATAATTTATTATACCATACCTGTTCAGACTGAAACATTTATCACAATATCCTGTGGATCTCTATTAAAAACCTTGTTAAACTTTGTGACATATTTCCATTCTATGGAGGTCAGGCGCGAACGAACACCCCATAATTTTATTATACTATATTTTTTCAAACCGAAACATAATTATCAAAGTATGCTTACGCAGATAGATATGAAAAGTCTTTATTAAAGTTTGTGCCTATTTTCATTCTATGGAGGTCAGGCGTGGACGCAGACCCCCACAATTTTATCATACCATCCCTATTTAAGTTAAAACATACTTATCAAAGTATTATTATGTACATCTACATCAAAAACAATTGTAAACGTTTTTTTTTTAATTTTTAATTTCCGTAGTTTGTGGACCAGGCGCGTACGCAGACCACACAATTTTAATGAATCATCATTATGCCAGATCATACAGACCCATTCCTGTGTCTCGATACATCTATCATTATATGTGATCAGTTTTCTATAATAGTCAACCATATAGGAGCCTATTCGTGACCACACACACACACACACACACACACACACACACACACACACACACACACACACACACGCACACACACACACACGTTCAGCTTTATATTACATTATATATATATATATATATATATATATATATATATAAAGATAAAGAGACTTGATTTATCAGCTGATAAGATTAAGATTTTCTTTCTTCATTTGGTTTTGAAAACTTCCGTTTACTAAAGGATAAATTCTGACCTACCATTCGACAATCATTCTTCCACTCAACTTATGCATTCTATTTTGTGACAACGGTCCTGGCAAGTAATCAAACTGTATTCATTCATCGTTTTCAAATCTCTCATAATAGTGTTCATCGTTCATCTGACAATCTATTCTATCGTTAACCTCGACTAGCTATTTGCCTAAATACGCCGTGACGCCTCAATAATAATATAATGATTTTAAAAAAATCTAGAGATTTCAGAGGATTATATTATTTTCGTGTTTTCTTTATACTGCAAACACCAGAAATGATGAATATGTATGGGTATATCTTTTAATAGAATCTATTTTTTGTCTTCAAAAATATTCCGGTGTTAGATTATTAGACTAATGATAAAAAATTGTCGATTAAATAACACCTAAAAAGATGTTTTTTTATGATTACTTTTTTATGGGGAAGTTTTTTTTTTTAATTCTCGTTTTAGTTTTAATTTTTCACATACATACATTTCATATGCATATATATATATATATATATATATATATATATATATATATATATATATATATATATATATAAGTAATAGATGTCACGATATTGTAGAATTTAATTCACAATATTTTATTCAAAACAAGGAATGTGAGAAAAATTCCTTATTCCATGGAGTTTCAAAAGCACATATAGATAAAAATCTAATTTTGTTGGTTAGCGCAATTTTTGAAAGCGGTAATCATAAAAGTTTTTGAAAACAAATAAAAGTTTATAGGAAAATAAAAAAAAATACTCAGCAATGTCCAATAATTAATTTTGCAGAAATCCAGTGAGATTATGAGGTTCCTAATGAATATTTTTTTTGTTACATAGGCATCACCACTTATCAAGGCCAAGAGGCCACTCAAGGATAAGGGTTAAAGAGTGTACAGTAGAAAGATGACAACATAGTAATCATTAGTAATGAACATTTGGTAAATTTGATAACTTATATGGAACGGCTCATCAAGAACTTATTTACGTTAGACTTAAACACAACCATATTGTAGTCAGCCGGAAAGCAGGAAAACGGAAGACAATTCCACAGGCGTGCAGTTCTAAGAAAGAAGCTTTGTTCATGGAACCTACGTTTAGGTTTAGGCACAGATAAAGAGTGGGGGGAATTATTGATAGTGTGTACAGCTAGACGAGTGTTTCTTGTGAAAGTTTGGAGAGGGGGGACCATAGATTGAAGCTCAGTCGAACACTTTCCATGAAAATAACGATACATCAGAGACAAACTCGCAACATCTCTTCTGTGCGATAGAGGTTGCAAGGAAGAGAAAAGGACATCTCCTACGAGGCTACGAAGTCTACTTTGAACTCTATCAAGGCAGGACAAGTCCTTTCTAGCAGCTCCTGACTCATACCCTTGAAAAGTTAGTCTGAACGAAAAGCGCTTCGGGTGTATTTTAACGATCTAGTTTTTAATCGACATATCTATTTTATTGAATTGTACATTTGTTACATGTAACTTTCCCCATTTTTTTTCTTTTCCTCACCCCGTTTTCCATCTTATTTTAGTCGATTGAATTTCCGCTATGGTTCACTTCTTTTTAAATATATATATATATATATATATATATATATATATATATATATATATATATATATATATATATATATATATATATTTAGTAATTTATAAAATATATATGGCGATTAAGCTACACTGAATATTCGGCGTTTCATCCCCTCTAGGATTCGTCAGGCTTATGCGCGAATTCTGTGGTTGTTTATTGTTTTTATATGGTCCTCTTCTGTTGAGGGTTTTAGTTAGCCAATCAGCTTTCTAGTATCCACCGCGCCCCTTCCTATCAGCCAATGGGCATGCATTTTATCGAACAAAGGATCTGTTTTAAAACTAGTTTAGTGGTTTAAGGCAGGAAGGGGCGCGGTGGATACTAGAAAGCTGATTGGCTAACTAAAACCCTCAACAGAAGAGGACCATATAAAAACAATAAACAACCACAGAATTCGCGCATAAGCCTGACGAATCCTAGAGGGGATGAAACGCCGAATATTCAGTGTAGCTTAATCGCCATATATATTTTATAAATTACTAACTAGCTCTACATGCGTATTGAGCACTTTTGAAGTAAATACTTATAGTTTACGCATAAATCTATACTTTCGTATATTAATTTTATGTGAGCAAATGAAGTAGTTATATTATATATATATATATATATATATATATATATATGCGCGTGTGGGTGTGTTTGTGTATGTGTGTGTGTAGATATGTGCATGGGTATATATATATGTGTGTATGTGTGTGTTTAATTTTTCATATCCGCTTAGTAAACATAGAAAAAAAACAGAAAAATAAAATAAAATTAATTGCATTATCTTAAATATTTATCACTTCGAAACACAATTATATACTATTTATTTTTTATTAATGAATAGTCCAAAATGAAAAAAAGCCATTATCCTCATTAATTTCACAGAACGTATATTTTATTTTTGTGAACATTGTATTAATAACAGCATTCTATTTATTTGTACTTCGATATTTTCAATGGAAATAATTATCAATCTTCTTAATTAGCAAGAAAAAAATAATGTTTTTATTCACAATTCTAATTTTAACATTTTATATATTTAATTTATTTTATAGATTTTTAACATGTTTTATTAATTTTTAGTGCTTTATATATTTGGATATTTTTAACGTTTTAAACATATATTCTATATATTTTATATATTCATTACAAACGTGTAATTTTTAATGTGTTCACTTAACAATTTATTCATTATGGACTAGTTCATCCGTCTACCCATATTTTATATATGTTCTATTTACTATGAATTTATACATGACCCCAAAGGCATGTACAAAAACAATGAATGAATTTCACATGTTGTAATTTACTTTAAAAATATGTCATTGTATTATTATGTAATTTTGTGAGATATCTTATTTTATATGCATCAAGTTATCCTTAGACGTTATTGTCTCTTAAAATTCATAGGCAATATATGAGAAAAATATGAGAAAAAGTGAGAACAATTCATAGGCAATATATGAGAAAAATATGAGAAAAAGTGAGAAAAATTCCTTATTCCATGGAGTTTCAAAGATAGGCGTTTTTCAGAGGAAAAAAACGTTTGCAAAAGAAATATATAGAAATATATAGATAAAAATCTAATATATATATATATATATATATATATATATATATATATATATATATATTACTACTTCATTTAATCACGTAAATTATATACGTATATATAATTTTATGCGTAAATTTTCAGTATTTACTTCAACAGTGCTCAATACATAGGTAGAGCTAGACAGTGAGTTATTAAAATATGTATGTCAATTAAGCTACACAGAAACCATATACACACCTGACAATTCTTTTGCCGTTATTCTCAAAATCAACACAGAGACGAATTTATCAACATTATAAGTTTTATTTACAATTATTGGTCATGCCTGTTTTTGTATTCCTTTTGGGCCAGTTTGCTGCATTCACTTACTATATGGTTTATCGTTTCGTCTCTTTGTCCACAGAGTCTGCATTTGCTGTTTTCTTGTGTTTTATCGATCATTGCTTTGATATGGTTTGTTCTTATCGAGTTATCTTGTGCTGTAGTTATTAGAATTTCAGTTTCTCGGTTTATATGTCCTTTTCGCATCCATGTCCAGGTGTTTCGTTATTCTCATCTTTTGTCATTCTTATGAATCTTCCGGGGAGTTGTTTCTCTTCCCACTTCTCTTTTCTCGTTTTTTCGTTTGCCTCTCTGTTTTCTGCTTTGTTGTTTTTTTTTCTGTGCCTCTCGCTGCCATAATTATCCTTTCAGTGTTTTTTGCATTATGTATTTTTCTAGTTCTTTTTTAGTGTCCTTCACACAGTCTTCTATACAGATCAGTCCTCTCCCGCCGTCTTTCCTTTTCACGTAGAGCCTGTCAATATCGTCCTTTGGGTGTAGTGCATTATGCATAGTCATGAGTTTCCTGGTTTTCTGGTCGAGTTGTCTCAGTTCTTCTTTTGTCCTTCCTATAAACGGTCCAGAGTATCTTACTAGTGATCCTGCCCATGTATTCATACCTTTTATTAGGTTTCTGCTATATAATTTCGTTTCCAGGAGTTTTCTTGTTCTCCTGAGGTATTCCTTTCCAATTTTCTCTTTCATTTCTGTTGCTCTGATGGTGTCCGCTTCCAGAATTCCCAAGTATTTATAGTCGTCTTGTTTCCTTAGTGCTCTTATTTCTGTTTGGTTGGGTAGTTCCATGCCTTCTGTCGTTTCCAGTTTTCCCTTTCTTATAAGTAATCGTACGCGCTTTTCCATTCCAAATTCCATTTGGATATCTTGGCTGAAGATCCTGGTAGTGTTAAATATTATTATTATTATTATTATTATTATTATTATTATTATTATTATTATTATCATTATTATTATTATTGGATCACAATGAGCTTTCACACAGGTCATAAAGGATTTCTCCTTGAAAATAACCTGTGATGTTCTCTGAAAGCTGAGTGACAACAAGTTTCCCCAGTTTCCCTCTCCACCACTTCTGATAACATTTGCAAATGAATTTGCATTATCGCAAAAGCCGCCCACCGTCGATCTCTCGCTAGCAGCGTCTGTTGGTATCCATTGGAGTTTGAGTGGCGATAAACCCCCCCAAGGTCCCAGTTCTCTTCGCACTTGCCCAACGGAGGTCTGGTCAGTGCTCTCTCCTCGCTTTTTCCATTATACTCGACCCTTCTTGGCTATTTAGCCTCATACTTTTGTGAGGAGGGGGCGATGATTGGGTAATGGGAGGGGATGGGGAGGAGATAGAGGATAAGGGATAGGGAAGGGATACTTATAGATATGTGTCTTCTATGTTCTTGCTTCCATGTAAAGTTTGTTTACGTTTTGTTTCTACAGCAGTTCGTCTGGTCCACACGAGTGGCTCGTCTATTAGTCCACGTATTAAAGGGTTTTCCTTAACATTTCAGGTGTGTTGTTCCCTTAGTGCCCTCATCTCCGTTTGGTTGGGTAGTACCATACCTTCTGTCGTCTCCAGTTTTCCCTTTCTTATAAGTAGTCGTACGCGCTTTTCCATTCCAAATTCCATTTGGATATCTTTTCTATACCAAACTCCATTTATTATTATTATTATTATTATTATTATTATTATTATTATTATTATTATTATGTTGTTATTATTATTGTTATTATTGTTATTATTATTATTATTGTTATTATTATTATTATTATTAGTGTTATTACTTTATTATTGTTATTATGTTGTTGTTATTATTATTGTTATTATTGTTATTATGTTGTTGTTATTATTATTGTTATTATTGTTATTATTATTAGTGTTATTACTTTATTATTGTTATTATTATTTTTGTTATTATTATTGTTATTATTATTATTATTGTTATTATTATTATTATTATTGTTATTATTATTATTGTTATCATTATTATTGTTGTTGCTATTATTATTATTGTTGTTACTATTATTATTATTGTTATTATGTTGTTTTTATTATTATTATTGTTATTATTACTATTATTATTGTTGTTATTATTGTTGTTATTATTATTATTGTTATTATTATTATTGTTACCATTATTATTGTTGTTGTTATTATTATTATTGTTGTTACTATTATTATTGTTATTATGTTGTTGTTATTATTATTATTGTTATTATTATTGTTATTATTGTTATTATTGTTGTTATTATTGTTATTATTATTGTTATTATTATTGTTATTATTATTATTATTGTTATTATTATTATTGTTATTATTGTTATTATTATTATTATTATTATTGTTATTATTATTGTTATTATTATTATTGTTGTTGTTGTTATTATTATTGTTGTTACTATTATTATTGTTATTATGTTGTTATTATTATTATTATTGTTATTATTATAATGTTGCTGTTATTATTATTATTATTGTTATTATTATCATTATTTTTATTATTGTTGTTGTTATTATTATTGTTACTATTATTATTGTTATTATGTTGTTGTTATTATTATTGTTGTTATTATTATTATTGTTATTATGTTGTTGTTACTATTATTATTATTATTGTTACTATTATTATTATTGTTATTATTGTTATTATTATTATTGTTATTATTGTTGTTGTTATTATTATTATTGTTATCATTATTATTATTATTGTTGTTGTTATTATTATTATTATTGTTATCATATTGTTGTTGTTGTTGTTACTACTACTATTAGTGGGGTGTTCTCTTGGTTCCTTATAAATTAATGTCCTTGTTGCAGACTTTGTTTGGACAAATACCTCCCTCCCGGTTGTTATGTTGCCAGAAGTGATGCATTTTCTCTAAAGTAAGAAATGAAGAGGCCATAATTCCCGCCATATTTTTCTTTTGTACAATCGAACTGTTGGAGAGCCTGACGCCATTTTCAATGAAATATTAATTAACTGCGATTTCTTTTTTCTACATTTTATTTTCGTTTAGTATTTTTTAGTCTAGGATCTTCTTTTCGTCGATTGTTGGCTCTAGCGACGAGACCCACGTTTTTACAATGTAAAATAAATAAATAAGTAATGCAAATATACTAATATATATATATATATATGTATGTATATATATATATATATATATATATATATATATATATATATATATGTAAATATGTGTGTGTGTGCGTATGTATGTGTGTGCCTATGGAAATGTGTGCATGTGTGTAAGCTTATTTTCACTTAAAACACTTCGACATTTTTGTGTTTCTTTTCTTTAGCATTTCGTGTTCTTTCATTCACCCTTTGTTTCTCTTTCTTTCTTTCTTGTTTACTTTCTTTCTTTCTTTCTTTCTTTCTTTCTTGGTTTCTTAATCCTTCGCAATACTGTATCTTTCTTTCAGTTTTCTTTCTTTTCTTTTCACATTTTCATATTAACATTTTATTACTTTTTTCGTTCTTGCCCTTCCGCTTTTATTTCTTATTTTTTATATTTTCCTTTCCTTTTCTTTCTGTCTTTCTTTCCCTCTTTCTCAATTCACGTTTTGTAATATTATTTTACTTTCTTTCTTTTCCTTTCTTATATTTATTATTATTATTTTTTTTACTATTTCTGCCTTTTCTATACTTGTTTACTGTGTTTTCAACATTAATCTTTCTCTCTCTCACATCTATCTCCTCTCTCTCTCTATATTATATCTCTTTCTGTCTCATACTTCAACCTCTTTTTGTTTTCTATTTCTTTTTTTTGTCACTCCCTCTTTTTCCTCTTCTTTCTTTCTATTTTTTCGTAATTTTTTTTGCAAATCTTTTTTTTTGTATTTTTGTTTACGTTTTTCTTTTACTGTCTTTTTCGTTTCTAACTTTAGCTTCTCATTCCTTCTCATCGATATGTTGTCTCTTTTCTATCTACCCCCATCACTCACGTTCTTTCACACTCTATCTCTCATTTCATTTATAACCACCATCAGTATTTTCCCTTGCTCTCTATCTGCATTTAAAACCTGACGAAACTTCCATGAACAGAGTTTCTGTCCTACAACTACAAAACACAACGGAACTGCTTCCCTGCTGACCATAACATGTTGTTTCCAAGTTCAACGTAAACAGGTCCTTGATGAGCCGTCCTCTAAATTAATTAATTTCTACTCCATCTCCACTCTCATCACCACCAGCGCCGCCGCCGCCACCACCACCACCACCAGCGACTGTAACAGTGCCCTTAATAATCATGCCTTATCCTTGAGTGGCCCCGGGACTTGATAAGAATTGACTATATGGTAAAAAAATATTTTTCTCTATTTTTTCTCATAGTATCATCTTTAAAGTATCCTCGTCAATCAAACACACACAAGCACATGCACACAAACATAAACACACATGCACGCACGCCACACACACACACGCCACACACACACACACAAATACACACGCGCGCACAAACACACACGCACATATACAAAAGAACACATACACAAACATATGCATACACACATAAACACACATAAACACACACATACATACGGAAACACACACGAGCACATACAAACACACAAGAACATATACAAACACACACACAAATACCCCCTCTCTCCCTTTTTCATTTACCCTTCTATTCATCTCATCGCACCAGAGACCTGCAGAAGCACTAGGTGTATCAGAATTTTGGGAGAATTTTTGACACCCTTAAGCCAAAACTGCGAATAAAATATTAAAAAAATTCATAATTTCTCTTTTTAAAGTGGGTTGTTTATTTTCTTTATGGAATATATTTCCAAAAAAAAAAAACAAAAACAACAAAAAAAAAACTATTAGAGTTGTTTAAAAAGTAATAGAAATATTATTTTTTATTTTTTAAAAAACAGTGTTTACAAAGTGTCGACGCGCGTTCATGCAACCATTTTTTTACGTAATGAAATCAATTGAATTTTACGAGTTAAGTTTTTTTCAATTTTTAAACTTTAAAAATCTATCAAAATTTTTCTATTGGTCCAATTTTTACGATATTTTCAGGGTCAATGTGAATTTTTATGCTCTTTCCAATAAACTGAATATAATATTTTAGAAAAAGTTTTTTTTATTCACCCCCACCCATTTTGAAATGTCTATTAAAATTTAAATAATTAATTTACTCACCAAAGTTTTATATATCACAAATTGAAGATAACAGATCAATAAATAAAATATTCTAATTTAAAACAAAACAAAACAAAAGGTTTCTTGGAAATTTACCTGTAAAGTACAAAGTGTACCCCCCTTTTTTTTAAACAACGCTGTTTTTTTTAAAGTGAAAGCTAATGTTATGCTTAGATTGTCAAGTAAATATCGGACGCTGACGACAATTTTTTCTATTTCATCCAATATTTTCTTTTTTTAGATATTAAAATATATATCACTGGATAAAGAAGAAATAAAATATATTAATCAAAAACTCATGTATTTCATTAAGAGAATAATAATTAAAAAAAAAAATCGGTAGAGTGGGGTTTTTTACGGGAAAAATGATAAGTGAATGTGTTCATTTTTCAGCTAAGGAGGCCCCAAAATACTAATTTTGGTTTACTGCCCGCAATAGAAAGAGACATTAATTGTGGCACTTCGAAGCCACCGGAAGATAAACTCAAACAAAATCAGACATTTGTCTCCCTTCATTTGAACAGTGAAAAACATCTGAGTTCGCGTTTTTTAAATTCTTGTTAAAAAAGTATTTTATTTAGAAAGGACATGGAATATAAGTATAAATATGGATAAATTCTTAACAATGAACAATGGAAGTACACATTAAATAGTATTTTTTATAGGTAAGTGATTTTTTTGGAATTTATATATATTTTTTATAATCGAAGTAAATAAAATTTCGTTGATTTTCTTTAAATCTTTTTTTTAAAGAAAACCGATTTAAAAGAACAAATATTGCATAATTTGCTATTAAATCTGTTATTTTTTTAAAATTTGGTCTTTGCTCCTTTAATTGAAAAAAAATTAGGGTTTGAATTACATTTTTCAAGTAGTTATAAGCTTCGAAACATAGTAAGTTGAATTATTCAAGTTCTTATCACGCATTTTTAATGTCGGCTTCTGATACACCAACAGAACCACCTGCCCCTTTTACTCCTGTTTTAAAAATGCTCTTTTCAGAGGAATATATTATAAGCCTGGGCCCCACCGAGACACCGTTTTTTTTTTCACTTGAGCACCTGCCCTGAAAAAGTTTTCTGCACGTCACTGCATCGCATCATTTTCTCCATTCTTCGTATGGTGTGTGTCAGTCGTAAGAGAAACACATGTTTCTGCAAAAGACCGGTCGGAATAGATTCCCATCATCCATTGTTTGTAGGAGGGACAGACTTTCAGATTCGATCGTATCTCGCTTGTAATAAAAAAAAAAATCATTTCCATAAGCACAACTGTTAATTTTTTATGACCAGCCATTTTGTGGACGAAACAAAGATTTTTGTCAGAAACACTCAGACAGCGAAATAACAAAGTCGATAAAATATTTATACAATGGCTGTTGCTTGTAAAACAGCATTGCTTCCAACAAAGTGTATACGAGATGATTATTCTGGGTTCAGGCATGGTTTCGGGGCCGAAGCATCGTTACAACAAAACTGTAGCACTACATTAGTATCTCAGGATAGTACCAAACGTTGTTAGATTATCCTCACATCCATACTGATGCAGATATAGCCTTGTCTTGTGTTTTCTTTGTTGTTGCTGAGCACCTGAAGTATAAATGCAGGGTGAAACGATAAAAGTTTCTTCCTAAAGGAAACAGCACTGCAGCTTTATTTTAAAACTTTTATTGAAAAGATCTATTCCGGTAACTTAATTATGTAGTAGAACTGACATCTATTAAATGTAGCCGCCTTCAGCCTCAATCACCGCCTCGATATGGGTCCGGAACTGGGATCATGCATTTTCTACAAGCGCCGGCGGGAGCTCGGCGAATACTCGGTGCATAGCGGCGATCAGGCTGGCTTTGGTATTGTGGGGGAGGGGGTCATGTTGATGATGTTCTCAACGTATGAACAAACGAAATAGTCCATCGGGTTCCATTCGGGGGCGGGGGGAATGAGAAAAAAGTATAAAGTCGTAGCACTCCTGGAGGCAAGCCAAGTGATGAATCCTGCTGCCACACACAGGGTCTGCCAGCGGCCATCTAATTGCACCAGGGGATCACCACACTCTTCGACACATCCAGGCACACGTTTGTGTTGACTTTCAAGTCAACTTCGATGATGTGAGGTGGCATGATATGGCCCTCACTTGAAACCACACCAAATACCATAATCGGGGACGGAAACTGTGTTTTCATCACACTTAAAACGTTGTATTATATACAGTTTAACGTAAAATGAGCACCCACTTTTTGGACACCAAGCGTTCAATGAGACATGTCACCTCTAGCATTGTTTCAAGTTTGGTGATAGATGGAAGGGGGGGGCAAGTGTTTCAGTGTGAACAGGTATGGTATAATAAATTATGGGGTTTATCTATTTTATTTTTACTTTCATCATATTTTGCTTTGGTTTGGATACCCCAAAATTCGAAGCTATCTCTTTACAACCCTTCCTTTTCATAACCTATCATACTTTCATAAATCAGTTCATTTTCTGTAGCCTGTTTTTGAACCTAGTCAACGCTAGTATATATATATACTCGAGAGTCCAATCAATGGTATGAATATGCTGTTTCCATAGCCCTAGTAATATATATATATATATATATATATATATATATATATATATATATATATATATATATATATGATGAAAATAATGGAAATAGTATTCCGACAAAATAGAGAAATAAAAAGGAACAAACCGTATTATGTGTTCAGCAACGTTTCGTCTTTATTTCGAGGAAGTCTCGAAATAAAGACGAAACGTTGATGAACACATAATACGGTTTGTTCCTTTTTATCTCTCTCTCTCTCTCTCTCTCTCTCTCTCTATATATATATATATATATATATATATATATATATATATATATATATATATATAACCTTTTGGGACTTTTTGTATTAAGAAAAAGTCACGCGCATTCGAATGATGACTATTATAAAACTATTTATAAATTCAAAAATTATATATTTTCATATACTTACAAATTTCGTTCATTTTAGAATCTCCCTATTTTATTTTAATTTAATAAATGATAAGATAATTAATGTTTGTCTTTTGCATTAGTTTACGAATCTTTAAGTTATGCGAAAGTTATACGAAACTCACAATTTTGGAAATAGATCTTTTTGAATACTTTTCCATTCAAAGCAGTTCTTGAAAAATGAAAACAGAAAACAAGCAAAAATAACAACAAAAAAAGAACAAGAAAACAGAAATGCAAAAGTCTCACAACTACTACTACTACTACTACTACTACTACTACTACTACTACTCCATATATATATATGTTATTATTATTATTGTTATTGAGACTTTTGCATTTCTGTTGTCCTGGTCATTTTTTTGTTTTTTGGAATTTTTATATATATATATATATATATATATATATATATATATATATATATGACTACTTCATTTACTCACATAAAATTAATATACGAAAGTATAGATTTATGCGTAAACTTTAAGTATTTACTTCAAAAGTGCTCAATACGTAGGTAGAGCTAGTTAGTAATTTATAAAATATATATGGCGATTAAGCTACACTGAATATTCGGCGTTTCATCCACTATAGGATCCGCCAGGCTTATGCGCATAAGCCTGACGAATCCTATAGTGGATGAAACGCCGAATATTCAGTGTAGCTTAATCGCCATATATATTTTATAAATTACTATATATATATATATATATATATATATATATATATATATATATATATATATATATAGAGAGAGAGAGAGAGAGAGAGAGAGAGGGAGAGAGAAATAAAAAGGAACAAACCGTATTATGTGTTCATCAACGTTTCGTCTTTATTTCGAAACTTCCTCGAAATAAAGACGAAACGTTGATGAACACATAATACGGTTTGTTCCTTTTTATTTCTATATTTTGTCGGAATACTATTTCCATTATTTTCATCATATATATATATATATATATATATATATATATATATATATATATATATATATATATATTACTAGGGCTATGACAACAGCATATTCATTCCATTGATTGGACTCTCGAGTATATATCTGACACAGTTAGACAAAGTTAATCAACCGACAACCACGCACATCACTCTATATAAAAGCATATAAGATATCAAAAGATACATACTCGAGAGTCAAAACAATAAAAAGAATATGCTGTTGACCTATCCCTAATTATTATTAATATATATACATATTATATATATATATATATATATATATATATATATACACACACACACACGTATACATACTCAGAACTACGCGAAATTGGTCTCGGAATATATATTCCAAACTCAAGTTTACATAGTCCTGAGTACTTGTTTTAACTATAACGTGATAAAATATCTGGAGATGCCGGGGATCGAACCCGGGGCCTCTCGCATGCAAAGCGAGCGCTCTACCACTGAGCTACATCCCCTTGTCGAATGTGACGTAAATATGAACCTATTATCTGATTGTAATTAAGCATGTTGTAGATAAATACAGTCGTGTGTTACTGCTGATTTTCATCTGTAGCGTTTGATTACTCTTCTATTCAAAGTTTGTATACATTAATGTCCGTCTCTCCGTATATCGTTCTGCCTAGCTACCGATTATATAAACTTCACGAAAACTGAATCTACTCATGCTTAAGTCGAAATTTTCACACTGCATATACATGTTAAATTTATTAAGTGGTTCCGATGGCAATGTCTATTAACACGAAACAAGGAAGATGAATAAAACTATTCCAGAACTAATGATGATAATACAAATTCGTATTTATTTTTCCTTTTTTCTTTTCCTCTTTTTTTTTTCTTTTTTGTAAAAGTGAATTATTTTACCTGAGATATCTGATGATGTAACATCAGCAATTTGTAATAATATGTAAATCGAAAAAAAAAAAAAAATGGAACGTTGACTAATTTTAATAAATTTTAAAACAAAATAATCATTTGCGTTGTATTTTTGCCTAAGAAAAAAAGAATAATCTGACGAATAGCATTTTTTTTTCTATTTTATTAATGAATTATCCAAGGTGTTTGTAATAATTATTTTGTTAAATTATTTTTACAGAAAAAATGGCCACTCTATGTATGTATGTATGTATGTATGTATGTATGTATGTATCTATGTATGTATGCATCTATCTATCTATATATCTATCTATCTATCTCTATATATATTTAATTATCATAATAAATAATTATATATTATCTCTTTATATGTTTGTGTGTCCGCATTTCATTCTCGTGAGAATTCGTCAGGCTTATGCAAAAGCTTGGCGAATTCTCACGAGAATGAACGGCGGAGTATTCTGTGTAGCTTAATTGCCATATATATTTTCATAACTTACTATCTAGCTCTATCTATGCATTGAGCACTGTTGAAGTAAATACAGAAAATTCACGCATAAAATTATATCTTCGTAAATTAATTTATGTGGGTAAATGAAGTAGTCATATATATATATATATATATATATATATATATATATATATATATATATATATATATACAAAATGAAAATAAAATTGAAAAAATACAATATTTATTAATCTATCAAATTCAGATAGTGTATAGGCGCGTGTGAAAAAAATCTGCAGCAGCCTAAGGATAGCTTGTTAGCAAAAATATTAGCAGGAGCAGCCGTTAAAGCACGTATGCACATTAGCAAGTCTGCGCGAGCTGGCGTCACAAGAAAAGGGAGAAAAAATACACCATGTGGTCGAGGAGAGAAGCAAGTTGCGAGCTGGGTAAGGTGGACGTATCACTCGAAAGCGAAGAAGCGCTGGCTAACGGTCAGCGCGAGGTGGCAAGGAGAGAGACTTTTAAAAACCAAATGTGTGTGTGAAAAGACTTGGAAATATAATATTTGTTTTGGATGAACCACGATTAAATACATTTTATTTGCATTTAAAAAAAAAAATACCGAGTCAGATTTTTATTTCTTTTCATATTTTATTTGTTTGTTACGAAGAGACGGTACCAGACAGCGTGTGGGTCCGGAAAGTTTAAAATGAAACGAGACAGTTTAAGTGCAACGGTCACGGTACAACAAGGAAATTGTAACAGTAACATTTTTCCCCATATTTTCGCATTTTAAAAGATATTTTCTACATGAAAAATTTGGCGCTTCTACACTACTAGGACGTAATTCTGTAACTCGTAATACTGGATTTTATATGAAAGCAGCGATATCTACGTATTCCTCGTATTTTTAAGATGATTATATCAAAAAATTACGAAAATCGATAGAATAGAAAATTATTTATTGAAGAAAATAAAAAAATGGAATTTGATGAAAACCATCGTAAAACACAGGAGAGTTGAAAAGGGAGGTAATTTTCCGTTTCGATTCAAACAAGATGGCTGAAATCTTTCATCTACTAAGATGAGTAAAGTTGTTTGTTTTTAATAATATATAATTATTTATTTCGACTGCATAATTTGGAAGCTACCATTGTAATTTATTAGAATTGACAAAAAAAAAAAAAAAAATCAGTAGAAACCATTTTTTTAAATCTAAAAACTCCATTTATCGACTACAACATTTCGTCCCAATAGTGTAGAAATGCTACAATTTCTTAAACAAAATTCAACTTTTTTATATGTTTTCTTTTGCAAACGGGTTATATTTATGCACACAATTAAAATTTGTTTTAACTGTGCTTATTTTTTAAAGTGTATTATTAAATAATATAATTCTTTGAACATATTTTTTTAGAAGATTTTCGAGTTCTGCAAAAATGTCTTAGTTGATCCCATTTCATTCTTGACTGCGTCTCGACGCGGATTGTTCAGAAAGTTCTTTATCAGATCGGTGCAAATGTTTTTGGCATTTTGTAAAAGGGGGTATTTAACCGTTGTAATTTTATTTTATACATATTGTTATCCCTATTTACTTGCCTCCCCATGAGGGCAGAGTTGGACACAACGTCGGTTTTTAATGTGGGGAAAATCCGCCTCCCCAAAGAGGAGCACTCTGGATAGGAACAAAGATAAAACATTTTTCTCAATCATGAAAGATTTCTTCTTGACTGACCGAAGACAGAAAAGATGACGTGTAGCATCAGAACAGATACTACATTGTGATCTTGGCCCGAAGACCAACTCGCGTTCATTTATGCATATTGTTATATACGGCATAATCGCGTTGACACACCGGCTCTCGTCAGATCAGTAAAGTTAAGCAATGTTGAGCCTGGTTAGTACCAGATGAGTGACCATTTAGGAATTCTAGGCGATGTATGCGCTCTCCACTTATCTCGGCATTGTTTTCAGTCGTTCTGTGCATACACTTCACTGGCCATTGGTATTGTACAATGTTGACTCAGGAGAGGTGTGTTTGGAGATTTCGCACCTCCTGCAACAAAAATTTTACGCGTAGGCATCTCTTCGTGCCCGGCCGTACAATACACTTTAACATGACATTTTAATTTATACAGATTGTGAATGTATTACCATAGAATCAGTCCTTTTTTTTTTTTTACACAGTGATCACCACTTATCAAGGCCCGGAAGCCACTCAGGGATAAGGGTTATTGCAAGTACATTAAGTTAGTGAGGAGATTTGCTGAAGTGTTTACTTAAGGGGGCGGTTCATTAGGAATTTGTTAACATTGGACTTGAAGACATCCAAGTTGTAGTCCGGAGGGAAGCAGGCAGACGGAACAGAGTTCCACAGGCGTGCAGTTCTAAGAAAGAAGCTTTGTTCATGGAATCCGCGTTTTGATTTAGGCACAGATATAGAGTGGGGGAAATTTTTCACAGTGAATTCAGCTAGACGGGTGTTATTCGTGAAAGATTGGCGAGGGGGGACCAGAGATTGGAGTTCAGACGAGCATCTGCCATGGAAATAACGATAAAACAAGGACAGGCTCGCAACGTCTCTTCTGTGGGAGAGAGGTTGCAGGGTAGAGAAAAGGGCATCCCCCACTAAGCCACGAAGTCTATTTTGTACTCTGTCAAGGCAGGATAGGCTGTTTTTAGCAGCTCCTGTCCAGATATGGCAACAGTATTCCATCCTTGGATGTACTTGGCTTTTATATAGATAGAGAATTGCATCAGTAGTGAGATATCTTCTGGAGCGGTAGAAGGATCCCACCATCTTTCCAGCGACCTTGGCAACAGACTTGATGTACGTGTTCCATTTCAGATCAGGAGTAAAGGTCAAACTCAGAAGCTTGTCAAAGCACGGAGCCTCACCCAGACGAGAGCCATCCATCACAATTGATGCCAGCTGGGGATCAGAGCGTTGATGATGTAAGTCCTCTATTGAATATTATATATGACGAGGAATAATTTTCCCAGTGGACTAATTTGCAATAAATAAATAAATATAATAATGTTAATGTCGTTCATCAAATGTTCCGTCTGTGTTTGTTTACAATATCACGTCAGCTGATATTTGGGCTTGACAATCTTAAAAATAGTTCTTCTATTATAGATAATGAATAAGAATTTTTACAGGGAAATATTTTACGTTAAACCGGGCAAGGTTACACTGGTGTAACGTAAAATATTCCTCTGTAAAAATCTATAAGCGAAAGAAGACTATTTTTAAGATCGGATGTCTTCGACTTTTGATACTTATCAGATGAATTTCTCTACGGAACATATCTAAGAACACTGTCAGAAATATATATTACCTTCATGTGAAATTTGCAAAAGACCGTTTCGGAACCTATAAGGATGGAACTCACACATACACACACATAAAGAGACTTTTATCTAATTGTAAAGATGATAAATACTCTTACATATTAATGGTCCTGAATATGACCTTAAACTATATGCAGTAGTGAGGCCCCAGCTTGCGGGCTTTGGGGAGTGTGGAGCCACCCTTTTATTACGATTGCTCCCAGGTCCACTCTGACCCGGAGTGGCAGTACCTGTTACTGTTCCAACTATGGGTTAAATAGAAACCGACTTGAAAACAACAAATATATTCTATTAAAAATTTTTTCTTCGAAATCTTTGGATTCGGCATTAAATAACCCGAAAAGGGTTGATATGCCGTAAAGCAAAAACAACCAACCAACTTACATATTCAATTAAGAAATTCTATGCTCTATTAAGTTAACAG
>NC_136517.1:34273362-34288362 GCF_053919585.1 Euprymna scolopes | reverse complement strand
ATATATATATATATATATATATATATATATATATATATATATATATATATATATATATATAGTAAGTTATAAAATATATATGGCGATTAAGCTACACTGAATATTCCGCGTTTCATCCACTCTAGGACTCTTCAGGCTTAGGCGCATAAGCCTGAAGACTCTTAGAGTGGATGAAACGTGTAGTATAATAAATTATGGGGTTTATCTATTTTATTTTTACTTTCATTATATTTTGCTTTGGTTTTGATACCCCGAAATTCGAAGCTACCTCTTTACAACCCTTTCTTTTCAAAACCTATCATAATTTCATAAATCAGAGTCCATTTTCTGTAGGCTCTTTTTGAACCCAGTCAACGACGGATACTTTTGCTAGTATATATATATATATATATATATATATATATATATATATATATATATATATATATATATATATATATATATATATATATATAGTCAACTGTAGCTGATGGCACTTAAATACTTTATGTTTTATTATAAATAATTTTATGAAGAATTCTTCATAAGTTTTAGTTTCGGTTTGGATTATGGCTGAGGAAACACAAGTTATATATATATATAAATATATATATATATATATATATTTATATATATATATACATACATATATTTTTTTCATTAGTTTTTCGATTAAAGCTAATGCACTCAAGTCATATGAATATATTTCTTTTATTTTTGAAATCACAACTTTATAATATATAAAAATCAATAGAACATTAACTCTATAATGATATATACGAAATCTGCAATAACTAAAACATCATATTTAAGCGTACTTTACGCGTGAGCTTTGTTGGGTGTTCGTGCTAGCTTAAATAAATACTTTTTCAGTTTTAACAAAAAAGCTGCAATAATACCAGAGTGTCTCCATTTACACTGAACATCTACAGAATGCCAACATCAATGTATTACATTTGAATGAGTCTCGTGTGGAATTTACACAGGTCCTGCTAGTATATATTTTTCATCTTACTAATTATTTTTAAAGATTATAATAAAATGTAAACGAAACATTTGGTGATATTTGAATATGAAACAGCACTGCTCTGTTAATTTGTCCTTTTCTTTCTCTTTCTCTCTCTCTTTCTCTCTCTCTCTCTTTCTGCTTGCTGCGCTTTCACTTCATATGCCCATGTATATAGTGGACCCCCAACATACGAGCTACCCGAGATACAATAAATTCGAGATACGAGATGGCTTCAGAGCAAAAATTCTCCCTCTACATACGAGGGAAAAAATCCAAGTTACGAGTTTCCAAATGCAACAGCTAGGTGGTTGAATCCGTCGTGTTTTACTACGTCTCTTTAGTGTTGTCATTTTAATTCGAGATACGAGTATCATCCGCGAACGCATCAATCTCGTATGTCGGGGGTCCACTGTATTTCGATTTCTCTTATCTATATATTAAGGTTGCAACAGTAGAGTCTAATATTTTTTTTTAACCCAAAAGGTTAAAACGAGCAACTGTTTATGCTCCAGAATTTATTTTTCTACATCGGACCCACCAATCTCAATGCACTTCTGTCAGCGTGCTTTGTTATACAAGGGTAATTCAAAAAGTGAAACCTCATATATATATATATATATATATATATATATATATATATATATATATATATAGGTATATATATGTATATATATATGTATATATATATATAGGTATATATATATGTATATATATATATATATATATATATAGGTATATATATATGTATATATATATATATATATATATATATATATATATATATATATAAGACAACAAGAAGGAATAACTTCATATTTGTATTTTTTCGGATATTACAATCGTTTCGATACCAACTAGACAATTTTAAATTTTATGTTATTTAAAAATTTTCGTAATGAGCATCTCATCAGATATGTTTGAAAAAAGCCCCCCAAAACAAAGTTTTAACGTATCTTCACACATTTTCATTCGTTATAACTACATCAGGCAGTGAGTACCTCGTGCTTTTAATAAGTCCATATATATGCATATATATATATATATATATATATATATATATATATATATATATATATATATATATATAAATATAGGAGAGGCGTGCAATAAGTAATGCCCCTGGCCCACTTCCCATAGCAGTAGGCAGTGAAACTTGACACACTTATTAGTCTTTCTCTACATAGGAACCACCCAGAGTTATGCATTTCTCCCATCGTTTGATGCGGCTGTTTTTGTAGAACACCCAAGGTTGGTCCTCCAACCACGACGTGACTTCAGAAATCAAGGCTGCATCATCTGGGAAACGCTTTCCTTTCAAAAACAACTTCGTGGCTGAGAAGAAGTGAAAGTCAGAGAGTGAAAGGTCAGGAGAGTAGGGAGGATTGGGCAGGATTTCATAACCACACGCCCGTGCTTCTGATCTGGCGACATGCGAGTTGTGGACCGGAGCGTTGTCCTGCAGGAGGAGGGTACCTTTGCTGATCTTGCCCCGCCTCTTGATTTTGATAGTTTCTCTTAATTTCCTCAAAAGTGAAGCATAATAGGCTCCTGTAATTGTGGTACCCTTTGCCAGGAAATCTGTCATCACTATTCCGTTCTGGTCCCAGAAGACTGTGAGCATGACCTTGCCAGCGGAGGGCTGCACCCTTGCCTTCTTTGGAGGTGGTGAGTCCAAGTGCTTCCACTGCATTGACTGGGCTTTGGTATCTGAATCATAGTGATTGACGCAGGTTTCATCCTGTGTAATCAGTCTTTTGAAAAACTTTGACTCATCTTCTTGGCACATCTCTAAATTCATCCTCGAGCACTCGACGCGTTCTCGCTTCTGGAATGGTGTGAGCAACCTGGGAATCTATCTAGCAGACACCTTATGCATATGCAAATGGTCATAAATGATAGTTTCCACAGACCCTGTACTAATCTTGACATCTTGGGCTATTTGGCGAATAGTAACGCGCCGATCTTCCAAAATGGCAGCCTCAACTTGACGGACAAATGCCTCATCATTGGCAGAAGGGGGCGACAAGGTCTGGGAGCTGTTTCCACAGACTTCCGGCCATGTTTGAATTCACAATGTCAGCGTTTTAAAGGTCATATGATGGGGCATTATCACTATAAGTACCTTTCATTTAATCAAAAGTCTCATATGGTGTGGATCCTTTTAAATACAAAAATCGGATCACTGCTCGACATTCAAAAGGCTCCATTTCACACCTGACTCAGTTCAAACACCTGTAAAAAAGAAACCACAATTAGTTCAGAAATGTGATTTGCTACATAACCTGTAGAGATGTAAATCATTGCACATGCAAAATTTCAGGTAGATCAGACAACTGGAAGTGGGTCAGTGGCATTCCTTATTGCACGCCCCTCGTGTCTATATATATATATATATATATATATTATATATATATATATATATATATATATATATATATATATATATATATATATATATATATACTAGTAGATGGATCCAGCGTTGCCGGTATCAATCGTAACGTAAATTCCTTACAAAGGAAGTATAACAACGGAAGGAAACTAGTATTATGTTTTTTTTTTCTAAATTGTTCAGTTCTTGCAAGTAAAAAAAATATTTTAGCTGAGACGAAACCAAAATTTACAGACGGTGAGTCTAGTATTCTAACCATTAGACCAGCTTGACACGAACTATAAAGAATGTTTTCAAACCTACTTATTCTTAACATAATATGAACAAAATCGCGCATGCACAATCGTGAAACAGTTGACAAACAGATAAAAATCCGATGACCGCTTAATAGAGATTTTTATTTTATTTTGACCCTTTAGTAACACTTTATTCCAAATAGAAACTGATTTAAAGTTTTTCCACATGTCTAAATACTCTATATATCAAATTTCAAGTCTGTAGATAAAAAATTCGTTGAGTATATAGGTTGAGAAATGTTCCCACACGCACACACATTTTTCACTTGTATAGAAATATATAGATGTAGAAATAACACTTTCGTTATATTCCTAGCTCCCCAGTTTGAATTTATCTTAACAATCTATTCTTTGAACATGTCAAAACTTTGGTTTTGGTTTTGTCGAAACAACTGATTGTTCAGATAAATGTAACCTTCGAACTTGCAATATAACGAAATTGTTATTTCTTCATATGCTCAACACACACACGGGCATGCGCGTATGCACGCACACGCGCGTATGCACGCAGACACACATGCGCACACACACACACACATATATATCAGGGTGTGAGTTCCGTTATAGAAGCGTTGATTTAATTTTAATGAAATAAAATGCGCATCAAGTGAGCTTGAAAGCCAAATTTCAACGCAATATTATGAAAATAAACAAACATCTTACTTGTTTCAAATTCAAACTCCATCCTCAGTATTTGGTTTTTCTTTATTCTTTTTCTTCTTTCTTGCCATGTTTAAAGTTGGAGCTTCAATATAAATTTCAAATAAGTAAAATATTTGTTTAATTTCATAATATTGCGTTGTCATTTGGCTTTCAAATTTGTTCATGAGTTACAAAATTAGACAAGTAGTTTCAATTCCTTTGTAAAACAACAAAGAGAATGGGAAACTTCCTGGTCGTCAGAAATGGTTTCAAAAACATGCAAATCGCGCATGTTGGAAACACGTGAGATTGTAGTTACGGTAACCAGACATACGTGTGATTTCTCAATATAGGAAAAAGTTCGAATTATGTTAGGGGGAATCAGATCAGTCAGATCAGAGGAGCAGAGAGGTTCAAACCGATTCTCGGTTAGAGTCAGGGCTCCCTCTGGAAGCGAGAGGGTTTAGAGATAACCATGTAACAACTTTGGATACCTGAAATACAAAATCATGTCCGACCGGTCGAAGAATAATAAATGATCATCATGTGTTTTTATAACTGCCGTCTTTCTGTGTTCATCATTACAACGAGAAAGGTAACGTGTTTATATTATATGTACAACTGTCATACGTAAATGTCAAACGCACTCCTGGTCTATCTATCAAGATATTAAAAAATCTCTTCTCATTGAATTACATGCTTGATGCTCTTGTAGTAACATGTCCACTGTCTATTATATATATATATATATATACAGAACTGTCTATCTCTCTTTATATATACACTGTTTATGTCTCCAATATGCTATCTCCACAACCATGGAATCCTAAGACAATATGAACACTCACAATGAGTATATATAATATGTAGCATCTCACAACATGATCACATACATGAACACACTAAACTCTTACAACATGACCAACAACAAATATATATGTCGTCATCTAAATAAGAACAACGAAATATACTAAAAACTTTGGTACCTTCAAAAATAACACCCACAACCTAACAATAATACACAGACATACGCATATATATATACATACATATGCATACACACGTGCAAACACACACAAGGCGGTCATTGGCATACACACATATAAATATACACGCACAAATACATATATACACATGCACACATACATATCTATAAACATACGCACATATATACATACACAATGCATAATGCACATACATACATATACATGCACACATGCATACATACACATATACATACATATACATATACACACTTATAAAATACATATATACATATATATACACATACATAGACGTACACATATGCAGATATATATACATACACTTACTAATCATACATATACATACATATATATGCATTTATACACATACACACATACATACACATATACACATACATATATATATGCATACATAAACATACATATATATATATGCATACATACACATACATATACACATGCATACATACACATACACACATATAGGCATATATACACCTAAACACATATATGCATATATACACATACATACAAACATATATATGCGTATATGCATACACACGCAAATATATATACACGCATACATATATACATACATATACACATAGATATACATACATATACATACACATGTACATATATAAACATACATACACATGTACATACATATATACATAGATACATATAATGATGCCAGATCAATTATTACATGCTTCCAGCATTTCAGGTCTACATGCGTTCCAACTTTTTCATCGCCACAGGACTATGTTTTTTATAGACAAATGCCTGATGGAGTATCTATACAAAGATTATGTTACAGAGTTTTAGCTTTGTACGACAGCTTAATCTCTCTATCTCTCTCTCGGTTCAAAATGTTGACATCCAGAAACAAGCAAGAGCAAGATAGCCAGCAACAAGTAAAACTGCAGACCAGCTTAATGCGAGTACTGGTCTTCCGCTTTATGGTTTTTTTAAATCAGAGATTTGCTTCTCCTAGCGGAGTTGCCATGACCACGGCTTACGGGATGCACACATATACGCATATACATACATATGCATATACATACGTACACATACATATATATGTAAAATACACATGAAGGAACATTCCAAAAGTCATAAATACTCAATGATCAGGACGACAATGATGGTGATAGGTACGATTAAATGAGTTTGACATGAAAAAAAAAATCCAACACAAACAATTTGTAGATCAGCCGCTTCTATATATATATATATATATATATATATATATATATATATATATATATATATATATATATATATATATATATATATGTGTGTGTGTGTTTGTGTGTGTGTGTGTGAATATATACATCCATATATATACATGCACGTATATACATATATATATATATATATATAAATAGAACACGTCAAGATATGTTAGAATTGAATTTATATTTTATTCAAAACAAGAAAGACGAAGTAAAGGTGAAAGGTTCCTTTTCCTTGTTCCATGGAGTTTCAAAGGTAGGCTCTTCTCCGCAGAAGAAAAAATATAAGCAAACATTACGTATAAATAAATATCTATTTCATGAGAATAAAAAGATGTATAGGAGAAATGAAAAAAAATACTCAACAAATAACAATAATTTCTGTTGCAAACATCCATCGAGTTTCAAAGGAGTGAAATATATATATATATATATATATATATATATATATATATATATATATATATATATATATATATATATATATATGTTTCGTGGTTAAATTCTGAAAAAAAACAACATATAGAGACATATATTCGATTTGAGAATGTATTGCTTGAAAAAGGAATATATAGAAGAGGTTATTATAATTTCCTTAATCTGTGCATTTTCAACAATGGGTCATATCATCAGAGGAAATGAAATGCAGTTAGCAAAATGTTCAGCTGCGAAGGTTTGACAGGTGGATACACAAGTAATCATTATATAAATAGTTAAAATCAACCACACTTTGGCGACCCCATACCCAGCCCCACATTTAAATCAATTCTCCCTTTTATAAAAATATCTAATTAGCCACAGTATATAAAGCACTGACTCAAAAATCAATTCCAACTCAACGAACAACAAAACACACTCATCCATAGATCGCCTCCAAACAGAAATATATGTATTTTAAATAAAATTTAAACAAACATAATTAAACCTGATCACACTACGACAACAAGCGTATTGGACTGACTTATCTCGACTAATCAAGTCACCTTTAAATACACACTCAAAATTAAAAGAACCCAACCTTAAACTCACTTAAATAAGTAACCCTCCAAACATTCCATATGGTCAAACCTTTTAAAGAATACTAAAATACAATTCCCCCCGCCGAAAAAATCCATTAAGAACCTGTATGCTCGCCCAACTTTAACGCCCCCTCTCTCTTTACCCTCTCTACTTCACCCCACTCTCCTCTTTCCCTCATCTAAAAGGCTTCCCTTACCCACTATAAACAAGAAAACGAACTATCTTTCTACAGAGACTCACACTTGAAGCAAGCCGTCCAACGCACCGTTCTGAATATCATCTCTAGGATTATTTTGCTATTTTTGCTATTTTGCTACCTGCACTATTGATTTCGAGGTTCATTGCATACTTAACTCAATGCTCAAATTCTATTACTCACGGGGATAATTACAATGGAATGGTATATCCACCCAATTTCGGATACACTTTGTCAACACCGAGAAAGCATTTGGACTACAGCAACCAACACACACTAAACGCAACAACGAATAAGGCTGCCCCGTATACTTTTTGAAAAATCAATAAGGAGCAATACACTTTCGCTATATGGTAATATCACTTTCTCCCATGGGCCTATTTTCTGCCCACCTGGATTTATAACACCGAACGACATTGGACTCCTTCCGATAATGGATTACCCACGTTGTATCAACTTCTCTTTTCGTATAATTTTCTCCATAGAATTATCCACAACCACTCAAAAAACTATTTTCAATAATTGTGTTGAAAAGCAAAATAGCCTCCATTCGCAGCTGAACATTTTGCTAACTGCATTTCATTTCATCTGATGATATGAGCCATTGTTAAAAATCCATGGATTAAGGAAATTAAAATAACCCCTTCTATATATTCCTTTTGTCAAACAATAAATTCTTAAATCGAATATATGTGTCTATATGTTGTTTTTTTTCAGAATTTTAAATTTAACCACGAAACTTATATATTGCTCTATTCTTAAATATTGAGCTTTTCCTTTTTGGCTAGGATCACCGTGAAAGTATTACTTCAAGTAATATCTATCAGGATTTTCATCTGAATTCTATCAGTGTCTTATCTCGCTTATATATATATATATATATATATATATATATATATATATATATATATATATATATATATATATATATATATAAGCGAGATAAGACACTGATAGAATTCAGATGATGTGGATGACTATATATATATGTATATATATATCATTTCAGCCCGGCGTTGCCCGGGTATTTGGATACGTATGTTGAGTAACAAAAAAAAAAGTGGAAGTAGAAAGGCAGGCTCGAACCCGTACCGTGAAGGAGAAAAGAACAGGGGAAAAAAACCTGACGTCTTTGCGGTTACGACCACCGCCAAACCTGAAGTGACTTATATTAACATTTAGGCTAGACAATCGAAAGGAGAGGATAGTTAAAAAAATATCGGCAAAAAGCCTCCCCCCCGCTGTAGAAAAGTGCCTAGTTGAAGGTGGAGATATTAATGTTTTTAGCCAATTTTCCTATATTTGTTGTATGAAAGTTTAAAACGATACTGATCTTGGTAAAATCCGTCGCCTTTGTCCAACGTTTTAGGCAGACATGCAAACATACATACATACATACATACATACATACATACATACATACGTTTATATATTGGTAACTAAAAATTTTCGACCCAAACCAATGAAAAAACTTGCCCTATCTTTGAATACCCTTTATGTAAAATTTCAAATGTTTAGACCAGAAATTGTCTAAGTAATTTGGTAGAGACCGCAGAGGTCAATTTTTTTTAAACTTTGACCTCTATTATGACCCCTTAAAATTTATTGTTTCAGGTCCAAATCAAGTTATTAAGTTTGATCCATATCCAATGAACGTATATAAAAAATTTCAAGTGTTTAGACCCAAAATTGTCGGAGGAGTTTGGTAGAGTTCTCAAAAGCCAAATCGTTGAACTTTGTCCCCTTAATAGCCAAATTTATGGCCCAAAACGGATCACAAAGATTTTCCCAAATCTCAATACCCTGTATATCAAATTTCGAGTCTGTATACTTAAAATTAACAAAGTTATTGTGTAAGGAAATACACACACACACATACACAAACACGTTCACTTATATATATATATATATATATATATATATATATATATATATATATATATATATAGTCATCCACATACAGTACTGTTTCGCAGCTCATCAGTGCGGCTAGACAGGCAACTGCCTCAAGCCAGGAGCGAAACCCGACCGCCCAAATGACAGTCATGGCTTCTCACCATTGTGCTCTACGGATGCTGCTGTGTGAGCTAATGAATTAACGATGTTTGAAATAAATATATATATATATATATATATATATATATATATATATATATATATATATATATATATATATATATAGAGAGAGAGAGAGAGAGAGAGAGAGAGAGAGAGAAAGAGAGAGGTGGGGGTGGTTGACACTGGGTGATATACGTTCTGTTCAATTCTCTTCTCAATTCTGCGGGTAACTGTGGTCCAAGTGTTTGTATTACTCGTCTACATTTTCGTGTGAAACGTCGTTTATTGTAAGCCAGCGTTACGTGAACACACTCACACCCATCCTCTGCTCTATGCCTCTGCTCCCAGGGTGGGGTGGGGTGGGAAACTCGTGGAGGCAGAATTAGGCCAGGTCCTTCTCAGTGCGTCGGCAGGGGTCGGTCATCCATCCATAACCTCCCATCCACCTCCCGCACCACTACACCGCTTGCTACCATTCCTTCACAACTTCTCCATTACCAGCCTTAACAATCGGACACCTAACATAGCTCCTCGAACGGTGATGCTACGCTTTATATAGTCGTGCACCTGTATGAAGGTGTGGACCAATAACGAGAGTGTTTGGCGGGGGCGCGGGTTAGGTGTGACGTCTATTGGAACGAATGTGTACAGGTGTTGATTGTCGGAGGGGTGGGGCACAGAATTGTGTCTGTTAATTGTAGATGAGGACATAAAAGGAATAAATAAAAAAAATAAACACCTCCGTTGTTTGTGAGGTTGTAAGAAACTGTATCCAAAGTAAAGCATATGAAAATATAAGAGGTTAGTATAGTTTGATTGAAGGATTGTGTGCACTTTATATATATATATATATATATATATATATATATATATATATATATATATATATATATATATATATATATATATAATTGGTGATTCCAATGCAGAGATGTAGCGAATATAACCGAATTGGAAGCCAAATAAGACATTCAGAAATTAAAATGATATCGTATGAATCTGAATTGCTGGCATTGGTTTACCCGATATATTTCAAGTCAGTACAGAACAGAGCACGTGAAGGTTGCCAACATGTGAAAGTGATGTTTGTGGAACAAACTAGATCTGATCTTGGAACATCCAGGCCATCAATTCATGTCGTTAAGCAATTGATCACCCTCACCTTGCCAAAGTTTAAGTGATATAGGCTTTTGTTTTCTTTCATTATTATTATTATTATTATCATTATTATTATTATTATTATTATTATTATTATTATTATTATTATTATTATCATCATCATCTTCATCTATATATGAATACGATAACGTGTGTGTTCTTTTGTGTGTCACGCTTACATTCGGGTCGTTTAATTGTTATCTTGTTCTATTTCTTGTCATGGATAATTTTACCAAGAATTCTTCATAAGTTTTGGTTTCGGTTTCGATTATGGCCGAAAGAAACTTTTTCATAAGTTTTTATTTCGGTTTCGATTCAAGTTAATGCACCCAAGTCATATGGATATATTTTTTTTATTTTGGAAATTGCAACTTTATAATATATAAAAATCGATCGAACATTAACTCTATAATAATATATACGAAATCTGCAAGAATTAAAATATCATATTTAAGCGCACTTTACGACCGGGCTTTACTGGCCGTGCGTGCTAGCTTAGATAGATATTTTTGCAGTTTTAACAAAAAAGCTACAATAATATCAAAGCGTCTCAATTTACACTGGACATCTACAGAATGCCAGCATCAATATATTACATATGAATGAGTCCTCTGTGGAATTTCCACAGGTCCCGCTAGTTATTATTATTATTATTATTATTATTATTATTATTATTATTATTATTATTATTATTATTATTATTCACAAGGAGCTTTCACACAGGCCATAAAAGATATTCCTTGCAAATAGCCTGTGGTGTTCTCTAGAAGGTGAGTGACAACAAGTCTCCCCAGTTTTCCAGTGCTCTGCAGCTCTTTTGATAACATTTGCAAATGAATTTGCATTATCTCTACAGCCGCCCATCATCAATCTCTCGCTACCAGCGGCCATTAGTCTCCACTGGAATTTGAGTGGCAATAACAATAACCCTCCCCAAGGGCACAGTTCTCTTCGCACTTGTCCAGCGGAAGTCTGGTCAGTGCTCTCTTCTTGGCATTTCCATCGTTCTTAACCCTTCTTGGCTATTTGGCATCATTCTTGTGTGTGTGGGGGGCGGTGGTTAGGTAATGGAACGGAATGGAGGAGGGGATAAGGGGAGGGATAAAGAACTTATAGATATGATTCTTCAATGTTCTCGGTTCCATGTAACGCTCTTCCATGATTTGTCTCTGCAGCAGCTCGCCTGGTCAGCGCATGTGGCTCATGTTTATTATTCCCCGCATTCAAGGGGTTTTCCTTAATATTTCAGCTGTTTTCATTATTGTTATTCGTTATATCTTTCCAGTCATTGCCCTGATTCCAATTTCTCCCATTCTTTTTTCAAAGTTTTTAGGGATTGTTTACAGTGCTCCTACTATTATAGGTATTATCTTAATTTTTTTTAATCATCCATATCCCTTTCAGTTCTCTGGCTAAGTCTTTGTATTTGTTCCGTTTCTTCTTTTCTTTGATATTCATTGAGAATAACTCGTGGTGTTCTGTGGCGTCTGAGTGACAATAAGTCTCCTCAGATTTCCAGTATTCTTCACCTCTTTCGATAAGCTTTGCAAAAGAATTTGCGTTACCGCAACAGCCGCTTACTATTGATTTCTCGTTGGCATTGACCATTTGAATTTGGGTGGCAATAAGCCTCACCAAGGTCGCAGCCTCTTTACACTTAACCAGCGGAGGTCTGGCTAGTGCTTTCTCTCCTCGGTCTTTCCATCCTCCTTGACCCTCCTCACTTATTTGGTGTGGTGCCAGTTTTTGGTCACACACACACACACACACACACACACACACACACACACACACACACACACACACACACACACAAGCACGCACGCACACACGCACACACAAAAAACCTTTACAATTATACCGTTTCAGTTTTCATGATTTCATGTGATGTTTTACCTCTGTAGCCGTTCAAGGGGTTTTCCTAATATTTCTGCAGTTTTCATTATTGCCATCAATCGTATATTCTCGGCCAACCCTCTGATTCAAATCTCTTTTATTCTCTTTTTCAAAGTTTTTTTTCGGTATTGTTCCTAGCGCTAGTGATGTTATCTTGACTCTTCAATTTTCAAACCCCCTTGAGCTCGCTGGTCAATTCCGTGTATTTGCTCCGCTTCTTCGTCTCTTGGATCTTAATTTTGTGGTCTGCTGGAACGACAAAATCTACAATCCGGCGGAAGTTTTCCTTTTTGTTAGCAATTATGATATTCAGTCAATTTTATAAGTTCGAAATCTCGCGACTATTGCTCAGAATTTTAAAAATAAAGGCTCGTTGGAAAGCTAATGACCATAACTGTGTAGTGGGTTATGTGATATTTGCCCTTAGGATCGCACATTATTGTTTCAAAAAGTGTGGGTTCACTTTTCTATATTAATTTAACGTAAAATGAACAACCACTGAATGGCCAAATTCTTTGGGGAGGGAGTCTGTTATTTTTTGGTAGGGTGTATATTGTAGCATGGTAGATCAACACAAAACCTACTTTAAAAAAACTTGTTTTCGATAGGTTTTTGGGCGTGCTGAAAACGAATATCGCAATTAAATTTTGTGCAAATAAGATTTTTTCCGGGCATTAAGCAAAAATATGTGCGTTTGCACATACAACAATGGTAACCATTTATAACATTGCTTAATACCCGGAAAAATACTCATTTGCGGAAAATTTAAATGCGATATTCATTTTTAGTATGATATGAAATAACACCTATAAACACACGGGCAACGCTGGGTAATCCCGCTAGTTTGTATATATATATATATATATATATATGTGTGTGTGTGTGTATGAATATGTATATGTATATATATGTATATATATGTATATATATATTTGTATATATATGTATATATATGTATATATATGTATATATGTATGTATATATGTATATATATATAATATATATATATATATATATATATATATGTATATATATATATATATATTATAATCCGGAATAATGTCTTAATGCAATGATAACATATATATGCAATGACGTCATTGTAAACAAGGACGCCATCAGAATGACTTCATTGTGTATATGACATCATAAACGTTAGAGCAGATGACGTCATGTATACGTAACGTATGATGTCATGTATGGGAGGGCAAAAATCCACGTATTAAGCGGGCAACGCCGGGCAGCCTAGCATATATAGATATGTATGTATGTGTGTGTGTTTGTGTGTGTTTATGTGTGTGTGTGTGTGTTAAAAAAGAGAGGCGTAAAGAGCGAATTATATAGAGGAAACAGGCTCCAGTCCTGTTACTGACGTAATCTTTTTACCATCGCGGAAAATAACTTTCGTGTGTCTAGTGTCTGGCGGAAATTTTCATGAGCAAAGTTTCTTTCCATGGACCGCCTGTCTATGGATCACATAACTATTTTTCTTCCAGCCTGTACAACATCGTCGTTTTCAAGTCCAATGTGAGCAAATAACCTGCCCCAATGAGTTATCGAGCTTTGTTTATTTCATACGCCATTATCAATCCTCTCGTAATATTCATCGTCATTTAACTCAATAATTCATAGATCTCATTAAACTAGTGGCTTTTTGACCTCGATAAATGTTAGTATCCCAGTAAGTGAGAAAGCAAACTAGATAAGTTTGAAAATGATATTAGGAAAAGGCAAGAATCGAACCCAGTAGAAAAGTGTTAAAAGATAATAGAGATTGAAATCCTAGGAATGCAGAACGATTCGCATTATTCACGCAAATAACTAAATATTATTTATGTCACAGATAGAGCGATGTCCATTTTTATTCTTAGAAATAACTGGATATTAAAAATGTCAGTTAAAGAATGGACAATAACAATGCTATGTAACAAATAGGTTAAATAATACAATTTACGGATTTCTTTTGTTTATGAGAAGTGTTAGATACATGTGCAAAGGGCACGGGTAAATTGAAACGTGATAAAGTCACGTTGGGTGACCACACTTCTGACGTCATAAAGAATGGAGATTCTCAATCTATTGAGACTGGGTTCGAAGTTAGAGACAATAAGA
>NC_136517.1:34255862-34268362 GCF_053919585.1 Euprymna scolopes | reverse complement strand
AATATTCTTATCGGAGGCGCCCCTGTCACATCAAAGAACCTAATGTTTATTTTATACGTTGGGCCTTCTAATTGTGAGGTAATAAAATTTCTAGAAATGCACTTGTGATTTTAGGCTGTATAAAAGTGTTCACTTTAATCCAAATCGTCTGTTCCTTCTCTCATCAGATTTTTTCGGTTATCGATTATCGATACTTATCGAAGACATTCCGATACAAAACACTTCCAGACACATAAAGGACATTTGTGTGAAATTTCATAAAAATCGGCTCAGGTATTTCGAAGTCTATAGGGAACGAACTCACACATACATACACAGATAGAGTTTTATATATATATCATTGAGCTATGAGATCGGCACTCGTATCTGATGTTTACAGTTTATATAAACACTGACCATTTCTTTTACAGTGCTCCATTTTATTTTATTTGCAAACAAATAGTTTGGCTTTACGTTAAGTTAGCAACAAGCGATATCATTTAATGACAGTGTTCTACCCTAAGAAGGGGAGAGGGATCATGTAGTCCATAAACATACCATTTCACTGTAGGTATTTATTTGCTTCTCTACGAAAGGAAATGTGACACAGGGTCGTTTTTAATGTGGGGGGAGGGGCCCAGCTCCCCCAAAAGGGGCAGTTTGGAAGTAGACAAAAACGCCAGGTATGCTATTTCACTGTATCACAAATATATAATGTCAAAATGCCCGAGAAAATTATGATACATTGCCAGTGTCGTATGCGCACTGCATGTACATATTTCGTTAAAATATCCATGTAAACTCATAGAAATACGCTGCAGACGATGAGCTAGCCCCGATTTTCGTGTCATTATGTTGACTCACAACCGATATGGAAAAATCTGATTTGATTTTGAGAGTTTCAATGCCGTAGAGTCTAAATCTAAAAAAAAAAAAAAAAAATCACCTGGTAAAACGTTGTGCATTTTTTTATTTTTTTAAATTTTTTTATAATTTGTAATTTAATTTTATTATTTTATTGCAAAAGTTAAGCGTAAAAATCATGTAAGGGAGGTAATCATTTAGTAAATATTATATATTTTTTGGTAAGTGGTTAACTCCCTTAGATTCAAAATTCGGCAAGAAATTAATTCCCCAAATGTTTGTGCAATACATTTTAAGTCAAATAATACGAATGAAAAAAAAAAGATTTCTTTTACTGAAATAACATTTAAAAAAAAATGTGAATATGCAAATAAATGGAACCAAAACAAGCATTACTGATTTGATTATGACCATGATCAATATTTACTGTGAAAGTGATAACCAAAACACTACACCAATTCCAGACTGGACAGGTTTCAATATTCTTTAATTACAGGACCAAATACCAGCAAAAAAGCAATATTAGATATTTTCCCGTGGGCAATGGTATTCAACTCAACTAAGTATTGTGAATGTAGTATTTTGGAAAAAATCTTGCAATTTCTGACGAACTTGAAACTGAATGCATTGTATTGACATTTGATTTTGCATTCTATGCACAGCAAGTATGTCGGAACGATGCCAAGAACAGTTATTAGACTTGGTGAGTTGAGTCGCATGTCATTTCTCAGTGTCATTGGAAAGCGATTTGAAAATTCGGGGCTAGCTGACATTCTACTTGAAGCTTGAACAGTGGCACAAGGATCACTACTTTGAGTTATGAAAGGCAGACACTGTAGTCGAAGTATCGCAGTTATAAAAATGATGCCCGAAGTCTTGAGAAGGGAACTCCTATCATATTTTATTAAAACGCAAAGTGAAGATAAAAAAACAGCTAAATTCATTGAATTGTCTCAAAAATTACAAAAATGGTTTACCCAAAACACAATCCCATGATCTCTGCACACGAAATGATTTTAAAGAATTTGAAAACAAATTGCCTGTAGTTATTCAAGAGAGATGCAGCCAATTTCCAACTTTTGGATAAGTTACTTGAATATTGTACGCACTTCGATGAAAACAAATTATACATATTCAAGCGTAAACTAATGTTACTTTGTTCTATCAAGTGTTTTCTGTGCGATACTTCAGCGTCTCTTCTGCCAAGTGTTAAGGAAAAAAGAAGAGGAAAAAATTTATCAGGTAAACAAAGGCGTAAGAAATTGTTCATCAATGCACACAAAGGAGAGCTGAAATGTAATCAACGTGTGGCAGATGATTGGAACAAAAGGACTGGAGATATTTAGAGTTAGCTGACACTGAGGAGTGACAATTAATGTTACGACAATTCACAGTTGAGGAAAGTTGTGAGTTGGAGACAGTCGAAAGCAGATCACAGCTTGGACCTGGTCGAGAAAGCTTGGCCTTGCCCGGTCTTAAATATATATATATATATATATATATATATATATATATATATATATATATATATATATATATATATATATCATTTTATTCGTGCTACACGAACAGGAAATTGTGCCCTTCACCTTTAACCACCAATAGAAATAGTCCCCTCATAGTTTGCATATGACCATTTGAACTACGCTAGATATCTTCCTGTTTATATGCTTGCTCCTCCTGATACACATCCTTCATTAGCAAAGCATCTTGCTGCTGGAGATTTTGTAGTTCAGCAACAAACCCAGTATCCCTTTAGTGAGACGGCAATGGACCAAACAATTGAACAAACCATAAATAGAGATAGCAAGACGAGATGTGGGCAGATTTGATTTTCAAATAATCCCAATACTGTTCATCGTTTGATTTTATCTTTCAATCAACGTGCTCACATCTCTAAAAACTGTACTGAAATGGCTGGAAAAGGAGAGGGCTGCCATATAGTTCTCGATATCAAAACGATGAAGCAGATATTCAGAATGTCGTGCAGACGGTTGAGTCTATGCAAAATCCATTTTCATATTATGAAAAAAGATTTAACATTTCATCAGGCCGAGCAACAGCATCTGAAATTAAAGATGACATTTTGAAAGCACATGAACAAGGTTGGAATATTTCTAATTCAACAACGACTAATTTGGAAAAATGTGGATTTGAATGCGCCTATAAAATCAATGAAGATAAGAACTGTTAGTCATCTTCAGAAAAAAGGATTCACAACAAAAGAGAAAAAAAGGGAAGCAAATTGCCTGGAAGCAGATAAAGACCTTCTCACTAACCCAAAAAGTTGACCTGGGAGAATTCTTTTCACCTTGTCTTTCAGAGTTCCCAACCAGCCTAAGCAGGATTGATGATTCTTTAGAGCGTACCAACAAACGACCCTGGTGTCTAACTCTGTCCCGTGGGGAGGCATAGTAAATAGCTACAGCGTACCAACAAAGCTGCTTTATTGCATTATTTTCTTGTGAATTTTCCACGCATGAAAATTAATAATATTCCAAAAGATGCGGCACTGATTTTAGATGAACTGGCAGTGATACAACAGCTTGCAAACTACATTTCATCAAGGTTTGGAGAGCCAAGC
The DNA here is from genome assembly GCF_053919585.1 of Euprymna scolopes. NCBI lineage: Eukaryota > Metazoa > Mollusca > Cephalopoda > Sepiida > Sepiolidae > Euprymna > Euprymna scolopes. The sequence continues at coordinate 34,264,935 of NC_136517.1, read as the reverse complement.
ATTTATATTTTTAGATATATAATTAAGCTTGCTACTTTTAATATTCCATCAAGAATCGACTTTGTCTGTGATAAGTAAAATCCGTGGAGTATTAAAGACTCTGAAAGAAGACGCCGTTTAATTACCCTCAGCCCTCTGTTACGTAAAGGTTGAATGAAAGACAAAAAACGGTACAATTTCGAAAATTCCTTATGTCTGTGACAATAAAGACTCTCTACTTTTATTTATGTTGATGCATTGGAAGAAATTGCCAGCAGAAGAATTTCATGGAAAATCTATGATTACTTCATTTAACCAATGATGTCTCTTGCTGTGTCCTAACAGTGATACAAATGAAGTAATCACAAAAACTTTGCCAGAATTAACAACTGACCATGAAGAAGCAGATGCCCTTCTTTTGCTTCATGCAAAGCATGCACCAACTGCTTTCTCTTCCATTATAATTATGACTCCAGATACTAATGTTTTTCTTCTTTGCCTTGCTCAACAAAATGATTTAAACTTTGATCTACATACGGCAACTAATTCCAGCCGATCATCTTGTTTGATCTCTAATAAATCAGTTGCAAAGAAATGCGGGCCTTTTATTTCAAGTACCCTACTTTCTTTGCATGCATTCACTGGCTGTGACACTGTTAGTAGTTTTAAGGGAAAGGGGAAAATAAAATCATCTGAATTAATGAAAGAAACAGAGGAATTTCTTCAAACTTTCACATTGTTAGGCTGCAACTGGCACCTGACTGACAATTTGTTCCGACAACTAGAAAAATTTGTGTGCTCTCTGTTTGGACAGAGAAATGTTTCTTCTGCAAATACTGCCCGTTTTAATATTTTTAACATGACTGACAAATTTGATTATACTTTACCGCCTTGTCAAAACAGTTTACGATTACATGCAGAAATAGCAAATTATCAGGCTGCTATTTGGCGGTAACATCTTCGCATTAATATTAATTCTCCTTCTCCAACAAACCACGGCTGGAAATGTGAAGATAAAGCAGTAGTTGTTCATTGGAGCAGCCTTCCAAAAACTCCATCAACATTAATCAATTTAGTAAAGTGTAACTGTAAGAAGAACAGCTGTGGCTCCAGGCGTTGTTCTTGTGTTCGTCAAACACTGCTTTGTACCGACCTTTGCCAGTGTGTAGATTGTTTTAATGTGGTTAAAACAATAATGAAATGCAGCAGTTCAATGAGAACGAAGATTCTGACTCGTAAGATGGCAAATGATAAGATGAGCTTTCAGGATAGGAGAACAATCGATTATTTTTCAATTCCTTTTTGTAATTTATTACGTCATAACAATTTTTTTCAACATACCTAAAAAACTCTTATTAACATATTCTTTTATATATATAGTTAAAGTTAGTCTAAGCATTAAGGTTTGTATATCAGTCAATGCGCATGTGTGACAAAATTACATAAAAAATAAATGGCCGTCCAAAATAATGATAGTCATTCAATCACCAGAAATATTTGAAGAGTTCCCTTTTTTTTAAATTACATTTTCACCTCAAACAAGGCACATTGCCACTTTGGTGTAGGGTAGCTACTATTAGGGACATGAGGTACTGGGATACTATGTAGAGGTTGGGCAGTAAGATGTCGGTTCACGTTACACTTGAACTTCTGCATGTCAGTAAAGTTGGGGAAGCAGGGACCCGGAAGGGAATTCCAAAGTCTAGCAGTTCTGGGGAAGAAACTACTGGAGTAGAAAGCTCTCTTACATCTAGAGATCTCAACTGTGTAGGGGTGGGTTTTAGCTGTTTCTTGGGTTTGTCGAGGGTATTTACGTCGTGGGGGCACAAATGCTTGCAGTTCGTCAGAGCATTCACCATTAAAATACTTGTAGAACAGGCAGAGGGATGCAACATTTTGTCGGTAGGACAGAGGCTGAAGCTTAGATGACAGTTCAGGACCTATCAGGTTGGAGACTCTCTTTTGACTTTTGTCTAGGAACGAGAGACTAGTAGCAGATGCACCAGCGCAAATGTGACAACAATACTTCATACATGGGTGAATGGTGGCCTTATAGCGGTACAGGATACTTTCAGGCGTTAGTAGCTTTCTAGCACGGTAGAGAGAGCCTACCTTCCTTGCAGCGGTCCTGACAATACTCTCAATGTAATTGTTACAACTCATGTTTCCTGTGAACGTTAGGCCGAGGAGTTTAAAAGAAGTACTTTCAGTTAATGAATCTTTGACCATTGCTATTGGCGGTAGAGAAGGTTTCTTGTAATTATTGAAGGAAACAAGTTTAGTTTTGGCAGCATTGAATGTGACCATCCATTTTTGTCCCCATTCCACTACAGATTGGAGGTCATCCTCTAGTGTTTCTGCTATTTCCATAGATATGGAGAGATTCATTTGTTTTCATGTCCTGCCTGTTATAGAGCGTGGTGTCATCAGCATAGATACCCATATCAGAGGCAATTTTGTCGAGGAAGTAATTTATGAATATTAGGAATAATAAAGGTCAAAGGATAGACCCCTGAGTCACTCTCACATTTACATCATATTATTTAGATGCACGACCGTCGAGGATAACCTAGATTTTTCTCTTATCTAAGAAGGATTTAATTATGTTAAGTATTCGTCCATTCATACCGTATGATCTAATTTTCCTGAGAAGACCTTCATGCCATACCTTGTACAAAAGCCTTAGACATATCTAGAGCTACCGTTGTACTCTCCCCTTCTTTGTCCAGTGAATGGTATATACGTTCAGAGATTACAATTAGGATATCTGCAGTTGAACGGGCTTGCCTAAATCCATTCTCTCTTGATTTTTAAAAGGTACAAGATTTGGAAATATGTATAAATACTTTTCATGTTTATTATCAAATGAATGCAAATTCCAGTATTTATGAGGATATTTGTAATGTGAGAAACTGATACGACCATTCAAAGTAACGTATGTTTCTGCTATAACGGACCATTTGCTTAAAAAAACCCGCCATATCCAATGAATTTCAGCAGTGACTCATTTTATATTCTAGGTCACACCCATTCGTTATTTCATCTGGAGGCCTTCTCTCTGTAAGCAAATGGATTGTCTTTTGGGTCTGGACATGATTAGTCTCTCAGGTGTTGCCTCTCCATTATATAATTATAATAACGATTGATTTACTTTAGTCGTTACCCCATTATTTTTTTCCTTTCCGATATTTTGATTATAATTTAGTCGTTCCCCCGTGCAAACTCGTTTCAATGAACAAATAAACAAATAAATAAATACATAAATAAATAAATAAATAAATAAAACTCGATTGGGCTTTGAAAAGTAAGGGCGAAACCTGGTCGGTCGACTCTAACCCCTTATTTATGAATTTTTAATTTTTTTTTACCCCAATTGATGCTTTCTCTCCGTCCTTCTTTTTAACATTGATACAAAAAAACAAACAAACAAAAAAACAAAAACAAAACAGTTTTCCCTTTTTAACAGCTATAATACAGTTTTGTACACCCCAAAGAAATAAAATAATTACATATATATATATATATATATATATATATATATATATATATATATATATATATATATATATATATATAAAGCTGAATGTCTGAACGTTTGTGCATGTGTCTGGCCACGAAAAGCTCCTATATGGTTGACTATTGTAGAAAACTGTTCACATATAATAATAGAAGATATATCGAGACACAGGAATGGGTATGTATGATCTGGAATAATGATGATTCATTAAAATTGTGGGGTCTGCGTACACGCCTGGTCCACAAAGTATGGAAATAAAACATTTAAAAATTATAAAAAAACGTTTACAAGTGTTTTTGATATAGATGTACATAATAATACTTTGATAAATATGTTTTAACTTAAATAGGGATGGTATAATAAAATTGTGGGGTCTGCGTTCGCGCCTGGCCTCCATATAATGGAAATAGGCACAAACTTTAATAAAGACTTTTCATATCTATCTGCATAAGTATACTGTGATAATTATGTTTCAGTTTGAAGAAATATGGTATAATAAAATTATGGGGTGTTCGTTCGCGCCTGACCTCCATAGAATGGAAATATGTCACAAAGTTTAACAAGGTTTTTTAATATAGATCCACAGAATATTGTGATAAGCGTTTGAGTGTGAACAGGTATGGTATAATAAATTATGGGGTTTATCTATTTTATTTTTACTTTCATCCTATTTTGCTTTGGTTTTGATAACCCCAAATTCGAAGCTATCTCTTTACACCCCTTCCTTTTCATAACCTATCATACTTTCATAAATCAGAGTCCATTTTCTGTAGGCTGTTTTTTTTTTAATCCAGTTAGCACTTATCACAATATTCTGTATTAAAAAACCTTGTTAAACTTTGTGACATATTTCCATTCTATGGAGGTCGAACGAACGAACACCCTATAATTTTATTATATTATATTTCCTCAAACTGAAACATAATTATCAAAGTATACTTAAGCAGATAGATATGAAAAGTCTTTATTAACGTTTGTGCCTGTTTCCATTTTATGGAGGCCAGACGCGGACGCAGACTCCCACAATTTTATCATATCATCCCTATTTAAGTTAAAACATACTTATCAAAGTATTATAATGTACATGTATATCGAAAACACTTGTAAAAGTTTTTTTTTTTTTTAATTTTTAAATTTTTTATTTCCATACTTTGTAGACCAGGTGCGTACGCAGACCCCACAATTTTGATGAGTCATTATTATGCCAGATCAAACATACCTATTCCTGTCTCTCGATAATCTTCTATCATTATATGGGATTAGTTTTCTATAATAGTCAACCATATAGGAGCCTATTCGTGACCAGACATACACAGACGTTCAGCTTTATATATATATATATATATATATATATATATATATATATATATATATATATATATATATATATATATATAGTCAACGGTATACATTATTTTGTTCATCCATTAGTACTTTTAGTTTCTAAGAAACGCTAGAAACTAGGATAAGTTTTTTATATAGGTTATTTTCTTCTACTAGTAATCCCAAGTCCGACTATGAAAAGTCATAAAACCACGCGCTTGAAAAATTATGTCAGTTTTCTTGAAGGGGAGGGCCCTTCAAGAAAACCGACAAAATTTATCTCCAATATTAATGTATTATATTAACTAACCTAAAACACTATAATCGCTCAGAAATTAGTGATTAATATTGCGTTAAATATACATAAAAAAACTTATCCGCAATTCTAAATTCTAAAACAATTGATTTTTTCCATTCAGACAAAGTTTTGTACACGTTCTTACGTAATCGCTAAAACAACAACAACAACAACAACAACAAACAAAAAAAAACACCAACATAGTATCTCACTTTTGTTTAAGGGTGGGTTTAAAGACTTCTATCTGCAATAATAATAATAATAATAATAATAATAATAACAATAACAATAACAATAACAATAATAATAATAATAATAATAATATTATTAATATTAATAATAATAATAATAATAATCATAATAATAATATTATTATTAATATTAATGTTAATAATAATAATAATCATAATAATAATATTATTATTATTAATATTATAATAATAATTATAATAATAATAATAATAATAATAATAATAATAATAATAATAATAATAAGAAAACTTTTAAAAATTATTTTGAAATAGTTTTTCTTTTAAATATACCCTTATATTTATAAGGTTGGCAGACAAATTTGCAGTCATTCACGTATTCTGTGTATTTGTGTTTTGTCCTTGTAAGGAAAATAACTTAATTGCTAAAATAGTTTCAGTTTTAATTACCAACGATCATTTTTTTTGTTGACCTTTGATTCTATTGTCTTCTCAGCACAAACCTGTTATATATTTAGACATTGTTTTTATAACCAGTAAACACTACTAAACAGACAGGAAATTCAAAAGCAAAGAAGAGTAATGTCTCATGTAGAACCGTGAAAAATGTCCAAATTTACCAACTCTTTACTTTGACTTTGACATATAGATGTTTGAGGTCCAGGTTTTGGACCTGTTCATCGTTCCAAGGGAAGAATTTCCTAGACAACTTTGTGGCATGCGTGGCACAGAAACCCAGGAATTTGCACTTCCATTTAGGAGGATGGACAATATAAACTCAGCAGCAATCTCCAATGGGCGTCAAGTCTGCTTTTGAATGCGTTTACCGTTTGTGCTTGTACAACCGCATCTGGGAGATCATTTCATGTGTTGACAAACATCTATGAGAAGGTCCCTTTGCGGACATCTAGCCTACAGTGTTTTTTTTACGATTTTGAGGCTGTTCCCCCTGGTTGCGTTGTTTTTTGGCGATCTGAAAAGACAGCTTTCTTGTATCATAGATCCCATGGATGTACTTTTCTTTTTCAAGCTTTCAGTTCGTAAGGATTGTCAATGATAAAGGACTAAATAAAAGCCAACATTTCATTTATTTTCCAGCAATTAAATTTACGTTGTCTTTCTTTTTCATTATTACGCATGGGCTGGAATTTTACTTGTAGGTTAAAATAAATAAACATTCAGCATTTTATCATTAGTACCAGCTTTTTTTTTTTTTTTTTTTTTTACAATTTCGATACCTATTCCGATACTCCATAAAAGTTCCGATTTCTCCGATTCCTGATTATTCATCCCAGCATTAATATATACTAGCTGTATAAATCAAAATTAAAAATATTGTCGTACGGAGGGTCTATATAAGATGTACTGAATCTGCTAACTCCTTTTACAATGCTCCTGAAAGTGAACCATATATTGGATTTATAAAAACACAAAATACGTCAATTCTATGAAAATTAAACAGTAAAACGGGGAAATAAATCTCACCGCTTGAATAAATAAACTTACTTCAGTTTTTTAACGGCTACTGCACACAATTGAAAATATGAATTAAAAATAAATTCAATAAATCAACTTAAAAATATTTCTAAATAAAAACAAAGAAGACACTTGGTTGTTGTTTGTTTGTTTTTGTTTTACGGCATATCAACCCCTTTCAGGTTATTTAATGCCGAATCCAGTGATTTTGACGAACAACTTTTTAATTGAGTATATTTGTTTTTATTTTTTTAAATTGGTTTCTATTTAACCCATAGTTGGGACCCTAACAGGTACTACCAGTCCGGGCCAGAGTGGACCTGGGAGCAATGGCAATTAAAGGGCGGCTCCACACTCCCCAAAGCCCGCAAGCTGAGGCCTCACCATCGGATATAGTTTAAGGCCATATGCAGGACCAATGAAGACAATTCTTTTATAAAACAAAAACAATGAATAGTATGGAGCTAATTATTAAAATAGATTCTCGTAAATGTAATATGCAAATGAAGTTAGTCTTAGAATGTAGATTTCCTTTGAAGAAATAATATATATGGAAATTATGCTGGAATGCAAGTGTGTAAACGTTGGTTTTCAATATTAACATCTATTTCTGAAACAGTGTACCCTTTGTACATATTAATCAAATTGTGAACAAACAAACAAATAGACAGAAATAAGACTTTATTATAATAGAAATATATGATGATTGATTGCAAAGTCATCTCAGACGAGTGCCGCTCCCTCAGACACTTAAAGCCCAGGAGCCCCAAAATGACTTCCATCGCCACAGGACCATTTTAAAAGACAAATGCCTGAGGCAGTATCTATACACATGATGTTACAGAGTCTTAGCTTTGTACGACAGCTAAGTCTCTCTCTCGGTTCAAAATGTTGTGATCCAGCAACAAGCAAGAGCAAGATAGCCAGCAACAAGTTAAACTGCAGACCAGCTTAATGCGGGTACTGGTCTCCCGCTTTATGGCTTTTTTAAATCAGAGATTTGCTTCTCCTAGAAAGGTTACCTTCACTATGGCTTAGGGTAGCCCTCTCCACCTCAACACACATGCATACACACAAATACAGATAGTGCTTGTTGACTGTTGACCTCTAAAAAGGGTTCATTCGCCCTTTGGAAGGTCTTGATTTTAATCCTTCAGGGAGACTAGCCACCCTCCTCACCAAACAAGTCTGGTGGAGGAACCAGTTTAGTCGCCGATGACCTGACCATGAGGCAGGTAGTACTGGGTTACATGGTACCAGTGGCTTATGACATGACCTGACACAGATATATATATATATATATATATATATATATATATATATATATATATTTAATTTGTTGGCAGACAAATTGCAGTCATTCACGTAGCCTGTATGTATATATATATATATATATATATATATATATATATATATATATATATATATATATATATATATAACTACTTCATTTACTCACATAAAATTAATATACGAAAGTATAGATTTATGCGTAAACTTTAAGTATTTACTTCAAAAGTGCTCAATACGTAGGTAGAGCGAGTTAGTAATATGTATTTTATAAATTACTATATATAGTTATATATATATTATACATATACACAGGGTGTCCATAAAGTCCGTGTGCACTTTAAAAAAATTATAACTTTATTTATATTTGCAATAGAAATAATCTGTAAAATGGATTTGAAAGAAGTAAATCTATATTTTTTAAGCTTTTATTAAAATTTTATTTAACTTTCCACATGCCCTCCATCATTAGCAATACAAAGGCTAATACGATTTTGCAGTTCACGAAAAACATTTGCCAAATGATTTATAGTAATGCCTGAAATCACATTAGTTATTCTAGCTTTCAAATCTTCCAATAATCTAGATTTGGTTGCATACACAATTGTTTTCACATGTCCCCATAAAAAAATCTAATGAAGTCAAATCTGGCGAACGTGAAGGCCAATGAAATGGTCCACCCCTTCCGATCCATCTGTTAGGAAATTCCTGATTTAGAAACTGTCTAACACGCCGAGCAAAGTGACAAGGAGCTCCATCTTGTTGAAACACTGTATCATCTTTCAAGTTTAATTGTTAAAGTTGCGGAATAAAGTAATTCTGCAACATGTCTAAGTAGCTGTCACTGTTAATAACATGATCTTCAAAAAAATATGGCCATATGATTCGATTTATTTCCAAAGCACACCACACATCAACTTTAAGAGAGTCCCTTTCATGTTCAACAGTTTCATTTGGGTTTTCAGTTCCCCAAATTCGGCA
>NC_136517.1:34163362-34250862 GCF_053919585.1 Euprymna scolopes | reverse complement strand
AACGTCGCCGTCCACTTCTCATCACACGTCACAATCCGCTCGAGAAATGGGTCGTTTTTTATTGCGCAGAAGGGACGTAGAAGACACCTAAGACACTTTTTTTTATTATCGTCCAATTCATGCGGAACCCATTTAGCTAACTTTCTTTTACTTCCCTATTTGCTTTAAATGGCGAACGACTGCTCAGTGGTCGACTCGAGATCAACAGCAACTTCCTGCGTGGGTTTGCGAGGATCAGCTTCAATTAAGGCTTTCAAATGTTCGTTATCAACCGCAGTCGGCCGGTCGCGATCGACTTTATCTTCGAGGCTCTCGTCACCATTGCAAAATTTCTTGAACAAGCGTTGTGCTACACGTTCGTTAGTGGTTCCTGGGCCAAACGCATCGTTGATATCACGAGCTGTCTCAGAAGCTTTTCGGTCTAGTTTGAGCTGGAACAAGAAAATCGCAGGGATTTGAATTTTGTCCATGTTGTCAAAAAGCCTGCAAAAAAAAAAAAAAAAAAAATGAATCAAGAGATTGAGAACGGTAACGAATAACACGATTTCATAGAGCGAAAAGCGCGCTTCAAAATGAGATATAACATTCCAATGATTTAATTCAGAAATAATATAAAAAAAATAACATATGTGAGAAAACGATATTGTTCTTGCACCATATATATATATATCTATACATCTATAAAAGTGAACGAGTCTGTGTATCTGTGTGTCTCTGTATCTGTGTTTCTGTGTGTCAATGTACATTTCCCTACGCAATAACTCTGTCAATTTTTAGTCTACAGACTCGAAATTTGATATACAGGGTACTGAGATTTGGGAAAATTGATGTGATCGGTTTTTGGCCAGAAATTTGGCGATTAAGGGGTCAAACTTCAACGATGTGACCTTTGAGAACTCTATCAAACTCCTCCGACAATTTTGGGTCTACGCACTTTAAATTTTAGATATAGATTCCTTGGACATGGATCTAACTTAATAACTTTATTTAAGCCCAAAACAATAAATTTTAAGGGGTCATAATAGGGGTCAAAGTTAAAAAAAAAATTGACCTCTGTGGCCTCTTCCAAATTGCTCCGACAATTTCTGGTCTAAATATTTGAAATTTTACATAAAGGGTATTTAGAGATAGGGAAAGCTTTTTCATGTTTGGGTCGAAAATTTTTAGTTACCAATATATAAATGTATGTATGTATGTCTGTTTGCATGTCTGGCTTAAACTTTCAATAGAGGCGACGGATTTTACCAAGATCAGTATCGTTTTAAAGTTCTATCTTTCATACGACAAATATCGATAAATTTGCTAAAAACATTAATGTTTTCCCCTTCAACTAGGCACTTTTCTACTGGGGGGGGGGGGTTCACTTTTTCGCCGATATTTTTTAAAGTTATCCTCTCCTTTAGAGTGTCTAGCCTTAATTTTAAAAAATGTCGCTTCCGGTTTGGCGGTGGTCGTAACAGCATAAACGTTAGGGGTTTACTCCGTTCTTTTCCTCCTTTGCGGTACGGGTTCGAGCCTGCCTTCCTACTACCACTTTTTTTTGTGCTCAACATACACACCCAAACACCCGGGCAACGCAGGGCTGAAATGCTAGTATATACATATATATATATATATATATATATATATATATATATATATATATATATATATATCGAAAGTGAAGACAGTAAGATATTTAATAGTCGAGTGGAAAGAACGCCAACTTGTAAAGCTAAGGTCGACTTTATTTACTTAATTCTAGTTCCGTGACCAGCAGTAATTATCACTTTCTGCATTAATGATTGCGTAAGCATTAAACAGTCGTATCTGTACGTATAATAATAATAATAATAATAATAATAATAATATATATTTTAAAATATTATGCATAAATATATGTATATATATAATCATCCACAGAAAGGCTATTTCGCTGTATCACAGCTTTTCAGCGCGGCTAGACTAGCACACTTCCCGAACCAATGATCGCACCTACAACGATCCAGTTGATAGTCGGCAGTTTTATTATAATACCCATAAGTACTGATGCCCGCAAATACCAGTTCTAGAACAACACTTTTGCACGACTTTTGTGTCCCTTAAACCACGTATTTAGCCTTTGCATAAAATTAAATTAAATTATATATTGTCGATGTTTTCCATAATTGCGCTGAGAAGCTGTGCTCATTAGTTTAGGAATAAATCCTGTACATAAGAATATATAATCATATACATATAACTATATATATATATACATATATATATATATATATAACTATATGTATATATATATATATACATGTATATATATACATATACATATATACATATATATACATGTATATATATACATGTATATATATACATATATATATACATATACATATATACATATATATATACATATATACATATATATATATATATATATATATATATATATACACCCGCACACAATGCCTACTAGACACTATCCTCGAGTGTCTAAGGCCTCTCTTTACAGGGGTTTGTCAGAACAATCTGGCATGAGGATACTTTTCCATAGAAGTAAACCCTGACCAAATATTCAAAATCACATAGTATTCGCAGCCCAAATAAAATCTCCTCACTACGGCTACCCCACAGCTTTTCCGAGGAATGGTGCACCTTCTCCAAGTGATATTACCTCAAGTAATAGCAGGAAGCTGGATACTCCACCAGACTAGATAAATTCTTGTCTTAGAATCCAGTAAGACCAAGAGACCAACATGAAATATATACTACAACATATAAAAATGGTTAATTGGGGAGAGGAAAATTATGTTCTCAATTTCTTTACTAACTCAGTGCCTGAGAGATAAAGAACTTTAACGGAACATTCGAATATCTATGTATCTCATATAGAGTTCAAGTGTTAGCCCCAGGTCGTGGGCCCCTTCATTTCTGAGACCTTCGACTTAAGTAAAATAAAACAAAGAAAGACACACATATATATATATTAGTGATAAAAGGATTAAAATATTTTTACAGATTCCGATACAGTTACTGATTCCGTACTAAATTTCCAACTCCAATACAATTACCGATACTTTAAAAATCTCTAAATATTTAACTATAAAATGGTTGTTTTGTCTTGATTACGTAAAAACAACACTTAAAGGTGCAGTTATTTTCGCAAAGTGAAAATCAATAAATATTTAGTATTTCATTATTACTACCAGCAGTGGAAGATGTTTACTTAAACTAAAATCGAATAAAATAAGATAACTAAAGGAATCGTTTTTGGCATCGAAAATAGGCACACATTTTTTCCGACTCTGATACCGATTCCGATACCCCAGAAAGTTCCGACGATTCCGATTCCCGATTAATCACCTCAACTCGAATATATATATATATATATATATATATATATATATATATATATATATATATATTAGTTGTGATTCCAAGTCTTATCATTTTAGATTTGTTTGACATATGATGGTTTAAACAAATAATAGAAGATTGACACAGAGGTCAAAGGGTCAGCGTGAAATGATCTTTCTTTGTGTTTTCGGGGTCATTGAAATACTGATGAAAAAGCCTTTGACTTGACCTTTGTTTGCGCTTTTTTTAGTTGCCCTCTTCTGCGAAGGATTATATGTGTATATGTGTGTGTATATATATATAGGTGTGTGTGTGTTCGTGTATATATATACATATATATGTGATTAATATATATATATTTATTTATATATATATATTATTAATATATATATATATATATATATATATATATATATATATATATATATATATATATATATATATATATATAATTAATATAATACGATTCCTCTTCAAAATCTAAACAAAATGGTGGTTTCCGTAGCAAATTTTTAGTTTTTTTTTTTCGGGGTTGCTTTCAGGGTCAGTCGGTATTATGGACACCACATATTTGACGGGTTAGTGACAGCTAGAAATTAAGTCTAAAGTATCAGGGTTTCCGAATACGGTGAAAGAAGGGTCATTTGCAATTATCCGCAGTAAGGGCGAAAAAACAAAAAATATAGAAATATATTAGCCGGACCCCGGTGAAATTACACTTCGCTTTGTTTTACTATATTGTCGCCACTTATTAAGGCCCTCAGGCCACTCAAGGATAAATGTTAATGAGTCGGGTGAGGGAACATCGAGAGTATTAATAATAGTGGAACTTGCGAAGGGTTTTATTATAAAAGAGGTCGGTTTAACAAGAACTTGTTTACATTAGACTTGAACACGACAATGGGGAACAGCCCCCAGGATATTGTGCTACACACACGAGCAGATAAAGGGTTAATCAGTATCAGCTGATGATCGGTTATGGTGGAAATTGGGTGGAAATGAATAACATAAGGGGACGGTCCAACAAGAATTGTTTACGCCGGACTTGAAAGCGACCATGTTATAGTCAGCTAGGACGCAACTCCGCAGTATTGTGTTCCACAGACGAGCAATTCTATAAATAAATAAATAAATAAAAACTTTTTGGAATTTTTGTTTAGTTTTATGTACAGATAGAGATTAAGGGAAATGTTTATAGTGGTTGTAGGAAGACGAGTGTTTGCTTTTTTTATTGACCTGCATAAACAAAAGTTCGCATGGATCAACGTAGTGTGACATTATTTACGGCTTACTTGTGTTATTGCTATTGTTTTTACTGATTCTTTTTTTTATTTTTGGAATATGATATTTAAGAGAGAGAGAGAGAGAGAGAGAGAGCTGGTCAAGGTTGCCAACATCCATGAGTGCAAGTGCTTCTATGGAAGTTAATCATTTCATCGTCATCAGTTCCCATTCATTGGTTTAATCTTAATCCTAATATTACATATATTGTAATAATACATGTATTTCAAGGAATAATATTTTTTTTACAAAGGAGTCACCATTTATCAAGGCTCGGAGGCCACACGAGGATAAGGGTTAGTGAGTGTAGATTAGTCAGTGGGAAAATGTTATGGTGATCGTTAGTAGTGGGAATTGGGTAAATTGGATTACTTAAGAGGATGGTCCATCAAGAATTTGTTCACGTTGGACTTGAAGACAACCATATTGTAGTCAGATGGAAAGCAGGAAAACGGAACAGAGTTCCACTAGCGTACAGTTCTAAGAAAGAAGCTTTGTTCTTGGAATCTGCGTTTAGATTTAGGCACAGATAAAGAGTGGGGGAAATTATTAATAACGATTTCAGATAGACGAGTGTTTTTCGGGAAAATCAGAACGGGGGGATCATAGATTGGAGCTCAGACGAACACTTGCCATGAAAATAATGATAAAGCAGATGAATATAACATATAAACATAAAAAAAAACAAAAATAAAGAATAACAAATAAATTTAAAAAAAAAAAAAATCGCTTGCTTTTATCTTCCCTAATAGCGATAAACTCACAACATCTCTTCTGTGAGAAAGAGGTTGCAGGGAAGAGAAATCCCCTACGAGGATACGAAGTCTATTTTGAACTCTATCAAGGCAGGATGAGTACTTTCTGGCAGCTTCTGCCCAGATGTGGTAACATTACTCCACCCTTGGACGTACCTGGCTCTTATAGAGATAGAAAATTGTATCAGCAGTGAGATATCTACTGGATCGATAGAAGAATCCCACCATTTTTCCAGCGGCCTTGGCAACGGATGTAATGTATGTGTTCCCTTTAAGATCAGGAGTAAAGGTCAAGCCCAGAAGCTTGTCAAAACACGAGGCCTCCCCAAGACGAAAGCCATTCATTTCAATTGATGCCAGATGGGGATCAGAGTGTTAATGATGTAAAGATTAGAACTTTGTTTTAAATGCATTAAACGTAACCAGCCACCTCTTCCTCCACTGTACCACGCGTTCGAGATCAGAGGAGAGAGAATCAGAGAGAACTTTGTCATTTACGGCCTTTGATTTGTTGACATAAATGATGGTGTCATTAGCATAGATGTCAACGAATGATTTAAGTTTGTGTTTTAGGAGATCATTGATGTAGATCAGGAAGAGAGTTGGGCCCAGAATGGACCCCTGAGGGACTCCAGCATTAATAATGTAAGCTTCTGATTTCTGCCCATCAACCACTACTCTTATGAACCTATCAGAGAGAAATGATTTCATAATTCAGAAGACATTACGGTATAGCTGGAGATCTTGTGAAGTAAACCTTTATGCCATACTCTATCAACGGCCTTTTATATGTCAAGAGGAATTGCCCTAGAAAGATTGACCCCGTCGAGAGATTCGCTAATCCTATGAGATATAACTGTAAGCATATCTGCTGTAGATCTAGCAGAACGGAAACCATATTGCGTGTCACTTAGCAGGATTTTTGCTATGGTTGATTACTTCTCTCTTTAACACAGATCCCAGCAACTTACTCATGACGCACAGGAGACGTATTCGCCTGTACTGAGGGGGAGATGAGCGATCACCTGAAGTCTTAAATACAGGGCATACTGATGAGATTTTCCAGGGTGATGGGAAGCAATTCTCCTTAAGACAACGTTTAAACGGTTTTGTAAGTATGGGCGCTAGTTCTGATTGAAGTCTTTTGATTACTATAATTGGAATACCGTCGGGCCGTTTTTACTGGAATTAAGGTTTTGGTTAGCTTGGCAACATCACGTACAGATATTTGTATATCACATATTATATTAGATTGAGGTGTTGCAAAAGAACAACATTTGGGATATAAAAAATTCGGCAGAGGCAATCATTGTCAAAACCTTTCGATTTTCTGCTGATCGACCATCTTCTAGTCTTGAACAATATTTGTGTGAGAAAGATCACCACTTGTAGTTCTGTTGTCAAAAGCTGGCTATCCGTGGAATCAAGAACTCACCAAAGTTCTCCTTAAGTGTAGTTTTTATCCAGGTTCACCAGTTGTCCGTCGACACGTTGGTTTATATCTTGTTAGACGAAGAAGCCTCTTCATAGTTTAAACGGTGTCGAATGTGTGTAGGTCAGATGTATTGGATAGGTGGCCGTGAACTTGTCCGTTGTGATTGACACATGCTGACCGTCCGAACGGTAGTTGCTGGTCATTATCTCTGTGAGTGATACGTCTTTTTTCTTTTAAATAAAGATCTCTATCTCAACCCTCTACCGAGATCTTTGCAGCATCTCAAGAGTTTCAATTTAGTTTGCTTTTACGGCATATCAACTTGACCACGCACGCAGTATTATTACCACATCTGGACTGGTGCATCTGCTACTAGTCTCTCCCTATTGGACAAGCCCCCCCCCCTTAAGAGCCTCAAATCGAATAGGTCTCACACTGTCGGCCAAGATCAAACGTCTGTCCTATCGCCGCAATGTTCCATTCGTGCACCTGCTTTACAAGCACTTCAATAGAACATTGATGAATTCATAGCACTTGTGCCGCCTCTACTACATACAATATAAGATAATTAAAGGAGAATCGGTGTCTGGAATTGTATTGTAGTCGGGAATTTAGAGCAGAATTGGTAATTGTATCGGAATCGGGAAAATTATTGGAACCGTCCCATATCACCAATTATATATACTAGCTAGACGTCTGGTGCTGTCCGGTCGCACAATACGCTTAAACATGATATTTTAATTTATACAGACTTAAAAAAAACCAAAAAAAAACAACATCCATTGCCAAACCGGAAGTAGCGAAAGTTTAAGTTAAAGCTAGTATATCGAAAAGAGGGGGTGACTTTCGAAAATATCGGCAAAAAAGCGACCCCTCTCTGTAGAAAAGTGCCCAGTTGAAGGTAAAGGAATTAATGTTTTTAGCCAATTTTTCGATATTTGTCGTCCGAATACCCAAGCTTCAAAACAATACCGATCTCGTGAAAATCCGTCGCCTTCGTCGAAAGTTTTAAGCATACATACATACATACATACATACATACATACATACATACATTTAAACAAACAGGTGAAAATTATATTATAGAAGAAGATGAAAACAAGCAATTCGATCTCTAAATGTAAGTGGGAGAAAATAAAATGGATGTGGCTTGGGAGTGGATGGTATTTTTATTAAAGAGGAAACACTTGGGGAGGCTAAAGTTTAAACCACAGCCCTAAGACTGAAAAGTTGGAAAGACCTAATAAAATCATTTTTTTAGCCATTTGAAGTAAGGAGACGAATTATACAACTGATGATGCTTTTAAGAGCACCGCTGAAACGGTTTCTTTCCGGGGTCCTTCACATCTGGCATGGTCCCACCATTCGGATAGTTGTTCTAGAGGCAAATAGTATCAGCGCCTGTAAACAATAGATACCCTTTCTTTTTGGTCATAAATCTTTTTTTTTTTTTTCGCAGAAAGACATTTTTCTTGGTATCTTCTCTTCTTACACGTGGAAATAATCGTGTGTCGGCATTTTTTCTTTTACGCCACCAAGATCAAACGGACACTATTTTAACACGATACCCGTCAGCAATTTATTTGCCTTTGTTCTACGTGCATATTAGTTTCCTCGGCCTATATAATAGCTAATGTCTTCTTTCATCGGGCCGCTTGCCTTTGGAATTTCCCCCCTGTTCCCAGTTCCTTTGATTCTAACAACAAGCAGTAATTTAAACGTAATGTGAGCAAACAACTTACTGCTCGACAGCCATTATTATTTAATGCCCAAACCAACGAAGACATTGTTGCAACAGGACGGATGGCAAAGATATTCGATCAGCGTTTCTCAACCGGGGGGCTTGTGGCCCCCTAATGGGGCGCCGAGCATTCGATGAGTAACAGCGTTACCTACTGTTTGGGATCCCACGTGCCACTCTACCAAACAGTTCTGCACTGTCTACCAAGCTCTAGCCCCTGTCCCATCGCTGCAATCTTGCATTTCTGTGCTTGTTTTACAAGTACTTTCATGGAATGTGCTCCGGCGAACTTACTGCTCTTGTACACCCGCAACGTAAATGGTCCTGACCTACTAGACCAGCACCAAATCCAACCGCTTCACATTAGAGACCAATAGATGCCCCTAAGCCTTAAACGCTAATAGTTTCTTTTATCGGTCTGCTTACCTTTGGAACTCACCTTCCTGTTCCTATTTCCTCGACTGGACCAATATATAGAACTTTTATCTTAGTGTGAACAAACATCTTGTTTCACAACTCCTCAATTAGAACGCCTCCCCCCCAATATAAACCTAGGATCTGCTTTGTTTGGCCTAATATGATAAAAGTAATAAATAGGGCTAGGACAACAGCATATTCCTTTCATTGTTTTGATTTTCAAGTGTGTATCCGTTGATATCTTATATGCTTTTATATATAGAGTGTGATGTGGTTCTAGGTTGATTAACTGTGTCTAACTGTATCGGATATATACTCGAGAGTCAAAACAATGAAAAGAATATTCTGTTTTCATAACCCTAGAAATAAATGAATAAATAAAAAATAAAGATACGTTGTAATATTTTACGTTCATGCAACGTCATCAACTTTAAAACACACGCATTAAAAACATAAAGAACATTGGTGATTATTCTGATATCGCGAAGATAACCCCCCCCCAAAAAAAAACTCCGACTTTAATAACCATTTTAAAATGAATTGTTCTAAATTCAAATTATATCGTCCTGTTTACTAAAGCAATACCTATACTCCTATAAACAATACTTATTATCCTATAAACAATACTTATACTACTATAAGTAAACACATTTCAAAAGGTTTCTGAATTTTTTAGATAAGCATTGATAATAATTGTTTGAATTATTCGAACAACTCTTCTCATCTTGAGTGTAATAGTCACAACCTTTAAGCTGATGTAACCTCCGACCTTCTAGTTGTGCATTTTGTCATACCCAGGGATCTTTCTGTCGAACTCAGGAATCTGCGCGGAATTTTGAGCGGGACCGTTTTATTAATCCACCGAGTCTCGTCAGCTATCCTATATAATTCGCGAGAGTATTTTTGAGTGTCGCCCACACGTGGCGTAGTGGATAAAGTACTTGGTGCAATTAGTTGTACTTTACACTCTTATGGAGGTTGAAGGTACAAGCCTCAGTGCCACGACACTTAAACATAGAGTCGTCGGCATCGAATCAAAAAGTGGTCAACATATGAATATGTCTCTCGTTGACATTTACAGCAATTGTTGTAAATTGCTCTTGTATCTCGCTTTATTAACTTACTAGCGAGAGTGTCCGGTGTTGCCGGGTCGTAAAATACGCTT
The DNA here is from genome assembly GCF_053919585.1 of Euprymna scolopes. Classification (NCBI taxonomy): domain Eukaryota; kingdom Metazoa; phylum Mollusca; class Cephalopoda; order Sepiida; family Sepiolidae; genus Euprymna; species Euprymna scolopes. The sequence goes on along the minus strand of NC_136517.1, from coordinate 34,240,738 downwards.
ACATATATTTTAATTCGTGCAGATTTCGTATTTAGTGGCACAGAGCCAATTCTCTATTGAATATATATATATATATATATATATATATATATATATATATATATATATATATATATATATATATATAAGAACAAGTAGTTAATAAAACATGTTAAAACACTTTAAAAAGAGAGAAAAACATATTTAATTTTAAAAAGGAAGCAAAAAATAAGTGGATAGTTCTTAATCCGCGGAGTTTCGAAGAAATACTTTCTTTCTCATCAGAGGGTAGGGATTAGCAAAATGCGGGATCGGATTTTGCTTGCAAAAGTATTTCTGTTTCCTATTTTATTTTATCGAACTTTAACATCTGGTTGAGATTACTTTATGAATATTACCTTTTTAATATTCATAATATACCTAAGATTTTCCATCTTCGATCCTCTTGGTAAACTTAATTGTAATTCTTATTTCATTATATATATATATATATATATATATATGGTTTTGAACGAACCAAGAATTACATATATATATATATATATATAATAGTTTTGAACGAACCAAGAATTTATATATATATATATATATATATATATATATATATAATTCTTGGTTCGTTCAAAACCATATTTCTACGTTATCAATTTAATTGAAATTTTCAGAAAATGTATCTGTAAAGTCAAGGAATGTTTGCATGTTATTAAAATAAGTTAAGATCGCAAATTATAAAAAATATATTAAATAAAATAAAAATATTTTTCGTAACTGCGAGACTGTCCGCCATTTCATTTCCGGCAGAAATGAGCCTTTCACGTGCACCACACGTTGACGACTTTCGAATTACAACATTTAACTATCTATTTCATAGATGGGTAAAAAAAAATTCCGTATTTTTTAAATTATATATATATATAATTTTTTGTTATTTAACCTTACAATTGAATAAAAAACATATCATAAAACTTTAATTAAACTTGGAAATACGATTTAAAAATAGCGCGAATCGGTAAGTGCACTAGCACCATTTGTTTATCCTGATTTTTTATTTTTAAAAGCTTTCCTGGCGAAGCCTACCTAAAATAAAGTTGTCTAATTCTTAATTTCTTATGTTATTGGAAAATAAAGAAAGTAAATATGAAGAATTACTCCACCCTCGAAAATTCCTGTAAAATTACCACTATTATTGGTTTTCGGGGTCGCTGAAAACGAAAATAACGTTTATAATTAAGGCAAACGAGTAGTTTCCAAGATATGAAGAAATGTTAGTTTAAAAAAGTGGAGGATCACTTTTCCATAATAATTTAAATGATCACCCACTTTGTGGCCACGATTTTTTTTGTGGGGGGGGGGGGGGCTTTCCTTCTACCCTTGGAAAATCCTTTAAAATTACCTGTTTAAATTGGTTGGAGGAGTGAGGAGGAGCCGCCAAAACACCCCGCCCCTCCACCGCCTCCCACCATATGTAAACAGAATTTTTGTAAAATATTAAACAGTTCTTCTGATCGGTTAATGTCGGCACGTTACTTACGTTAAAACAGTTAAACTGCATAAGCACCTGTTAAAAAACTATACAAATTCTATAATTGAATATCCCCCTCCAAAAAAAGAACGAAAAACAAACCTGCAATTCTCCCCTAAAAAAAATACCAGTGAGTGCATTTCTTCATATCTACGTGTTTACTGGAATTTTAAAGGATTTTCCGAGGGTGGAAAGAAAGTTCCCCGCCCCCCCCAAAAAAAAGTGGGTGATCATTTTATGTTAAATTATGATAGAAAAGTGATCCCCCACTTTTTTAGAACTAATATTTCTTCATACCATGGAAACTACTCGTTTGCCGTAATTTTAAACGTTATTTTTGTTTTCCGCGACCCCGAAAACCTATAAGAGCGGTAATTTTAAAGGAATTTTCGACGGTGGAGTAATTCTTCATATTTACCAAAAAAAAAAAAATAGCATCCCGGAATTTTGATAAAAATTTTCCATTTTCTCACGTTCGCATATAACAAAAATACTTTTTGGGTGGCGGTTGAGTTCCATGGCGACCAGCAGACTTATCCGCTCATGTAAATTAAAGATGTTTGTAAGTGAGAAATTATCAATAAACGGTTTAGTTACTTTTTTTTATACTTCATGAAAAGAGTTAAGCCCACGTAAGTACGTGAGAAATTATTAATAAATGTTTAGTAATTTTTTCCTTTCATTTTTCTTAAGGAGTAAAACTTTTTTTATTCATGAAAAGAGTTAAGCCAACGTAAATAAATAAATGAATAAATGTTTGTACACGTGACAAATTATCAATAAATGGTTCAGTTACTTTTTTAAAAATTATTTATGAAAAGGGTTAAGCCAACGTAAGTAATGTTTGTAAAAGTACCAAAGGCAACGTAAGTAAATAAATAACGAAAATATTACGCGCGCATGCGTTAGCCTTGACTGAGGGGGGACTAAGAAACAACCATTAAATAAGTCGCCATGGAACTCAACGTTCAAGGAGTATCAAAAATAGTTTTCATTATATGAAGAAATTTCTTTTCCGAAAAGTGGGTGATCACTTTTCGATGTAAATTTAACTTAAAATGGGCACCCATTTTCTGGCCACCTGAGGAAAGGAGGCATTTATTTTCGTGTTTATTGGCTTAAAAGTTTTTTGACAAGGCAGTTTGGTACGCGAGTGCATATTTAACAGCCTTCATTTATGTTCGCATGTAGCGTAAACAAAGGCTAGGTTTGTGAAATGGAAAATAGTCCCAAAGTTCAGGGGTTATTACCATGCAAAAGAAATCAAACAAAAATCTTTTTAGCCAAGAAACACAGAAAAATAATAAAAAAAATAGCATCCATTTTTTTCTATCGAATTCATTTGCTGTTTTTATTGAAAACTATTTTCTCCCGGATTTTTGATAAAATTTTCCATAAAGGGCCGTGCGTCTCACGTTTGTATATAACAACATTTTTTTTGTAGATTTCGGTGTGCTAAAAGCGAATCTGCAAACCGTTTCCGTCGCAAAAAAAAAGTTTTTATGATATGAAGAAATCACTTTTTCAAAAAGTAGCCGATCACTTTTCCATGTAAATTTAACTTAAAATAAGCACCCACTTTCTAGCCACCTGAGAGAGGGGGGGGATTGTTTCCCATGTTTATTGGCTAAACAGCTTTCGTTTATGCTCGCGCGTAGCATAAACGAAGGCTAGGCTGTGAATTGGAAAATAGTCCCAGAGTTCAGGGGTTATTACCATGCAAAAGAAATCAAACAAAAAAACGTTTTAGCTAAGAAACACACAGAAAAATGCCCTATTTCGTTATATACGAACATGAGACGGGCCTTAAAGTAAAATAATACCGGAATTTTGGGGTAGATTTGCCGTTTAGTTGTATAATATCCCCAAACTAGGTAATCACTAAAAGGGACTCTTAAAAGTCGTCACCTGTATCGAGCAAAAGTTTAAAACCACTGATTATATGTCTGCCTACGTCACAGTAACATATATTGAGTGAGTTCCCAACAGTATTTGTATAGATTTTTGATTTAAACTCATTTTCCCAAAATTTCCCCAAACTTAACGTGTTCGATACAGTCTGCCGCCATTCGTATTTTTCAAATATACCGATAAACACTGCATGTTTTTGAAGCGATTAAACATTATACATTACATAAAAACACTACAATCTTATCCAGTTAGGTAGAACATTTACTTTTTTATGCCTTTGATAACATTTATTTGTTATATATTTATTTTTTGACAAGTTCTTTGTATTTGTGTTCGGTAATAATAACCCTTTTCATTTAATGTACCGTTTAGTCGGCTCGAAAAACAGTGTTTATCGGTGGATTTGAAAGTCCATTTCAACTTGCCAACATATTTCTGCACGCGTTATTCATTCATCCAAACAAAGATTTTACTCGTTATAAATCATTCTTGGTGTATGATTACAATTTCGTGTTAATTTCGGTGTTAAATATGACCAGTAGTTTAAGAGTTTATCGGTTAAATATTTGGACATAGCCTGTTTTGTTGTTTTTTTTTTCCTTATCAAGAATTTAATCCAGCATATTTTATGTTGTGAAAAGCATATGCAGAAAATTTTTTTTTTTTTTTTGTAATTAAAAAAAAAAAAAAATGTAATACACTCTCTACTATTATATAAAGCAACTTTGTCTGTATGCCTGTATGTATGAGTTCGTTCCCTATAGACACGTAAACGGCTGGGGCGATTTTTATGAACGTTCACGCAAATGTACCTTATGTGTCTGGGGGTTGGTTGTTGGATAGGTTTTGTACCGGAATGCCTTCAATAAGTATCAATACTCGATATTCAATAATCGATAATAAATAATCGAAATATTCCGATGAAAAAAGAACAGGTGATTTGGACCAAAGTTAACACCTTACACAGCTTAATATCACGAGCGTATTTGTGAAGTTTCATTACCACACAAGCCGAAAGGCCCGACATCAACAGTAGGTTCTTTGATATGACGAGGGCGCGTTCGAAATGTTTCTATTTAGAGCGCAATTGAAGTATGATATTTGACTTTTGGCTTTGGAACTTTTAATTCAAACTATTATATATATCCAAAAGTTTATAAAATTAACAGAATGTTCTCTACAGTGCAATTTTTACTACAATGTATTGTGGACTAAGTCACTACGGGGAGGCATATGAAGCTTCTTTCCGATGCACCGCATTGAGCTCCAACTAAAGCAGGCAATTAATATATTTGATTAAAAAAAAAAAAATGGGTGATTTTACTGATTTCGGTGACAATAAAAATATGTTTTTTTTTGTGTATTTTTTTTACACAGAAATCACCGTTTATCAAGGCCACTCGAGGATAAGGGTTAATGAGTATACATTAGTCAATGTGATTATAGCATAGTAAACATAAGTAGTGGGGATTTTGTAAATTGGATTACTTAGGGGGACGATTCATCAAGAACTTGTTTATGTTGGACTTGAAGATAATTAGATTGTAGTCAGCTGGAAAGCAGACAATCGGAAGAGAGTTCCACAGGTGTGCAGTTCTAAGAAAGAAGCTTTGTTCATGGAATCTACATTTAGGTTTAGGCACAGATAAAGAGTGTGTGTGCGTGTGTGAAACATTCATTGGTCATCATTCCATTCCGGGCAAGTTCGAATTTCCCTGCTAGTACATAAATAAATATTACACTCAGATTTTGAATGTTTTTTTTTTAATTTTTTTTTTTTTTTTTTTAGTAATTCAGCATTCTCCTTTGTTTATTCTTGCTAAACTTATCAACTAACTTTATAAAAAGGGAGATATTAATTATAATAGAACCACGTCTACATGAACTCGCACTCTTGGAGACGCCGGTTCAATCATCTGCACCAAATACATCAACTTAATTGTTTACAGACGTTTACTGACTCAGACGCACTCGCTTTTAGCGAATTCAAAACCCGTACAGTTATGAAATGCTTCCAATTCAATGCGATGCAGGAGTTTCTGAAAGCCGCCATTGAACTTGCTGAGGCAATTCCGGCAGCGTGACCTTTCATACCGCCCAGCGGAGATCTACTTTATTTTTTTAATTTTTTTTTTTTTTTTTTTACCGTAGAGTGGCATTGTCTCCGATAGGAATTGTGATGCGGTCGCAGTCGCGCGAATAAGGTGGACAAAGGGCGTTAAGTTTGAAAGCTCACCTTTTTTTTTTTTTTTAACCGTTGACTGGCCAGTCGTCCGTAGCTTCGGACTATTTATAAAGAAAGTCCCCCAGGCAATCTACAGAAAACATATGGCCGAACAAAAGTGCTGTGTGTGTGTATATATATATATATATATATATATATATATATATATATATATATATATGTATATATATATATATATATATATGTATATGTGTGTGTGTGTATATATTAAAAAAAGGTAGAGAATAAATTTAATATGAATATAAAATAAAACAAGTTTCTTATTTAAAAGGTCTCACGTCTGTTTAACGCTTAATGTCGACCTCCGGAGGCCACTGATTTTTCTCCCTTTATCTCCACGTGATATTCGCCGAACCGACAGCAGGTGGCGCTGTAAGAGAACTAGAGAGTTGTTGGAGCGTGCTGCACGCACACATGCGTGACGCTATTACCTATTATCGTTCGGTTTTTGCGACAGTAATTGCCAGCACCTCATTCAATTGAAAAGTCAGTCTTTGTGTCGGGTTATCTGCCCTTGAATTTCTTTTCAAAATGGCGGCTTCCTTATGATTTATTTTTTTTTTTGTTTTTTTTTCTTTGCTTATATTTTTTTTAGTAAAATTTTGTTTTATTTATTCATTTCGTTTTAATGGTGAAACGCGAACTCTATCAAACGCCCATCTGAACTTTTAGTTATTTTAAAGAGGCACCATAGCGGTCTAAAATTACATAGGAGGAATTTGAAATATCATTCCACGAGTTGATATACCTGCCAACATCCTGTTTCTTGCAAACTAACGCAGTTGGAATTTTCTTTTTATCTTAAATTGTCGGTATCTTTAAAATGTAGAAATATTGCTCTAGTAACTAATACACATGTCCGCGTGAACTACAGTTGAAACAGATATTATATTAACTAACGAAACCTGTGGAAATTTCACAGCGGCATCTTTCATATGTAATATATTACTGCTGGGCATTCTGTTGACGTTCAGCGTGAATGGAGACCCAGCGATATTATTGTAGCCCTTTTGTTAGAACTGTAAACGTATTTAGGGCCTTGTGCCTAACTTTGTTTTATTTCTTGAGTCTTACCTTTTAATCTTTTGATTTTATATTGAAATTTTGAATTGTAATTTTCTTTATGACGAAATAAATTATATAAATAAGTAATATAGTTAATATAGTGTCAGAATATATCTGGTTATTACGGTTTATCGCTAATATCCTTATAGGATGCTGTGACATATTTCCATTGTATGGACGCCCGGCGCGAACGGAAACCTCACGATATCCTGTACCATCTTTAGACAGAACAGACACTACCTTGGATCTTAGTCATAAGACTAAGAAGGTATATTTTAGTTTTACGTCCGACTCAAAAGCTACATCACTTTTAAAATTTGATTCATTTTTTTTCTTTACATTCCGTTTTCGGTCATGATCGGGAGATCCTATTTATTTAAATGGAGGATAAAAAGATAACATACTGCGAGCATTGCATCAACATATCTATATACGAATCTTATGGTCGCAGTATGTTACCACCTTCTATCCTTTTTTAATAAATAGGATCTCCTGATTGAATAATTTATAATCTTTAAGCTATGACACGCGTGCTTGTTAAAGGTACTACGGTAAGAGAACTAATGTCGCCAGTCAGGAAAAAAATGTTCTAATTTACTGAGAAAGTCGAATAATGACTAAAAAAAAAATTGGATTTAGTTTCCATTTTTTTGAAGTAAAAAAATCGGCACCGAAATTGACCTTTTAAATGTTTTTAATGCAATAAAACACAGTTAAAAAAATAATTCATCACTATCGTGAAGGAAGAAACTAATATTGATACGGTAACAAACTAATAAAACTACAAGAATCTATATATATGAACATAATAAACATGTAAAAATAAAATTAAAAAAGAAAAACCTGAATAAATAGATAAAAATACACAACAATAAAAATACAATTTGAACTTAAGGACCTATTTGCAGTACTACCGCAACTTACATACCCGACTGCACATACTTTTCGGCCACTTCTCTCTGACAACACATTTAAACCCAAATATCAAAATATTACTAATAACACTGTAAAGCAAATAATACGAAAGGAATGTAAATATACGCACATAAGAAAAATACAAATGAAATTTAAAAAGAACAAAAGGGCGAAAATAGTTGGATGATTCATTAAAAAATACAAAATAATAAATGAAAAAAAAAAACAACTTATATACTATACCAATTATTTAAAGGGTGAATTCTACTTTATACAGACCAGTATTCAAACAGATTCTATTGTTCCGGCATACTTTTGGGTTGTTTTCGTTTTGAAAAAGAGAAGTATATTCTCGAAATTATCGAAGGCATTTTATTATCCCGATTATATTTAACAGTAATTCCATATGTATGAATTTATATATGAATTTTTTTTTGAAAAATACATAGATATCCGATTCATCACTTAACGTTTTTCTGTTTGTGCTTATTTCACCACCCTAGTATCCTATATTTCTAACTATTATAAATCTTCAGATATCGATTTAATTTTCAAAATCTTCATGTTATGGGAACTTACCCATTCACTTATAGGTTCTGGATAAGACCTAAAACTATATCCGATTGTGAGGCCCCCACCTTGCGGGCCTTAGGGAGTGTGGAGCCACCCTTTAATTGCCATTGCTCCCAGGTCCACTCTGACCCGAAGTGGTAGTACCTGTTAGGGTCCCAACTATGGGTTAAATAGAATCTGACTTAAAAAAAAAATACTCCATTAAAAATTGTTCCTCAAAATAACTAGATTCAGCATTAAATAACCTGAAAAAGGTTGATATGCCGTAAAACAAAAACAACCAACCAACCATTCACTTATAATGGACTCTATTAAGCATTATATAAACCACGAGGTTTATTCTCTCATTGGGGAAAATATTGCGACCTAACGCAAGTCTACAGACTGTTCAACTAACCATAGGAAATACCGACAAGGTCATTGTGTTTAGTTTCTTGTACAATATATTCGTTTTACCTAAACCCGTTGTTCGAGTTTTCCTCGTATGACCCTTCCCTAGGGCAACAATACTGTAACATATAAATCAGTAAATATAGACTTTTTATTTTATGGAAATCGCTCCAGACAACGCACTTGATGTAAGGAACTAAAAAAGTATTTCAAGGTCAAAAACTTGCCAACGATAAGTGTTAGATGGAATAGATTCTGACTCAGAAAACAGCAATCCTACCCTCTTTGTCAGTGTTAAGTTTGCAGGTTGAAACAAGTAACGTAGAAAGCAATACAAATGACGACTCAACAAACAAAGGTAGATCAAATAAGAAGTGTATTAGGAAAAGGTATATTTACAGGATATTTACATAATGGTGTCAAATAAGAGAGTCTTTGCTGGAGAAACATATCTGCTCTCGGCGGCCTTCGGTGGCTTCTGGTGAACACACACTCAGACTAACTGACTCTTCCTATTTATGTGCAATTACTATCCACATATGCAAATGAATGTGTGCCACCACAACAGTCAGAAACATCGCTCCTGGAATGTGAGGACTAAAGGAAAAAATTAAAAAAAAACGAGAGTTACGCAACTGCCGACGGATCCACTTTTACTGTTAAATGTAAACTGGAGAGTAAAATGTCTGATAATTTCGAGATATACCTCTCTTTTTCAAAACCATTCCTTGTTCGGTTTTACGCCATGCATTTGGTTTGGTTTCATCTTAGTAGTCTATACTGCTAACAGTCTTCTTAAACACTCGCATCTATATTTTTAAATTTTCTTTCTTAATTACTGTACAAGCTTTTTGTTATTGTCTAAAATACAGCTTGGCTAAAACTTTAAATAGACGATGACTTTTTAAGATCAAGTGAATGGTTCCAAACATTTTGTGTTTGAACTGTTAATTAAAGCTTCAAATACAAACCAACTTTTGACACAACACAGTAGATCTTTTTTTAATAGTTTCTGAACAATTGTTGTTTTATATTTTACTTTATTGGGGTTAGCTTTGTTATCATTTCTCTGACAAGCAAGTAATTAGTTTGTTATGGCTTTCGTGTGGATATCCTAATTATGCTGGGTGTGCTATCGAGTGTAGGGTTTCAGAAATTAATTTTTCGTCTAAAAACTTCTACATAAGCAAATTTACACCCATATCTAGTGAGCGGTGTCAACGCAATTAAAAAAATAGCAAAAAAGAAAAAAAAAGAAAAAAAGAATTTAACAAGCAAATGCAAGTATTCAAAACAATGAAAACATTAAAGGTACAAGCAAAAAAAAAAAACCCAACAAAATACAGAAAAGAAATTATATTATGAGAAACAAACACAAACGCCAACAAACAAAAAGAAAATAAAAAGCAATAAAAAACATCACGCAAAACGAGTAAAACGCAAACAAAAGCGAAAACAAAAACAAACAAAGCAATACTATATAAATTAACAACAACAAAATAAAAATGAGCAAAGTCATATTTAAAACTGCCCGCAAAATAATAAAATGCAAATAAGAAAAAAAAAAAAAAAAAAACGTAACAAAGTATAAACAAAAGTAATAAAACCAAAAAACAAAAAAAAAAAAACGAAGCAAATATTATAAAACAAAAAAGCAAATAAAATTACTTGGTAAAAACAAATAGAACACAAAAAAATACAAAAATACTTTACGAAGCAAGAAACAAAAACAACAAAATGCGAAAAAACAAACAAACAAAATACATAAAAACAAAAATGCATAAATACTAATAAATGCATTAAAATAAGAAACTATCACCTGATCAAAATATATGAAAGCCCATCCAAAGCTTATGAAATTCAAGTCAAATTATCCAATAAAAAGACTGGCAAAATATTAAAATACGTGTACACAAATTCAATAACATACATGATAATATAAGAATACAAACTAACAAACTAACAAACACACAACATAAAACGAAAAAAGACAAATAAGGGGAAAATATAAAAACAGACAAAAAACAAGAAAATACAAGGAAAAACGTCAAAATAAGCAAAACATAAAGTACAAAAAAAAAAACTCCAAAAGAGAGCTCTACAAAATCCCAAAATATTACAAAAACAAGTAACTCTCCGAAATGCAAAGAAAAATATGGATGCAAGAAATACCAACAAGAGAACATTATAAAATCTGCAAAAGAACAGGGAAACAAACCGGAAACATTAAAATAGAAAGAGTAACTTATCAAGAAAATATAGTGAACCCATTATACAATTCATTTTATTGGGAGTACGTGACGAGACTTAGTGGTCAATAATATATACCATTTGAGGCACGAGATGAGACTTCGTGGTCTAAAGTATATTCTTTTGCGGCACGAGGCGAGACTTAGTAGTCTAAAGTATAGTCCTTTGTGCTACGAGACGAGACTTAGCAGTCTAAAGTATATTCCTTTGTTCCTTTGTGCTACGAGTCGAGACTTAGTAGTCTAAAGCATATTCCCTTGTGTTACGAGGAGAGACTTAGTGGTCTAAAGTATATTCATTTGTGCTACGAGGCGAGACTTAGTGGTCTAAAGTATATTCCATTATGCTGCGAGGCGAGACTTAGTAGTCTAAAGTATATTCCTTTGTGCTACGAGGCGAGACTTAGTAGTCTAATGTATATTCCATTGTGTTACGAGGCGAGACTTAGTAGTCTAAAGTATATTCCTTTGTGCTACGAGGCGAGACTTAGTAGTCTAAAGTATATTCCATTGTGCTACGAGGCGAGATTTAGTAGTCTAAAGTATATTCCATTATGCTACGAGGCGAGACTTCGTAGTCTAAAGTATATTCCATTGTGCTACGAGGCGAGACTTTGTAGTCTAAAGCACATTCCATTGTGCTACGAGGCGAGACTTAGTAGTCTAAAGTATATTCCATTGTGCTACGAGGCGAGACTTAGTAGTCTAAAGTATATTCCATTATGCTACGAGGCGAGACTTCGTAGTCTAAAGTATATTCCGTTGTGCTACGAGGCGAGACTTCGTAGTCTAATGTATATTCCATTGTGTTACGAGGCGAGACTTAGTAGTCTAAAGTATATTCCTTTGTGCTACGAGGCGAGACTTAGTAGTCTAATGTATATTCCATTGTGTTCCGAGGCGAGACTTAGTAGTCTAAAGCATATTCCCTTGTGTTACGAGGAGAGACTTAGTGGTCTAAAGTATATTCATTTGTGCTACGAGGCGAGACTTAGTGGTCTAAAGTATATTCCATTATGCTGCGAGGCGAGACTTAGTAGTCTAAAGTATATTCCTTTGTGCTACGAGGCGAGACTTAGTAGTCTAATGTATATTCCATTGTGTTACGAGGCGAGACTTAGTAGTCTAAAGTATATTCCTTTGTGCTACGAGGCGAGACTTAGTAGTCTAAAGTATATTCCATTGTGCTACGAGGCGAGATTTAGTAGTCTAAAGTATATTCCATTATGCTACGAGGCGAGACTTCGTAGTCTAAAGTATATTCCATTGTGCTACGAGGCGAGACTTTGTAGTCTAAAGCACATTCCATTGTGCTACGAGGCGAGACTTAGTAGTCTAAAGTATATTCCATTGTGCTACGAGGCGAGACTTAGTAGTCTAAAGTATATTCCATTATGCTACGAGGCGAGACTTCGTAGTCTAAAGTATATTCCGTTGTGCTACGAGGCGAGACTTCGTAGTCTAATGTATATTCCATTGTGTTACGAGGCGAGACTTAGTAGTCTAAAGTATATTCCTTTGTGCTACGAGGCGAGACTTAGTAGTCTAAAGTATATTCCATTGTGCTACGAGGCGAGACTTAGTAGTCTAAAGTATATTCATTTGTGCTACGAGGCGAGACTTAGTGGTCTAAAGTATATTCCATTATGCTGCGAGGCGAGACTTAGTAGTCTAAAGTATATTCCATTATGCTACGAGGCGAGACTTCGTAGTCTAAAGTATATTCCGTTGTGCTACGAGGCGAGACTTCCTAGTCTAATGTATATTCCATTGTGTTACGAGGCGAGACTTAGTAGTCTAAAGTATATTCCTTTGTGCTACGAGGCGAGACTTAGTAGTCTAAAGTATATTCCATTGTGCTACGAGGCGAGACTTTGTAGTCTAAAGTATATTCATTTGTGCTACGAGGCGAGACTTAGTGGTCTAAAGTATATTCCATTATGCTGCGAGGCGAGACTTAGTAGTCTAAAGTATATTCCATTATGCTACGAGGCGAGACTTCGTAGTCTAATGTATATTCCATTGTGCTACGAGGCGAGACTTAGTAGTCTAAAGTATATTCCATTGTGCTACGAGGCGAGACTTCGTAGTCTAATGTATATTCCTTTGTGCTACGAGGCGAGACTTAGTAGTTAAAGTATATTCCATTATGCTACGAGGCGAGACTTAGTAGTTAAAGTATATTCCTTTGTGTTACGAGGCGAGACTTAGCAGTCTAAAGTATATTCCTTTGTGCTACGAGGCGAGACTTAATAGTTAAAGTATATTCCATTATGCTACGAGGCGAGACTTCGTAGTCTAATGTATATTCCGTTTTGCTACGAGGCGAGACTTAGTGGTCCACAGTATATTCCATTTGCGGTATGAACCGAGACTTAGTGGTCCACAGTATATTCTATTTTCGGTACGATAGGAGACTTAGTGGTCCATAGTATATTCCATTTGCAGTAGAGATGAGACCTAGTATTCGACAGTATATTCCTTTATATTACGAGATGAGACTTTATGGTCCACAGTATATTCTATTTGCGGAACGAGACGAGACTTAGTGTTCCACAGTATATTCCTTTGTGCTATGAAAGAGACTTAGTGGTTTACAGTATATTCCATTTTCTATACGGGACGAGACTATTCCAGTAGCTTATTTCCAACGAATGCAAGGGTTGGAACTCCCTTCTCGTTCACTGTTTCCTTCTACTTATACCCTTGAACGTTTCAAGACTAAGATCAATAGGCATCTACTATCTTTGCAATAATCAGCTTTCGTTATTGTTAATTCCTTACATCAAGTGGCTTCACCCCTTTCTCGAGCGATTTCCATTAAAAAATATACTGCATACAGGAAAATAAAAAGAACCCCGAAAACTTAAATGATTTTATGCTATCATTGTTTACTGACTTGTAAAACAGCCATCATTAGAATGAAGAAAGGAACAACAATAAAGTGGAAGAGACAGGAAGAACTACTGCGACATATTATCTATCCAACAATTTCGCATAATGATTATAGGACCGGCATAATCACATTGGCACACCGATTTCTGTTAGATCACCGAATCGAATTTAAGCGATGTTGAACCTGGTTAGTACTCAAATGAGTTACCATTTGGTAATACCAGGTACTGTATGTGCTTTTAAGCTTAGAAAGGGATGGATATCGCACGGCTATTCTTGCCCAAGACATGTTGAATAAAATAATGCAGCGCTCCCAATAACCCTGGAGAGTTAAGGGACTTATCCATTCATCCATCCATCCATCCATCCATCCATCATCATCATCATCATCATCATCATCATCATCATCCATGTTTCATGATCCATGATCCAATGGACCGGAGGGGGCAGTCTTTAATTCTCGATTGAGGCATACCAAAACCTTAAAAATTGTACTTGACGCCTCACTCACTTAATATTTAACATTATAAAGTGAGGATCAAGAGTAAACGGAGCAATCGTGTGAAATGAGTGGAATCCTCCCCTACATCTCGGTGTATTAGCTAAAAAAAAAGCCACCATTTGTTCGTCCTCGACAATGGTCGACCACTTTACTTTCTTTCACAGCCGCTGTCATTTAAAAGAAAATGATAACAACGAAAGACAAGATATGAGAGGAATAACTGCAGCTACGTGTTATTTACACAACAACACTAGAGCAACCTAAGTTATGAGCCATCTTCTGGAGATTCTAAACGAATAGAAGAATTAGTTCACTGCAGTGCTACGTCCTGGAAGATTTCTAATCCCCTGTCTGTCGATATAAGCTTTATATTAACACAAATGCGCTTTACAGAGCCGGTTCTATAAACTTTGATGTTATTTTTTAAATTCTCGTTCACCCCAAACAAGGAATATTGCCACTTGAACGTAAGGGCCTGCTATCTGTGTCCGTGTCTACTAGAGACTATGTTAGGAGATGGGAGAGATGTCTATATGCGTCACATTTAAACTTCTGCATGTTAGTACAGTCAGGGAAGCAGGAAGCAGGGATAGGATTCCAAAGTCTATCAGTCCGAGGGAGGAGTAGAGTACAGTGAAGGAATGTGAATTGGCTGGTAGATGGGTTTGTCGGGTGTATTGACGTCGAGGGGATACAGGTGCAATGAGTTCGTCAGGGCATATTTCATTAGAGCACTTATAAAACAGACGTGGGGTTGCTACTTTACGGCGATGGGACCGATGTTGAAGCTTGGCCGATAGTGTGGAGCCAGTTAGATTGGCGTATTTATTAGGTTAACGCCAAGGAACGTGCAGCCCGGGTGGTTTAATTGAGATCCACGGGATATTGTGTCACCCTGTTACAATTGATTCTTGGAATCATCATCATCATCATCGCAGTAGCAGCAGCAGCCGAAGCAGCAGCAGTGCCCTCTAAATTATTTACCTTCGTAACAGCGATGGCAACCTGGTAGTGCGATCTGAGATATGCCATTTGGAAATCTGGTTCAATCCATGGTGAAGATGTCTGACTCCAAGCCGTATTTAAACTAAAACACAGCTAACAGGGATCTGGTGAAAATCCACGAGGAATTTAAAAAAAAAATTTAAAATTTATTATTACATTTTCACCCCAAACAAGGCATATTGCCACTTTGTTGTAGGGGGCTACTATCATGGACATAGGCATCAGGGATAACTTATAGGGAGTTGGGCAGGCGCCTCAGGATCCGTCGTACTCTGGTCGCCTGAGCCTTTGCGTGTTACAGCCAAAAAAAACGTGTTAGGCACAGAACTGCAAATAAATGAAATGGACATTTCAACATTGTTTATGCGCAATTACATTGTGTGTTCTGGGCTAAACCATCGAAGACTTTGTGTGCAACCGGCGAGCCTTGATGATATCACTGTAATGAATGGCTGTGATCACCGCGGGGGACATCGAGAAAGACAAGATAATCATGAGATGATCTTCGTTTGATCTATGTAGAAGAACCATTCGAGCAGCTGCAGCAGAAACAACAATGTGTCATTGAATGTGTCACTTGGAACCGAATTTTACTGAGTAGTTTATCCGCTATGCTATGGGTCCTTGCAGAAGAAAATCAGAAATATCCTTTAAAGATTATGAAATAAAATAAGTTATATAAGTAAACAAAGTGTACATTACTTTTATTTAGTTTAGTTCGTTACATCAATACATCTTTCTGTTTTTTTTTACAAAGGATTCTTCGCTTATCAAGGCCCGAACACTACTCAAGGATAAGAGTTACTGGGTGTACGGTAGTTAATGGGGCAATATCGCAGTAACCGTTAGTAGTGGAAATTTGGTAAATTGATTTACTTTATGGGGACAGCTGATCAAGAACTTGGTCATGTTGGACTTGAAGACGAACATATTGTAGTCAGCTGGAAAGCAAACACACGGAAAAGAGTTTCACAGGCGGACAGTTCTAAGAAAGAAGCTTTGTTCGTGGAATCTACGTTTAGATTTAGGCACAAATAAAGAGTGCGGGAAATTATTGATAATGGTTTCAGATAGAAGAGTGTTTCTCGTGAAAGTTTAGCAAGGGGGGCACAGATTGGAGCTCAAACGAGTGACAGCATCAACAGCAGCAGCCACAGCAGCAGCAACAACAGCATCTTCTCTGAATATTATCATTTCCTACCTAGCGCTCTCGGTGGCGGGAGTAATAAAAACTGCAATGCCACAGTTATAACGAATAGCCACGACCAATGGGAATGGCTTCATGCTGACAAGATAATCTTGAGACATGATTTTCATGAGCTTTTTGCTGAAAACCAACAGAAGTAGCAATAGCAGCTGTAGAAGTAGCTGTAGCAGCAGCAGGAGCAACGTTTCACTAAAAAAATGTCTTTCATGTTTTAAAGGTGTTATCAACTTTCATTTCATTTCTTTTTTCTTTTTTTTTTTTTTTAAATATTCAACCGGAACTCAAGCGAGAAGAATTTCTCATTGAATTTAAGAAACCATTTTATTTTTTTCTAGCTATCATTTTGTTCATTAATAATAATAATAATAATAATAATAATAAAGAATTATTCTTCAACACCTCCATATTCCTTACCCCCTATCAACACGCCACCCCCACCCCACCGTCCTCAACACCCCGAAAAAAAAATTTCGAAATGTAAAAGAGACGAGAAAATAATCACTCGGTGCACGAGATATTAAGCTACGAAGATAAAAAGAAAATACAAAAAAAAAAAAATAAATAAATAATAATAATAATAAATAAATAAAAAAAAAAAAAAAAAAAAAAAAAAAAAACCGAAGGGGTTCCTCGGACACGCGTCGAATGAACCCTTAATCATATCATACACCCTTCACTGCAAGATCGGCATTTAATGTAGAGGAAGTTAGAGAATATATTGAGTGGAAACCGGACATTTGATAAATGATGAAGAGAGAAGATGAGGAGTAGTGTACGAGGAGGAGGAAGGGAGAGTACGAGAATAACAAGGTGTGTGTGTGTGTGTGTGTGTGTGTGTGTGTGTGTGAGAGAGAGTAGGGGAAACGAGAAAATAGGAAAATAATACTAGAAATAATAAAAAAGAAAAAGATAAGAAAGAAGAGAAAGAGGGGATACTACTGCTACCACTACTACTACTACTACTACTACTACTACTACTACTACTACTAATAATAATAATAATAATAATAATAATAATAACACCACACATAAACTACACACAAACTGGACACAGAAACTCTACAGATGCAAAACACAAACATCACATGGAATCATGAAAACGGAAACTGTAGAATTGTAATATACCGCCCCTCCTATTTAGTGTGAGTGTCACCATAAAAGGGGCACCAGAGCAAATAACGAGGGTCAAGGAGGATGGAAAGACCGAGGAGAGAAAGCGCTGGATTAGTGCAAAAAAAAAGACCGGGACCTTGAAGACGCTTATTGCCACCCAAATTCCAGCGAAGACTAACGGTTGCTGCCAACGAGAAATCAATAGTAAGCGGCTGTTGAGATGACGCAAATTCTTTTGCAAAGGTTACCGAAAGAGGTGGATAGTACTGGAAGTCTGGGGAGACTTGTTGTCACTAACACTCCAGGAGACAAGTTGTTCTCAAAGTGCAATCTTTGATGACGACATGTGTGACTACTCCTCATGAGTAAAATAAATAATTAAATAAATAATAATATCCTTGAGTGATATGCGGGCTTTGATAAGCAGTGACTTCCTTGTGAACAAGTGAAGCATGCATGGTCCCCCGTGTGCACATTGGACGAGGCATAAATAATGACTAAGTTCAGCATTTGTTCATCACCAATTTTGCCCCAAAGTCCACAAGACCTTAACATATTTAAATTTTAGTTCAGCACCATGCAAAACTGCTAAATTGACATACACAGAAAATTTGGGACAAATATGGTAAAATAGTGCCAAAAATAGAGTGTTTTTATTAGCCCTAAAAGAACCCTGGGGCACACCCAAGAGTTATCGCAAAGTATAGACAAACAAAATTATATAGAAATCAGTTAGTTACAACTTTTCAGAAAGTTTTATAAAAATCCAAGACATCATTTTTCTTTTTTAATAAGCACAAAAGTGTCAATTTTAACCATTTTAACCCGAAAGGCATCCCTAGTGGTGGGGGCAACCGGAGTTTTCCCGGAAAATCCGTTCTTTTACATTTTTTTTTACTCATATCATGTTTAATGTTTGTACAAAATTTCAAAAAATTCCAAGGCGTAGTTATTGAGAAAAGTGCAGGCACACGAACGGACGAACGAACGAGGATGAATTTACAGGCCCATCCTTCTTTTGTCGGGGGGTTGCAACCAAAAAAAAAAGAAAGAAGAATGAGAGTAAGAATAAAGACGAAGGGAGGGGGCGGAAAGAAGAGGAGGAAATAGACGGAGAAGAAGAACAAGATAAACAATAAGAAGTTGGTGAAGAGAAAATAATTAAAATGAAAGCAATAGTAGTAGTAGTAGTAGTAGTAGTAGTAGTAGTAGTACCTATTTACAATGCCTCCCCACGGGACAGAGTTAGACACCAGGGTCGTTTTTAACGTGCAGAAAAGACACTTTATCAAATCTGCAATACTAACTATTGCTACGATACTATCCCATTGATTACTGAACACGCAATAACCCTTATCCCCGAGTGGCTTCCGGGTCTTGATAAGTGGTGTCTACCTTGTAAAAAAAAAAAGGTACAAAAATAAAAAATTGTCTCAGCCGTGAAGGAATGCTCCTTCACCGAAAGAGAACAAGAAATGGAAGTGCAGCACCTGAAGAACAGATACTACACTTTGATCTTGACCAAAAAGAGTAGTAGTAGTAGTAGTAGAAGTAGAAGAAGAAGGACATTAACAAGAACATTAATAAGAGCTGAAAAAGGGAGGAGGGGATAGAGAACAAAAATAAAAAGGGGAAAAGGAGAAAAAGTAAGAAAATAAAAGAAAGGAATAATAATAATAATAAGAAGAAGAAGAAGAAGAAGAAGAAAAGGGCGTTTAAGTCATTCAGCTCCATTTCATAACGAAACAGGGCCAACCAATTGATAAGCGATTATGCATTTATTGGCAAACCCAGAGTGGTGGTGGTCAGGACCCGACGGGACAGGACGAAGATATGTAGCGAAGGAACGCGACAACAGATTAAACTGGAAAATGGAGTCCTTAAAATTGCAAATTAAGACACACGATATTGTGAATGGGAAATTATTCACTTTCTGCCGCTTTTAATCGTGGAAAGTCGCGCGAAAATGAGGCAATTAAAGATCTGTACTAGAGCGATCACGATTCGCCATTTTTTCTTTCTTTCGAGTGAATTATGCCTACCGGAGAGTTCTTTTCATTTTCTTTTTACGATTCGAAAAAGGAGAGGACCATCCGGAACATTTTATTCACTTCTGTTGGGTAATGTCGACTCCATTACTGTTTAACGTCTCTTTCAACCTTTCCGGCGGTGTCGCATTCTCATTTCAATGAGAAATATAGACTAATAAAGACGGATAAGAAGCGCTAAATCTGACATTAACACTCAATTAGGCACTATATCTCAAAACAAATAATTCTATGGTAGAACTAATGGATCAAGTAAAGAATAGATACCCTGTAGCAGACGACGACTAGTGACAACCGGCGCACATTTCAATTGACACCGGTGATTCGACCTGGCCATTGGCACAAGCACATGGCGTTGATTGTAAACGCGTCAAATAGCAGACATAAGCGAATATTCGCAAGCAAGATTTTTAAAAAGTATATTTACAAAACCTTTGAAGATTTAAAAGAAAAAATATATATTTCCAAAACATTTTTTTAAGTAAGTAACAAAACGAACGTATTTAAATAAAAAATATTTAAATAAATGGGTGCCTTTCTGGGTGCGTTTTTAATATATTTACAGAACTTTTGAAATAAAACTTAGAATAATAATAATTATAATAAAATAAATAACTAAATACATTTAAGCCCAACGGCAAAAACAAATATAAAATAACTGCCTTGTTCAGATTTTGTGAATGTTTCAGTTTGTTTCACGGATTTTTGCGACCAAGATTTATTTTTGTGTACGGCGTTTTCTTTTCTTTTTTTTTTTTGACAATTCAATGTAATCTATATAATACTAAAAGTCTATGGGTCTTGTATGTTTGCAATCAGATTTCCGGTTTTCAACATCCGGTTGCGCATGCGTAAATAGCAACGTTTTCAATCCGTTATTCCAATTCCGGAATTTTTATATCGCTTTTAATACAAACAATTTCATTTAATTTGATCAAATAGTTTTCTGTTTTTTTTTTTAACGGCTAAAAACATTCAACTTCGTAAAGTCTGTCGCAGTTTCAAAAAACTTCTCCCTTTTAAAAAACAACACTCATTAATAGAAACAGCGGCGGCGGCGGTGAAAGAAAACACCTCTCACTTTCCCTCTAATAGATTTCAACACTCCTACTCCCTCTGTTTTCGTTACGTACGCGAGAAATCTTTAATTCATGTAATTATAAATAAATACTTTTATAAAATCAACCGTAGTTTTTTTGTTTTTTTTTTAACGGCTAAAAACATTCGGTTATCTTTCAGATGCAAGGTTCATTGTTTACTTGCGGTTTTAACGATGTAAGATTCTGTTGTACGGAAGACCAAATCGGCCAAATGTCTATGATGTTTTTATTGGCGCTTTTCTTCGTATTTTTAATAACATTTTTTTGCACCATTTACAAGTTCTTTTTAAAATAATTTTTTTAATACTGTAGTAGTAAAATAAAGATACATTTATTAATTATACGGAAAAAGTATCTCGTTATTCTTTAAAACATTAACTTTAGCGACAATTAATATATTTTTAAATATTAAATTTTGATTTAATATCATGTTATCCTCACGTGATCAATTTAGTAAATTACAAAAGAATCCAAAAGTAATATATTTAAATAAATGGGCGTCTTTCCGAGTGCGTTTTTAATATATTTACAGAACTTTGTAATGAAACTTAACATGATAATTATTATAATTATAATAAAAATAAGTAAAAAGAATTAGCTATATTAATTACAAAACATTGATAATCGACGTGCTGTCTATTCGAATATTCGCGAGCAAGATTTTTTAAAAAATATATTTACAAAACTTTTCAAGGTTTAAAAGAAAAAAAAAAAGATATATTTAGGAAATTTTTTTAAAATAAGTAACAAAACGAACGTATTTAAATAAAAGGTAGGTACTTGTACAGTTTAGTCAAGGCATGAAAAATGAAAATATCGAAAAAAGTTGTATGCATCCGTTATAGAAAATATCGAAAAAAATTGTATGCATCCGTTATAGAATGCAGTTCTCAGGAAATTTTTTTTACTTAATTTCATCAAGTAGTTTGTTTTGTTTTTTTTTTACAGCGGAAAAACATGTTTTTATGAGAGCGCGTTGAAGGCGGCCATTTTCTATTTATAAAAAAAATTTGTTTGAATTTTAGAAATAACAAAGGGAGATAACTCCAGTTAAAGCGCTGACACCCCTTTCGATCTTTAATACTAGCTTTTCTTCCTAAAAATCGAACATTTTGCTCGGTATCATAACAAATTTTTTTTCGCTGTAAAAAAAGAAAAATAAACTACTTGATGATCTATTACGACGTTGACAAAGTTTTTTCAATGGGTTTGATATAATAAAAGGGACACTGAGGAATAGTTGAAACGTGGGGAAAGACTAAGGGTTGTAAATTCAAGGGGGGCAAGATCTATCTATCTATCTATCGTTCTCTCTCCCCCCTCTCTCTCTCTCTCTATATATATATATATATGTACACACACACACATACACACAAACACACACACACACACACACACACACACACACACACACACACACATATATATATATATACATATACAGAATGTCCCAATAAAATGTATACACTCTTTAAATCACCATAAAACCAACATTTATTATAAGAAATAAAAGATTCATACATAAAAATACTGTGAACAAATATAGAAACTCGTTAATTATCGAAAGTGTTCAAATTATTGGCTATTGTGGTCCATGAACAGCTGACAACGCTCACTGATTGAATCGAAAACGTTCCTAATCAGTTGAATTGGTATGCTGACATATCTTCTTTCAATGGTTGCTTTCAACTCATTTATTTTAGCTCGTTTTGTAGTGTGAACTCTGTGTTTAACATGCCCCCACCCCTACCCCCAAAAGAGAAAAATCCAGGGGGGGATGTCAAATCCGGTGAGCGTGGACAGTACTCGGTACTTCCTCCTCGTCCTAACTATCTGTTTCGCAGGTGACTATCAAGATATGATCTTACGTCATGATGATAGTGGGGAAGTGCTCCATCCTGCTGTAAGTGCCATTCTTTATTCCTAAACATCTTGGGAACATGGTTTAGCGCATTCATGTAGCAAGTTGAGATAATTTAAAGGGTCTATACATTTTATTGGGACACCCTGTATATATATATATATATATATATATATATATATATATATATATATATATATATAGTAATTTATAAAATATATATGGCGATTAAGCTACACTGAATATTCTGCGTTTCATCCAACTATAGGATTCGTCAGGCTTATGCGCGAATTCTGTCGTACTAACTAGCTCTACCTTTGTATTGAGCACTTTTGAAGTAAATACTTAAAGTTTACGCATAAATCTATACTTTCGTATATTAAATTTATGTAAATAAATGAAGTAGTTATATATATATACATATATATATATATATGTATGTGTGTGTGTGTGTGTGTGTGTGGTGAAAATTATGGAAATAATGAAGAAATGAAAAAGGAACAAACCAAACTATATGTCCATCAACGTTTCGACTTTATTTTAAAACTTCCTCGGGGTAATTATTATGAAGATAATAAAATACCAGTACAATATTTGTAGATATACTTATGTTTGTAATGTGAATAGGATGTATGTGTTCTATTTCAAAACCGGGGGAAAAAAGCCGAATGTATTTAAGGTGTATATACCTATTTACTATGCCTCCCCACGGGACAGAGTTAGACACTAGGGTCGTTTTTTTAACGTGGAGAAACGGTACAAAAATAAAAAATTATCTCAGTCGTGAAGAATTTCTCCTCCACCGAAAGAGAACGAGAAATGCCGCATCTGAAGAACAGATACTACACTTTGAGATATTAAATCTTTTATTCATGTTAAAAATACAGTCAAAATCAACGCCAAAGGGGGGATTGTGGGGGTCGTTGGTCATCCTTGTCACTCCAGAACTAAACAAAATCAAAAGTTTCTCCCAGCTAGTATCTTCTTTTGATCTTGGCCAAAATTCCAAGTTCGTTAGCGCCTTGGAATGGAGTTGAATTGAAATCTTTTGGCGTCATAAAGCCGGTAGACATTTAAAATACATGATGCAATTTTTGTCATTCTTGGAATGAATAGAACCGTTATAATTAAATTTAAGTTCTGGTTAAACAATGGTCATATTGCAATAATGCATTTAAGAAATTCTTATTTTTTATATCTTTTTTATCTTCATTAAACCTTTTCTATAGTTCACGCTGAATTTCACCAACGTATATTTGATGACAATTATGGCATTGGACATTGTACGCACGCACACACACACACACACACATGCATATATATGTATATATACCTGTATTAGATGTGGATTTGTTTTGCAAATCTTTTATTGTTTTTATTTTTTTCCTTCTTCGAAGATTGTAACGCTAGGTATAAGTCAGCCAAATCAGCTGCCAACATTTCTCTGCTTTTTATTGAAACCAACAGAGAGCTCTTTTTAGTATCCTCATTGTTCCCTTAAGTGTAATTGTCTGGATCTCTTTTGCACTTGGTTTAGGAATATTAGGTAGGTAGGACTTCAGGTTTTTTCTTCATAATCCATGTGGCACCTATAATAACTGGTATAATAGATATCTGCCCAAGATTCCAGTTTTTACTGTATGTTTTCGCTTGTGATGTGGTATTTTTTAATTCGAATTCCTAATTTGTTGAAAGTGTAGCAAATTATTGTATTATTGGGTTGGGTGGGCGACGTGGACCCCAGGTTGTGACCACGGTAGGAAAATATGGCACACGAATTAAGTGTAAGAAAGATATATAAACCAAAGGTTAAAAGGATAGGATAAAGAGTAAGTGGAGCTTACTATCCGGTGGTGTGTATTATGCGTAGTCATATGCGCTGCGTACTACTAGTACTCCTGCTGATTCTACAGTATTAAGATATTGCTTACTGAAAGGATTATCTCACATCGTAATGTAGTACTGGAAGAGTCTATAATACAGGTAAGTTTCGGTTTCACAATACTGGATAAAAGAAGATGCCTATTTATGAAAAATGTTTCTGGTGTATATTATTTTCGTTTATTGTTCATGGAAAATAGTTAAGTTGCTTTTTTACTTTGCATTTCATATAAAATATGTCAGGTATTGCAATGTTTTGGTTTTGGTTTTGGTTTTCGTGTGTGTGTGCGTGTGTGTGTGTGTGTGTGTGTGTGAGAGAGAGAGAGAGAGAGAGAGAGAGAGAGAGAGAGAGAGAGAGAGAGAGAGATATTTGAATTCTTCGTCCAGGCATTAGGGACTGCAAATTCTGAATACACATAAGAAGACACCAATTATCATACCTGTTTTTATTATGGTAATATGATGCGAGTAAAAAATATATGTAACTATTTTTGTATATAGTTTTTGCGATGAACTTTGGAGTATAGATTATTGTTCGATTTTATTATAAGTATGTTTAGAAAAGAAGTGTTCCCTGTTCCATAGTCAAATTTTATGCAGAAGTCGACTGTATGTAATTTGTTTTTATATTCTCCATGTGTTTGTGTAAAGGGAGGAAGGGGTTAAATTTCGTCCAAATATCTGAAGTATGCTGTGTGTGGAAGTAATCTAATATATATACGTGCGTCACAAGCAGAGATGTGTCACTGAATTCCTTCACGCAGAAAAAAAAAAAAAAAAAATTTAAGCCTTCTATATTCACCGGCGCCTGTTGGATGTTGACGAATCCGGGACAGTTGATTTCAGAACAGTTATGAGATGGGTTCGTCGATTACAGAATGGCAGCGGATATGAATGACAAAGAGCATTTCCGACTTTTGCGATTTTATGATTTTCTGTTTGTGTTTTTTTTTTTTTTTTTTTGTTTTTGTTTTGGATTGTTGTACCCAACTATGGATGCTAATAATTCATCCTCTAGAAACTCCAACTGAGAGACAATTTTTTGTATTCTACCCGTCATTTTTAGTTGGAATTGTTAGTATCTCTTTTTCACTTGGTTCACCGGGTATATTCACAAGTAGTATTTTAATGTTCTTTTTCACGATTCCAGTGGAGCCCTATAATTACAGAAACAATTCGAACTTTCATAACCTTTCAGTTTCTTTCCATGTCGGAGATAAGACCTTAACATTTAATTCGCTTCTCCCTTTCGTTTGTTTTTGTTTTTATTTTATTTCCAATTTTCTTATTTTATTTTGCTGGAGATAGGACATCCCACCGGAGCCAGACATTTACGCAAGCATTCGAACCGAAAAATCTTTCAAAGATGTTTGTACTTTTTGCACTAGGTTCACTCTTTTCTTTATATAAAGTTGAGGATGGGGCACCCTACCAGATACCAGGCATTCACCCGCTATCTCCTACATTCCAACGGAGACCTCTTTTTAAGATTATAACCGGCCCTTTAAGTTCAGATGTTTGTATCTGTCTTGCACTTGGTTCACCGGGTATATTTTCTAGGTAGTTGTTTTTAAATTCTTTATCAAGAAGACAGTTGCTCTTATAATTACTGAAATAACGGAGATCTTCCTAAGGTTCCAATTTTTTTTCATGCGATCGAACGTGTACATTGGGATTTTCCTACATATCTCTATAAGAAGCGTTGATCTGTTTTGCTTATGTTTAAAATAGTATTTTATTTGATCTGTCGCGCTTTTTGTAGCGATAAACGCGTAGATTAAACGGATGTATCGAATGCATTTGCATCCTAGTTTATGTGAGTGTGTGTGTGTGTGTGTGTATTTGTGTGTATTTGTGTGTGTTTACCTTTCGGAATTTGATTCGTCACAGGTGTGTTTTAATTGGCAAAACAATTGCTACCAATAAGAAAATGCTCTCCCCCATCTGCAAAGGAGGATGATTACATTGGATCAATTTCCCCGTAAGATGAAAGGGTAATCATGCCGCAACACGCAAACAAAACAACAACAACGAAAAAAAAACAAACAAACAAAAAAAAATCGATAGACTTATGCGTTAGGGCGCGAACACGCACCATACTAACAAAATCTATACATGCATAGAGGAAAAACAATACCCCCCTACTCTGTAATTGACGAACCCATTTCATAACTGCGCTGAAATCAACTACCCCGGATTCGTCAACGTCCAACTGGCCTATTCACTGGTTTCCCCATGAAGGTAATATTAGACACAGGATATTTTTTTAAATTTTTTTTTATTACGTTGGGGATATCCAGCTTCCCTCAGGCGGAGCACACTGGCTTGGGATAAAAATTAATATTGCCCAGTCTAGAAAAGTATCTCCTTCTTTGTCTGAGGGCTTTTGTATCCTAACGCAAACGCCTAGAACAAAAACGAGCTACTTTTCACTTGTTCTAGTGAAATTGAGCAGTAAATGGATGGTAACATTTGATGATACTAAGACTAAGCTTCTTTCCTTGTGCTCAAGTTGGGATGGGGAACTCTGGTACCCCATTAAAAGGTAATGTATCGCGCCGAGTCGTAGAATTTTCCAGGTTTGTATCTGGAGACGCATTAATTCACTGGGAGAGATGTGATCTGGTACCCCCATTAAAAAGGTAATGTAACGTGGTTAGATTATATAATACAGTAAAATACGCTTAAATATGATATTTTAATTTGTACAGATTTCGAATATATTATTGATTTCAAAAATAAAAAAAAATTACAAAACAAACTTCTCAACCACGGATTACATGACAAGTATAGTACCTCATCTATCAAACTCCCTAGCTTAACATTAATTGGGACAAATATATTGAGGACATTGCAAAGACTGCTGCAAAGAAAGTGGGTTCCCTTTATCGTGCTAGAAAATGACTCACAACAAAAAATAGCTTATATTTTTAAAAGGCCAGAATTCGCCCATGCTAACACATCTGGTCTGGTGCCCCTAGCACTATTCTCTCACCCTTTATATATATATATATATATATATATATATATATATATATATATATATATATATATATATTATATGTGTTTCAGAAGATCATAAAAACATCAGTACCGTCGTTTTCGAATCCAACAGAAAGAGGGACCAGTCTTTGGTCGCCTTTGTAAGACATTTTTCCTCGCTCTTTATATCTGTTTTCACCAGAAATGATGTCTCATTATATTGATATTCTCTTTATAACCGAGCACTTGCTGGGGTTCTCTCCCCCAAAACTCACACACACACACACACACACACACACACACACACACACACACACACACACACACACACACACACACACACACACACACACACACACATATATATACACATACACACATATATATATAAATATACACACATACATACATTCATATATATACACACACACACATATATATATATATATAAATATACACACATGCATACATTTATACACACACACACACACACACACACCACATATATGAGGGGAGGACAATGTTCTTTGTGTTGATGATGACAAGATAAAATTACGTACCTGGGTTTTATAGACAAACACGAAGACGAGGTTTGAAAGACAAACATACACACATATATTTATTTTTCACGGCCGGAATACTTTCTCAGAACCACAAGAGTCACGTTACTATTAGGTTGGCGCAAAAACAATGTCGTTTTCTCATATATGTTACTTTTATATATAATTTCCTAATTAATTCATTGAAATATATAGCCATGTTATATATCATTTTGAAGCGCGCTTTTCGCTCTATCGAATAGTGTTATTCGTTACCGTTCTCAATCTCTTCATTCATTTTTTTGCAGGCTTTTCGACAGCATGGGCAAAATTCAAATCTGCATGATTTTCATGTTCCAATTCAAACTAGGCCGAAAAGCTGACGAGACAGCTCGTGATATCAATGATGCGTTTGGCCCAGGAACCACTAACGAAGGTATGGCACAACGGTGGGTCAAGAAATTTCGCAATGGTGATGAGAGCCTCGAAGATGAAGACGGTCGCGGCCGACCGACTGCGTTTGATAATGAACATTTGGAAGCCTTTCTTGAAGCCGATCCTCGCAAAACCACATGAGAAGTTGCTGTTGGACTCAAGGTCGACCACTCAACAGTCGTTCGCCATT
This sequence comes from Euprymna scolopes, assembly GCF_053919585.1. Classification (NCBI taxonomy): domain Eukaryota; kingdom Metazoa; phylum Mollusca; class Cephalopoda; order Sepiida; family Sepiolidae; genus Euprymna; species Euprymna scolopes. The sequence continues at coordinate 34,212,131 of NC_136517.1, read as the reverse complement.
TAAAGCAAATAGGGAAGTAAAAAAAAGTTGGATAAATGAGTGCTGCATGAATTGGACGATAATCAGAAAATCGTTGTTTTGAAGTGTCTTCTACGCTCCTTCTGCCCAACAAAAGCGACCATTTCTTTTTCGAGCGGATTGTGACATGTGGTGAGAAGTGGATCCTCTACGACAACCGGCGATATTCGACACAGTGCTTGGATGCTGGAGAAGCCCCACAACACTTCCCGAAGCCGAAATTGCACTAAATAAAAGATTATGGTGACTGTTTGGTGGTCCACGGCCGGTCCCATCCATCACAGGTTCTTGAATCCGGGCGAAACGATTACGGCGGAGAAGTACCGCCGACACATTGATGAAATGCACTAAAAGCTCCAACCTATGTGCCCGAGAATTGTCAATATGAAGGGACCAATTCTCCTCAATGACCACCCTCGCCCGCATGTTGCTCAACTGACCCTGACTCTGCAGAAGCGTAACAAATTGGGCTACGAGACTGCATCATCCGCCATATTCACCGAACCTCTCGCCCACCGATTATCACTTTTTCAAGCATATCGACAACTTTCGGCGCTAAAAATGTTTCAAAAGCTGAGATGATGCCGAATCGGCCTTCAATGACTTCATCGCTTCCAGAACTCTGGGTTTCTATTCTAATGGGATAAATAAACTTGTTTCTCGTTGGCAAAAATTTGTCAATTTTAATGGTTCTTATTTCGATTAATAAATTTCATTATGAAAGGAGTTACGATCTTTTGAAGTTGAACGTCACCCCCCCCCAAAAAAAAACAAACAAACAAAACAAACGACATTATTTTTGCATCAACCTAATACATTATGGAGATTCCATTTGACGCTGCTTTCAGCGTTACGAAGTTGATCCCCTCTCTTTGATACCCCGTATCTCAACTCTCTAAAAAAATAACTCTATATTATGTTACCTTAATTCCTATGACGTCACTCATCAAACTCGTAAACATGTGAATATTGATTCACGTTGTTGCCAGCTGACTTGGTCCGTAGATTTCCGAATTCCTTTCAGAATTGTTTTGTTAACCTCAACTCTAACTATAAACAATACCCGTGACTTCGACTCGAATAACAATAACAACCAAGATTTCAACATTCTTAAAATATCATTTACGAAATAAAATTTCTGAATTAATAATAATAATCGATTATGATCAATTCATAAATTCATAATGATCTTTGATTATTCTTTCCAGTGTTTTCCGGTAGCTAACAAGCTAACAATAGGCGGCTCTACTTTTGAAGCAGCTCTAGTAGTTTAATACACCAAACAATTATATATAAAAAATTATATATAAAACAATTATATATATGAAACAATTATTTATATATATATATATATATATATATATATATATATATAGTAATTTATAAAATATATATGGCGATTAAGCTACACTGAATATTCTGCGTTTCATCCAACTATAGGATTCGTCAGGCTTATGCGCGAATTCTGTCGTTGCTTCTTGTTTTTATATATGTTGAGGATTTCTAGTTGGCCAATTAGCTTTCTAGTATTAACCGCGCCCATTCCTATCAGCCAATGGGCATGCATTTTATAAAACAAAGTATATGTTTTAGAACTAGGTTAGTGGTTTTAGGTGGCCGTTCTCCTTTTTTTTTTAATACATATTAATATACCTATGTGTACACAATAATGCACATATATATACATATATATATAATTATTTTTTACTATAATAATTAAATACCTACAGACACTAGTGTTTCATCCTTTCGGGAATCTTCAGTGCAGGGTGTCACGATTACTACCAGTCGAACGATTCGAACCCCGTATCACGAGACATCTCTGGCTCGATTAGCGGAGACCTAATCCATTCGGCTACCATTAACCGCTTGAAATAACGTTGAATTTTAAACAACTTAATGTTAAGTGTTCATATATATATATATATATATATATATATATATATATGTGTGTGTGTGTGTGTGTGTGTGTGATCGTTTATGTATATTCATGTTTATTTAATTTATTTATTTGTTTGTTTTCTATTGTTATTGTTAGTTTTAAAGCTATTTTGTATCGCTATCCTAGAGTAAGTTTTATTTTTTGAACACAGTTGTTTGCTATTTCCCGCCTACAGTTTAATAGATTTTGAGGTTCTTTAAAGTACAGGATAGAAAATTTTTCATGGAGGCATAATTTACATGGGTCGTCTAAATGTCTGCATGTGGTAGCTTGTCTCATTATTTTCCATTCGACTACCGGCGAATGTTCGCTTTCTTTGAGTTCCCAGTATTTATTCGCTAGTGTTGTTTTTATACGGTGTTTTTTATTTTTGAATGTGCTTTTGTGGTCATAGTATCGGGTTTTGAAATCTAAGGAAGTCATGCCTATGTAATATTTCTTGTTATTCGGGTTTTCTTTCGCAAATATTGTTGCTTGATAAACTACGTTTTTTGTTAGACATTTATTTTGGACTGGGCAAAGTGTGCGGTGTCTACAATTGCATTTATATATATATATATATATTGGCTCGGTCGTGGAAATAATTAAATATTCTCTCACAATTTCTGAACATTCTATTGATACTGATTGCTCGCTAGATTAGCTTGTCGGAGTGACATCGTCTTTTCAAATATATAAATTCCTACTGGTGAGACGTCGGCTTCGGTTAAAGCTGGTTGGATACCTCGTCCCTTGTTCGATATGAGGTAGGTTCTTTCCGTTTCAGGCAAACAGTGATAAACAAATCCTTCCTCTCTAAATAAGATATAATTTCTGGAGGATTTGTTTTCTGTTACCAAGCAAAACTATCACCAAGCTAGGCCCCTGTAAAGCGTTACACCTGAGTTTCGAATTCGATCCGAATCGTGGTCGTCCCCTTAAAATTTGGGATGGTGTTTTGTGTAAGCTTTTTACTTCCAAGTTCGAAAACATAAATATATAAAATAAAATAAATGTCATAAAAAGAAGGGAATGGCCTTATTCCTAATTTACACTCGTTCAGAGAGGGGGGGGGGGACGGGGAGTATGGAAATCAGCGTCACGTGTGAAGATAAATCGCCGCGATGAACGTGTATATGAATTTCCGCCGAGTTGAATCTATGTCAATGAGTGCAGTGCTAGACGTTTGTACACTTTCGATCAGATTAACCGTCGGATAGCATGCATAATATGTATACATTGTAATATATATATATATATATATATATATATATATATATATATATATATATATATATTATATATATATATATATATGTATATATATGTGTGTGTGTGTATGTCGATGACTACAAATATATATTAAGCCCCCCTGTTTGGGTAGAGCACTGTCGAAAATAATCTCAACCGCTGCTTAATTGGCTGAAAAATGCGAAGCTCGCTGTTTGTTTATTTACAAACAAGCGGTTTGAGCACTGTAAAAGTGGTGGACGGATGTTTGTTTAAATAGACATTCGGACAGGTTATTTGCGGGAATCGCTTCCGTGGTCGAGTGGGAGAACTGCTGACTGTCAACACGACGGTTCTAGGTTAAATCCTATGCTTGGGAGAGATGCTAGTCTAGCGACACTGATGAGTTGTGGTACACCGAAACAGTACTGTATGTCGATGACTAGAAATATATATATATATATATATATATTTATATATATATATAGTTCAGAAATATCGCTATATGTGTAATATACATATATAACATATAATATACAGATCTACTTGCCTATACATCTATAAAAGTTAGAATTTTGTCGTGTGTGAGAACACTTCTCAACCTATATACGCCAGGAAGTTTGTATATAGGGTTTTCAAACATGCGAAAACTTTTAATCAGTTTTCATCCGGAAAAAGGCTTACAAGAAGTCAAAATTTAAAAAAAAAAAATGATACGTAGGGGTTTTCGAATTTTTATCTGTTTGCTAAGTGTTTTACAAATGCGCATGCGCGAATGGTTCACATGATAGATTTTTCATGTTAAGTAGGTTGGAAAAGCATTTAAAAGATCGTGTCAATATATATATATATATATATATATATATATATATATATATATATGGGTGTGTGTCCGTTTGTATGTGTGTGTAATACACACACGCATATATATATATATATATATATATATATATATTATAAATGTTTATTTTTGAAATATTGTTAATTTCAGTGTATACTGTTTTCGTTTAACGAGTTGAGACTGTTATGATAAACACTGAATCACCGTTAATTTCGAGTAAATCTATAAGTATCTGTTTTATAGGTGCAGAGCATATATAGTACAAAACTTTGTTGAAATTCAAAGACTTACATTTTTTCTTTTTTGTAACTTTTGTTTATTTGATCTTGAATTTCTACATTACAGCCGTTTCGTTAATGGGATGGCAATTTTATGATTTTATGTGTTCATAAAACTTTCCTATTCTCACCAACTCGTCAGATCTTACTTCCATTCGATGTTACCAACAAAAAGTTAATTTTTTACATGATAAACCTGGTGTTTGAGAAAACGAAATTCCATCGCCACGTTATTACAAGTTGGCCATCTTGGGTGTCAGGCTAACAAAAATGTCTGTTTTAAACCTTAATTTTGTATTTTCTGTTTTTTGTTTTAGTTTTAATTTCCATTTTTTTCCTATTATTTATTCTTTCATATTTTTATAATTTTATTTCTACATGTATGCGTATTTATTCTAATAATCACTTTGTTTGGTTTCAAATTCTTATTTATTAGTTAATGTCTTTGTTTCCAGGGGTGGTCACTCCTATGGAATATATTTTTTATTACTAGAGTTTCTTCCCTTACATCTTTTTCTTTGCCTTTATTATACGTTTTGGTTTTTGTTCATTTTCGCACTTAATTGTTTCTTTCTTTTTCATTTTATTTATTTTTAATTACATTTATCCAGTTTTTTAATTATATTGTTTTATGTTACCCGCTCTACATTTCCGTTTATGTTGTTGTTTTTTTTTTAATCTGGTCTAATGCGTGAAATTAAATATCGATTTCTGCGCAGACATCCATGAATTACATCTTGTCGTCTGTTTTACACCAAACACCAGGTTTATCATGTACAAAATTTAATTTTGTTTAATAAGATTTGACGAGTTGGTGAGAATAGGCATTTTTTTAATGAACACATAAAATCATAAAATTGCAATCCCATTAACGAAATGGCTGTAATGAAAAAATCCAAGATGAAATAAACAAGTTACAAAAAAGAAAAAAATGTAAGTATATATATATATATATATATATATATATATATATATATATATATATATATATATATATATATATATTGCATATGAATTTAATGCAGAAGGCTGACTGGAATGTCATCAGAGATACTTCATGGGGAAATATCTTTTCTCTTCCTGCATAACAGTGCGCAAATGAGACAATGATTCAAAGTGTCAGTCGAAACACATGTTCCCACACGGAATTTAACAAACTTCGCTCTCACAATGGTTTACTTCTACTTGCGCAGTGACCATTGCTTAAAGGCAATCTGCATACCGCAGATTTATCCGACATAAATCCAATACAAATACACAGAACTTTATAGAAGCTACAAGTAATTATAAGAAGGAAATAGTCCCTGCCAAGAGAGAATATACCGAAACCACCAGAAAACGCATTGAAGCATAGAAATTAGGAACTCGTGATTTCTGGAATATTTATAACGTGTAGTAAATAATAGGCAATCATCAATTCCCCCAATATCCAACAATCTTGAAGCTGTTTTCACGCAACCGAGAAGGCTAACCCGCTTGCCTTTCAGTGTGCCTCAAACTCTGCTTTGGACCAAGCAAATCACTCTCTCCCTGATTTTTCTCTGCGGACAGAAACCTCACTAGATGATCTAAACATCACCCCTATTCGTACATGGTATCATAAAAATTTAGATCTCTCAAAGGATGTGAACCTGATCTAGATGGTAACATTCAATGCTGCCAAGACTAAGCTTCTTTCCATTAATAACTACAAGAACTCTTCTCGACCACTAATAACTATGGCTAATGATACATCACATGAAAGCACTTCGTTTAAAATCCTCGGCTTAATGTTCAAAGGGAACATGAATTGGAACAGATAAATTAAGGGCATTGCCAAAGCTGCTATAAAGAAGGTGGGCTCTCTCTACTACGCTAGAAAGTTACTTACGCCTGAGTCTATCTTATACCAATACAAGGCCACAATTCCTCCATGAATTGAGTATTGTTGCCACATCAGGCTGGCACATCTGTTACTAGTCTCTCCCTCTTAGACAGGGTTCAAAATAGAGGTCCTACACTGCCAGCTAGGCTTCAACCGCTGCTCCATCAACGAAAGGTTGCATCCCTTTGGTTGCTTTACAAGTACTTTAATGGAAGGTGCTCAGATGAATTACAAATCCTTGTACTCCACCGGCGTAAATATCCTCGACAAACTCGACGAGCAGTAAAATCTCACCGCTACAGGTTTCTACTCCAGTAGCTTCTTCCATAGGATTGATAAACTTTGGAATTCCTTTCCGAGTTCCTGCTTACCTGGCTGTACTGACATGCAGAAGTCCAAGTGCAATATAAACAGACATCTTGTTGCTCAACTCCCTATGTAGTACCCTGGCAAATTATGTCCCATACTTCAAAGTGGACAAATACACTCAATTAAAGCAATTAATAGATCAGCTGTTAAAAAAAAACTACGAAAGCCACACTTAACATATCTAAAGATGCCCAAATTTCCAGAAAATGAGCAAACCTGCCGTTGACCAACCTCTCACAAACTTTCCTAAATAACAGAGAGAAAACTAACCGGACGATACTTAGTTGGGTCACACTGATCACCAGCATTCTTAAAGATAGGCACAACAGAGGACTCCTGCCAGCAAGAAGAGAAACACGACTGCGACAGATATTAAATAATTGCAAGAGGATAGAAGACCTGGTTTGGGGCGAAAATGAAATAAAAAAACACATATATGCAATATAATATATATATATATATAGTTTTAGAAGATGTTCAACCTCTAAAACTATATTAAAAAAGTAAAATAAAACACTTTTAAATCCTATTTCTTCGTTAGGAAACTCTTTTGCTTGACAGTAAAATAATTTCCACCAATTACTGCATCATTTTGCTTTCACGCTAGTCTTAATGAATTAGTTGTTTACCAAGAAAAAGTATTAAGAGAATTCAAACAAAGCAGTATTTTATACCATGGCTCTCCAGCAGCGTTGATCAAACAACACCTTCCAAGAACAATACTCAGTTTAAATTAGCTAACGTATTCATTTTATTAAAATAATGTATTTATTACTTGTTGCACTGTTCATAATACTGTATCGATAGTTCATTGTGCTCCCATTTACTGGCTTTCCCACGAGGACAGGATTGGACACAGGGTGATTTTTCTTTTAATTCTTATTTTCTTTTATTCTTTTCCACTCCAAACAAGGTATATTTCCACTCGGACGTAATGGACAACTATTTGGGACTGTGAGAAGTTGAGTCGCAAGATTTCCGTTAACATACTATTAAACTGCTATAAGTCGGTACAGTTAAGGAAGCAGGAATCACGGAGAGGATTCCAAAGTCTAACAAGAATAGTGAAGGGGTGGAATTAAGCTGCTTGTTGGTTTAGTCGGGGGTATGTACGTCGAGAGTGTACAATCGCTCTAAGTTCATCGAAGCACATTCCATTGAAGTACTTATAAAATACGCACATGTTGCACAGCGGTGATGGGACAGAGTTTGGAGCTTGGCCGATACTGTGGGATCTATTAGATATGAGCCTCTTTATTGAGGAGTAAGAGATTAGTGGTAAATGTACCAGCACAGATGTGGCAACACTACTCTATGCATGAGCGATTTGTGACATTGTAAAGCTGCAAGATCTATTTCCCCCCAAAAGGGGATTCTGGATTAGAACAAAGCTAAAATTTTCCTCAGTCTAGAAAAAGTGAGTGCACAATAGATGTCAACCTTTGATCAAACGTGAAACAGAGCGAGTCGAATGTGATTTGGTTATGTAGTGAGTCGCTGTCGAGGCGAGCGTCATGTTTTCGACCAAAGAGAGGACGGTTTGCTGGTTTAGATTTAAAATATCTCCCCTCCCCAAAAAATCATAACGACGAAATCAGCACGTCGTTAAGGTCGCACCATAAAGATGTACTTTTCAATCGCTTCTTATTAGCACTGATTGAAATTGGTGACATGCACTGGGGCATTTAGCGGAAATGCGCACCATTTGCCTTTGATAGTATCTTCATAGCTCACCCACTTTATTCAGATAAGGGACCCTTACACTTTCTTTCGGCTGAATATTCTGTCAATCAAGTGTTAACATTTTAGGGTCAATTTAATAAACGCAACAACGAGCAAAAGTTATTCAAAGATGAACACTAATAAATTGAACGAGGTTCCTATAATAGTGCTCAATAAAACTATCTACATATACTTTTATTTATATTCAGGTAAACACTGTACATGGTTACGACACAATCATGATCACGTTTCGGTCAGTCAGTAATAAATAACCAATGAAAGGTCATTGGCTATTTATAACTGATTGACTGAAACATTGTTATGATTGTGTAGTAACTATGTAAAATATTTATTCGAATATATATATATATATATATATATATATATATATATATATATATATATATATATATAGTGCTCGAGGATGAATTTGGAGATGTGCCAAGAAGATGAGTCAAAGTTTTTCAAAAGACTGATTACACAGGAGGAAACCTGGGTCCATTACTATAATACAGAGACCAAAGCCCAGTCAATGCAGTGGAAGCACTTGGACTCACCACCTCCAAAGAAGGCAAGGGTACAGCCCTCCGCTGGCAAGGTCATGCTCACAGTCTTCTGGGACCAGGACGGAGTAGTGATGACAGATTTCCTGGCAAAGGGTACCACAATTACAGGAGCCTATTATGCTTCACTTTTGAGGAAATTAAGGGAAGCTATCAAAATCAAGAGGCGGGACAAGATCAGCAAAGGTACCCTCCTCCTGCTGGACAACGCTCTAGTCCACAACTCGCATGTCGCCAGATCAGAAGCACGGGCGTGTGGTTATGAAATCCACCCCCATCCTCCATACTTTCCTGACCTTGCACCCTCTGACTTTCACCTCTTCCCAGCTATGAAGTTGTTTTTGAAAGGAAAGCGTTTCCCAGATGATGCAGCCTTGATTTCTGAAGTCACGTCGTGGTTGGAGGACCAACCTTGGGTGTTCTACAAAAACGGACTCCAGAGCTGCATCAAATGACGTGAGAAATGCACAATTCTGGGTGGTTCCTATGTAGAGAAAGACTAATAACTGTGCCAAGTTTCATTGCTCTACTTCTATGGGAAGTGGGTCGGGGGCATTACTTATTGCACGCCCTTCGTATAGTCGAATCAGAGCAAGCGAGGAATTAACAGTAAGAGAAAGAGAGAAGAAGATGGAAAACAGAATTGTAGAGAAAGAAGAATTTGGAGAGAGAGAGAGAGAGAGAGAGGGAGAGAGAGTGAGAAAGAGGTGGAAGAAAGAAATTTGTTGGAAGCTATAGTAGAATAAGAGAATAGAGGAAGAGAGAGGGGAAAGGGAGAAAAATAGATGAAGAAGAATTTAGACAGAGAAGCATAAAGAAAAAAGAGAGTAAGAGAGAGAGAGAGAGAGAGAGAGAGAGAGAGAGAGAGAGATAGAGAGAGAGCAGAAAGAAGTAAATTGAAAGCTGTCCTTTTTTTTACTCTAGCGCACCTGTTGGTGTCAAACTTGCAGGTGATTGTATAATTATGTAGTTTTTAATTTCAAAATCAAAATGTACAAAGCATAGAAAAAGATTTGAATGGTAAAATAAAGTGTTGTTTGTTATAAAAGATCACGTACCCCGCCGCATTGACCGAACCCCCTTTTATATAGACGTGTTGACGCGCCGATCTACGTAGGGCGATTGGTTTCGTCCTATCGTTTTTACAGCATACTAATCCTTTTTAATGTAGCTAACAGAGTTTACACTTCGGTGTCCAAAATGAAAATGCCTAAAATACTTTCTGTGAACAAACGAGGGGCGTCCCAAAAGTAATGCCTCCTATTTTTCTAAAATTTCGCCCGAATGGATCAGAGGGGGATCGCAAATTGCATTGTTATGATGACTGAACTTATGCATTAATGGCCTGAAAGTTTCATCCCTCTGTTGTAGATATGGATATCTAAGAAAGCAATCCTTCCATGTGTCATTGAAATCCTTCACGCAGAAGAAAATTGAACCGATAAGAATTCACCGGCGCATGTTGGCCGTTTATGAAGCCGATGCAGTTGATGTCAGTTAGGAGATGGGTTCGTCGATTTCAGAGTGGAGGTAGAGATGACAAACCACGCTCTGGACGTTTACGACAGAGGCGTCGAAAGAGGCTTGCGAAAGTGCATTTAGAATGGTGTTAACTATGTAGCAAAATAGATACTGGAGCACAAAAGGTCTCTCGTTTTTATGGCACCACTCCCGTCTTCGTACCTCTTCAACGTTTTACTTTATGAGTAAAAAAAATAAGAGGCTATGCATTTGTAACGAACATACCCTCGTTTGGATTAATTAAAAACATGGCTTCATCTGAATTGATTAAAAATAAATACAAACATTCTATGCCTATCAGATGCATTAGAAATTGCTGCTTCAATCCGAGACGTTGCGCGCCTGTCTTTGCTACATCGCTATTTTCCTGGCAAGTGTTCAACTGAGCTCCTGTCTATGGTACCCCCTTTGTCAATCTTTCACAAAAACACACTCGTCTAGGCAAAATAAATTCTTCCACTCTCTATCGGTGCCTAAACCTAAATGTGGATTCCATGAACAAAGTTTCTTTTCCTAGAACTACCCGCCTGTGGAACTCTGTTCCGCTGGTCTGCTTTTCAGCTGACTACAATATCTTCGTTTTCAAGTCTAACGTAAATAAGTTCTTAATGAACCATCCTTGAAAATAATCTGATTATACCAAATTTTCACCGCAAACGATTATTATGCTACTGTCCAACTGACTACGATACGCACACTAACCCTTATCCTCGAGTGGCTTCCGGGTCTTGATATATGGTAACTTCTTTGTAAAAAAAAAAAATCCACAATGAATGCATAAAAAATAAAAAAAACCCGCATTGTTTTTATGTTACCTAATACAGTAGCACAATATATATATATATATATATATATATATATATATATATATGTGCATATATATATATATATATATATATATATATATATATATATATATATGATTAGTTTTTTTTTGTTTTATTTTGGAAAAAGAAATCCATCAGAGTGCTCAGTTAAAAGGAAAGATCGGGCTTGAAACCGATGGTACGAATGACTTATCTCATCTAACAACTTTCTGTACGCCAAATACAATATATACATATATATGTGTGGGGGGTGTATTTCACAACGTTTCAGTCGATGTAACCTCCGACCTTCTCCAGGTGTATCTTGTCGAACTCGGGAATGTTTCTGTCGAATTCGGGAATTTGGACGGAATTTCGAACGAAAAACACAATTGCGAATTACTTAGGATCTCTATCCAGTCATGGCTGACGGAACAAGAGCATGCTACCCCCGTGAAGTAAATAAAAGGTTCCGCTTGAAATTCCGTCCAAATTTCCGAGTCCGACAGAAACATTCCCGAGTACAACAAGATCCATCTGAAGAAGGTTGGAGGTTATATCGACCGAAACGTTGTGAAAATAACACTCAAGATGAGAACAGTAGTCCCATGAATCCGAATAATAGGAATAACCAAAATCTCTAATATTCAGAAACCTCTGGAGACTTGCATAGTGAAGAGGTGGGATTATGCTGATTGTCAGATTTATCCACGTCTGGGTTTACCGGAGTAGTAAGTTTGTTGGAACATATTCCATTGCAGTATTTATAAAAGAAGAGAACTCGAATGCCTACTAGAGACTATCTTCGAGTTTCTAAAGTTTCCCTGTACAGGAGTTTAGTAAGACAACCTGGCATGAGGATACTTTTTCCTTCAAGTAAACCTTAACCAAATATTCACAATTACAGTGTATTCGCGGCCCAAATAAGAGCTCCTTCGGTATGACTAACCCACGTTGGCTTTTACGAGGAATGGTGCACCTTTTTCAAGTGATGTTACCTTAAGTAACAGCACGAAGCTGGATACTCCACCAGACTAGACGAATTCTTGTCCTGGAATCCAGTAAGGCAAAGAGACAAAAAAAAAAAAAAAAAAAGAAAAGAAAAGAAGATATATTATAACATATTAAATGGTCAATTGATGAGAGGGAAATTATGTTCTCAACTTCTTTACTCAGTGTTTGAGAAATAATTAACTTGATTGGATCATTCGAATATCTACGTGTCTCATATATGTCTCATATATGTCTCATACGGAGATCAAGTGTTAGACCCAGGAATACAACCCCATTTATCTCTGAGAACTTCAACTGCAGTAAAATGAAACAAAGTAAAAGAAGCACAGGTATACAACATTGCAACGAGGGGACAACTTGGGACACAGAGTAGGACCTACTAGATCAGGAGGTCTTTTTTTTAATACAATATCTAAGAGTTAAAGAAACAAATAGTTGGTACATCAGCTCAAATGTAGTACATGATGGCCCAGAAGTAGTGACCTATTTTATAAGTTATACCAGTTTTAAAATAGGTCACTACTTCTAGGCCATTCTATACTACGAGGATAGTTCCAAAAGTAAAATCTATTTTTTAAACTCAAAAACTAAACGTTGAAGAGCTACGAAGACGGGAGCTGGACCATTAAAACGAGGGAGCTGCTGTGCTTCAGAATTTAGTTTTTCTACATAGTCATTAGCATTCTGAATGCACCTTTGCAAGTAATGAACGATACTTCACTTGTAAAAGTCTGGACCGCGCGTTGTCACTCACATCTCTGTCGCTACTTTGAAATCGACGGACCCATCTTCCAATTGTGCTAACATCAACTGTATCGGCTTTGTGAACGTTCAATAAGCGCCGGTGGATATGGAGCGGTTAATTTTTTTTTTCTGCACGAAGGAATTCAATGACGCATTTCTGTTTCTGACACACGTCCATGATAGGGGTTGATTTCTTAGGGTCTCACACCGTCAATATCTGCAACAGAGAGATAAAACATTTAGGTCATGAATGCATAAGTTCAGTCATCGTAACAATGCAATTTACAATCCCCTCTGATCCACTCGGGCGAATGACGACTTTGTCAGGCCAATCAGGCATGACTCTAAGCTAGGTTTGCTCAATAACAAGCCGATCTAATGTTTTCTATAGAAAATATTTGCGTTTAGTTTACAATCGACAGAGATTTAAAAAAGTGGTAAAAAAATCAAATGCATAACAAATAAATGTTACCAAAGGTAAGATAACTTATTCTTCTACCTAACTTGAGAGGGTTGTAGTGTTTTTACTTTATATGAAATGTTTATTCGGCTTGAAAATCAACTAATGTCAACCAGTACACAAAAACAAGAAAACTAACTGCGTAACAAATAAATTACGATTATTCTTCCTTGTGCTCGTATACGGGTTGGCATTAGTCGTTTTTCGAGCCGAATAAACATTTAAAAATAAGTAAAAACGTTACAAACCTATCCAGCTAACTGATGACTAATAAAAGGTAACTGATCTTGCCTTTGGTAACATTTATTTGTTTTGCATTAGATTTTTGACCACCTTTTTTAAAATCTTTGTGGATTGTAAAAAAAAAAAAAAAAAATGGAATATTTTTATTTCTTTTCAATGGACTCGCTTATATTTTTTTTTTATCTAGCAAGGCTACCCGGCGTTGCCCGATCGGAGATTTATTACTGGTATGATGGTTTATTTTAGGAAATACGGTTTTAAAATATCGTTTTCACTTGGAATAAACCTTAAAAATAACAATTCTGATATAAGGTCAAGTAATAAAACAAAACCGCCAGCAACGTTGTGTTATTAAAAACTTACTTGCTTCACTCCGTTTCGTCTCTAAAATCGCATTTTTTAAACGAATCCAAACGAATTTCATTTTTCTTTATTTAAAAAATACTATAATAAAAAACCAAAAAAATCAGTTACAATTTTGAATCACCTTTTGTATGAAGACAACAGTGGATGTATGTTTATGTGCAAATATTTAACCGATAAACTCTTAAACTACTGGTCACATAGCACTGAAATTAACAGAGAATTTTAATCATACACCAGAAACGGTTTATAACGAGTAAAATCTTTGGTCATACGGATGAATAATTCGTACAGAAATAGGTCTGCAAATTGAAATGCGAAATGTTTATTTCTATTACTTTTGCGCATACGCAAATTCATTCAGAGCTTGAAGTGGTTTAATTTTATATCTTTCTCATCTATCTTACAGTAGCTGAAACTGTAGGGAACGCGACTGGAGTGACAGTTTTTTTTGTTTCGATTCTTGCTGATTGCACCCAAGTCATTTTTATTTAAAATCTTTTGAAATCAGTACTATATATTAGGTACAATATAATATTCAATATTTATATGACTCTGTTATAATAAATATGAAATCTACATGAATTAAAATATATTTAAGCGTATTTTGCGATCGAGAAGAGCCCCCCTCCCCCGCTAGTTTTAAACCATTTCGTCATTGCGATAGTCATGGTTTAATTTTTTTATTTTACAAATACCTAATTTTATTTATGAAAAAGTATAAAATCGGCGAAGTGTATGCATTGTCGTTTGTTGATAATGATAAAAACAAACAATGCAGAATAGTTTTCATAATTAAGTTTTCATTGGACATACAAACATACAAACACACAGGCCGACAGCTTTCTATTAGACAATAGATTACTTCTTTTAGTGCGTAAATAATCACAAAAAATCCTATATAATGTGAACATAGACGATTCCATAGTCTTTAAAAAAAAAAAAAAAAACTTTAATTGCATTTTTACCCCAAACAAAGCACGGTGCAACTTTGATGTAGGGTGCTACTATCTGGGACATAAATTGCAGGGATACTATGTAGGGAGTTGAGCAGCAAGATGTCTGTTTACATTACACTTGAACTTCTGTATGTCAATACAGTAAGGGAAACAGTAACCTGCAAGGGAATTCAAAAGTCTAGCACTCCTAGGGAAGAAACTATCAGAGTAGAAGGCTTTCTGGCATCTGGGGTCTCCACTGTGTAGGGGTGAGATTTTGCTGCTTGTCGAGTTTGTCGGGATTATTTACGTCGAGGGGGATACAAGGGTTTGTTGTTTGTCGGAGCACCTACCATTAAAATACTTGTAAAACAAACAAAGGGTCGCAAATTTCATCCATGGGACAGCGGCTGAAGCCTAGCTGGCAGTGCGGGACCTATTAGGTTGGCGACTCTCTTTTGAACATTGTCCAAGAGTGAGAGACTAGTAGCAGATGCACCAGCACCAAATGTAGCAACAATACTCCATACATGGGCGAATGGTGGCCTTGTAGAGGAACAAAATACTCTCAGGCGTAAGTAATTTTCTAGCACGGTAGAAATAGAGCTCGCCTTCTTTGCAGCAGCCTTAGCAGTGCCCTCAATGTTCCAAGTATTTGTTCCAACTCATGTTCTCTGTGGACGTTAAACCGAGGAGTTTGAACAAAGTACTTTCAGGTAATGTATCATTAGTCATAGCTATTAGTGGTTGAATTTTCAGCGACCTCCATCGAAATAATGATCTACCCTTAAGATATAGAGTATAATCACGTTAGCACGCCGGTTGACGCTAGGTCACCGAAGTTAAGCAACGTTGAACCTGGTCAGTACCAGACGAGTGACCATTTATTAATAGCAGACGCTGTATATAAGAGGACGTCGACACCTCCCTGCAAGAGCTACAAAACCAAACGTCGTTATCTACCCTAACAGGGAGATACATATGACTGGGGATCGCTTGTGAATTTCATACTCCTCTGAAACTTCCTCCTTCGGAGGATGCCGGTTCAACCCGCCTAGGGTGAATACCAGTACAGTTTAGTACAATACAGTATGTTGCTTAAAACAAAGTAGACGTGATTCTACGAGTGATTATGCTTTAAAAAAAAAAAATTTTTTTTAAATCTATCCTACCCTGACCTCCCTTCTCTCTCCCGTCTTTCCTCTCTCATTTAAAAAAATATCCCCAAATCCTTTTTGCTTTGTGACGGCATCCTGACTTCACCGTGCTGGTTGGGCCGGAGGTGTTTGTGATGGCGTTTTCTCACGTCACACACCTGGATCTGGCCATTGTAGAACGACACACGACACCTGGCCGGGGTAATTCAATAGCGCTGAACGCATACGGCCTCAACCCAACCTGGACATTAATCGACCGCCCGACAGACTAACCCCACCACATCAAACGCATGTAATGGTAGCCCAATTATTATACGATGACTCGATTTGTTGTGACATTTTTTCACTGTATTTTACATACTAGTGGACGTAGAGAATTTTTCCCGGGGGATAACTAGAACAATAAAATATTAGTAAACAATGCAATGTGAACAAATATTTTGCTGTCCAACTCCCCACTCGTATTGGCTCCTTATAAATCTGGCCACAATCAAAGGAGCCCCATATGCTTCATTACAAAACAAAATTTAAAAAATAAGTATCAAAAAATTAAGAAAGGATTAAAAAAAATCAGAATAGGAGTAAGATACATCTTTTGAAATAATTATTTCGTTATATTTTTTATTAAATCAAAAATGAAAACTACTTTTGGTTCCCCGAAAAAAGGAGGGTGGACCTGTAAATTCACGTTTGTCCGTTCGTCCGTTCGTCTGTCCGCACTTTTCTCAATAACTACGCCTTGTTTTTTTTTTTAATTTTGCACAAACATTAAACATGATATGAGTAAAAAAATAACAGAACGGATTTTCAGTGAATCCCCCCCCCCCTAGGGGTGCCTTTCGGGTTAAAATAGCAAAAATTGACACTTTTGTGCTTATCAAAAAAAATAATAATGCTTTGGATTTTGATAAAACTTTCCGAAAAGTTGTAACTGATTTCTATATAATTTTGTTTGTCTATAATTTGCGATAACTCTTAGGTGTGCCCCAGGGGCTCTTTTAGGGCAAATAAAAACATTCCATTTTGGGGACTATTTTACCATATTTGTCCAAAATTTTCTGTGTATGCAGTTTTGCATGGTGCTGAACTCAAATTTAAATATGTTAAGGCCTTGAGAACTTTTGGGGCTAAATGGGGGGGGGCGGCAAATGATGGACTTAATCATTTCTTTTTTTTTTTTTGCATGATGCAGAACTCAAATTTACATATGTTAAGGCCCCAAACTGCACTGTTTGTTAATTTTCACCAGAATTTGACGTCCCCTGAGGACCTTTGGGGCTAGAGAGGGGGGCAAATGATGAACTTAGTCATTTCTTTTTTTTTGCATGGTACAGAACTCAAATTTACATATGTTAAATGCCTAAGACTACACCGGTTGTTAATTTTCACCAGGGTTTGACGTCCCCTGGGGACTTTTGGGGTTCAATGGGGGGGGGCAAATGCTGAATTCTTTATGCCTCGTCCACTGTGCACTCACAGGGGACCATGCATGCTTCACTTATTCTCATTTTGAACGTTCCTCACAGTATTACCTATTATTTTCTAAAGGCTTCCATTTTCTTAACCTTAGGAAATAATGTTTTAAATTGATGTAAGTAACTTCTACTTAAAATTATGCACTAACCGCCTGAGGCACATCAACCATATTTGAAATTGATACAATCGTCAACAAGATCGAACGTTCGATTTTCTCTACTAGAGGTTATGAGAAAAAAAGAATCCAACGACGGTGTAATAGACAAAAAATATTTTCTCCTAGCAACGGAAAGAATTATCGATCGACAGAACTTCCTTGCAAAAGTCTTGCATTTGTTAAACACATACCACTGAACTGCTTCTCGTCAGACTACAACACAATAAAATACAAGTAAACAATGTAATTTGCTGCTACACTCCCCACTAGCTTTGGTTCTTGTCTCCCCATAAATATGGCCCTATTACAGAAACGCTTACGCTCTTGTGAAAAAACAAAAGTATCAAGTGGATTTTAACTTTTAAATTCAAATTAACATTTCTCGACTCCAACAGAAGAGACGTTGCGAGCCTATCCTTGTTTTATCGTTATTTCCATGGCAGGTGCTCGTCTGAACTCCAATCTCTGGTCCCCCCTCGCCAATCTTTCACGAAAAACACCCGTCTAGCTGAATCCACTGTGAAAAATTTCCCCTACTCTATATCTGTGCCTAAATCAAAACGCGGATTCCATGAACAAAGCTTCTTTCTTAGAACTGCACGCCTGTGGAACTCTGTTCCGTCTGCCTGCTTCCCACCGGACTACAACTTGGATGTCTTCAAGTCCAATGTTAACAAATTCCTAATGAACCGCCCCCTTATGTAAACACTTCATCAAATTTCCACACTAACGTAATGTACTTGCAATAACCCTTATCCCTGAGTGGCTTCCGGGCCTTGATAAGTGGTGATCACTGTGTAAAAAAAAAAATTTTAAAAATGATTGATCAAAGTAAGCATCATCAGAATCAACACACTTTGTACATCACCATGATCATCATCTTCAAGACTCTCGTCGCCACCACAAAATGATATTTTCGAAAGTAATCCTCTCCTTTCGATTGTCTAACCTTAATTTTTAACCCCCCCCTGTAGAACTGTTCCCAGTTGAAGGTGAAGATATTAATGTTTTTAACCAATTTTTCGATATTTGTCTGAAAGGTCGGACTTCAAAACGATACTGATCTCGGTAAAATCCGTTGCCTCTGTCAAAAGTTTTAGGCAGATATGCAAACATACATGATGATTGCAACGTCTTGTCAGACGAGTGCTACTCCCTCAGACATTTAAAATCCATGAGCCCAAATGTCTGAGGGAGTATCTATACAAATATGATGTTACAGAGTCTTAGATTTGTACGACAGCTAAGTCTCTCTCTCGGTTCAAAATGTTGAGATCCAGCAACAAGCAATAGCAAGATAGCCAGCAACAAATTAAACTGCAGACCAGCTTGATGCGGGTACTGGTCTCCCGCTTTATGGTTTTTTAAATCAGAGATTTGCTTCTCCTAGAAAGGTTGCCTTCACCACGGCTTACGGGAGCCCTCTCTACCCCAATACACATATACACACACACAAATATACACGGTGCTAGTTGGCCGTTGACCCAGAAAAAGAGTTCATTCGCCCTTTGGAAGGTCTTGTTTTTAATCCTTCAGGGAGACTAGCCGCCCTCCTCACCAAACAAGTCTGGTGGGGGAACCAGTTTAGTCGCCGGTGACCCGACCATGAGGCAGGTAGTACTGGGTTACATGGTACCAGTAGCATATGGCATGACCTGACATATAAAGCAACATACATACATACATACATACATTTATATATTGGTAACTAAAAATTTTCGACCCAAACTGATTAAAAAGGTTGCCCTATCTCTGATTACCCTTTATGTCAAATTTCAAAGGTTTAGACCAGAAATTGTCTGAGTATTTGGTAGAGACCGCAGAGGTCACTTTTTTTAAATTTGACCCTTTAAAATTTATTGTTTTAGGCTCAAATCAAGTTATTAAGTTAGATCCTTGACTAAGGAAGCTATATCTAAAATTTCAGGTGTTTAGACCCAACATTTTTGTCCGAAAAAGTATTACAAAAACTTTCCCAAATCTCAGTACCCGGGATATAATGTTTCCAGTCTGTAGACTTAAAATTGACAGTTATTGTGTAGAGAAATGAACACACAGACAAACTCTCAGATACACAAACACACACACACAGACAGGTTCGCTTTTATAGATATACTAGCATGGGTGCTCGGTGTTGCCTGGGTGTTTTGAGGTGTATGCTGAGCAAAAAAAAAAAAAAAAGGTAAATTTTTTTAAGTTTGACCCCTATTATGATCCATTAAAATTTATTGTTTTGGGCTCAAATCAAGTTATTAAGTTAGATCCATGTCCAAGGAACCTATATCTAAAATTCCAAGTGTTTAGACCCCAACGGAGGAATTTGGTAAAGTTCTCAAAGGTCAAATCGTTGAACTTTGAACCCTTAACAACCAAATTTCTGGCCGAAAACCAATCACATATTTTCCCAAATCTCAGTACCCTGTATATCAAATTTCGAGTCTGTAGAATAAAAATTGACAGAGTTATTGCGTAGGGAAATATACACAGACGTACATACAGACAGACACACACACAGACACACAGACACGTTCACTTTTATATATATATATATATATATATATATATATATATATATATCAATTATCACCATCTGATAAATAAAACGGGGGGTTCGCAAAACGAGCGTTAAACGTGAACTCGATATGTATATATATATTACGACTTTCGGTTATAAAATAGATGAGTATTAGACGAGATCTTTATATGGGTATCTAAAACAGTCCTAATTATCGCGTTTGAAACCGACGGTACCAATAACTTGTCTAATTTAAAAACTTTTTGTAAACAAAAGAAATATATGTAAATACGCTCTTATTTTCTGATTTTCCTCATAATTGAGCAGTCTGCTGGATTTCTGTTTCCAAAAAAAAAACCCTAATTATATTATATATATATATATATATATATATATATATATATATATATATATATATATATATATATATATATATATATATATATGTGTGTGTGTGTGTGTGTGTCTGATTTCTACAAAGAAATGCGCACACGATGATTCCCTCGAGAAAGGAAGAAGCCGTGATATACGAAACGACGCATATTGTTTTCTCCTGGCTTTACTCGAATTTTAACGACCGATCAGTGAATCGAAGCAAGAATGATGACGTATCGAATGACCAGAGAAACGAATCAGATCACTGAACCATCTGCAACAGTTCAGATTACCTGACCGATCCTGTATATCATTTGATACCATAGTGAATTCAAGAAGTTGGAAGCGGACGAAGAAACCTGCTTTTGTTTTAAACGTAATTGAGAAATTTTGCCCGGGATTTGATCCGACTTCGAAATTTACACAAAATAGAAAAAAAACAAAAACAAAAAAAAAACAAACAAACAAAAAACAACAGTGCTCCAGTTATATAACTAAAGTATAAAACTTCTTGACAGCAAAAGAATAGTCTGTGCTGGTATCAGCTAGAAAATATATTTGATTCAACGCCAAATTATGCACAGAGGATACACCACAAAAATGTTCTTAGATTTTGTTTAAGACCAGTTCGCGCAATATCATCAATATCATTAAAGACATAGATGCAAATGTCTACACAATCGCAATCTGTACTATGAATATATATATATATATATATATATATATATATATATATATATATATATATATATATATATATATATATATATCAAAAACACTTGTAAACGTTTTTTTCTAATTTTTTAATTTTTTATTTCAATACTTTGTGGACCAGACGCGTACGCAGACCCTACAATTTTAATGAATCATCATTATGCCAGATAAAACATACCATTTCCTGTGTCTCGATACATCTATCATTATATATGATCAGTTTTCTATAATAGTCAACCATATAGAGGTCTATTCGTGACCAGACACACACACACAGACATTCAGCTTTATATCATATATATATATATATATGTATGTATGTATGTATGTATATATATATATATATATATATATATATATATATATATATATATATATATCAATTTAAATGCCCCTTGAGAGAACGCATCTCCAACAATAGAAACCGCAATAGCTACATTGGACAGACGACCAATACATTGCCCATATTACTAATGCTACATCTTTCAGATACGAGCTCGATTTGCCGACACCTAAAACAATATGGCTGCCCACATTCCCAATTTAGAAAAATCCTAGTTGAAACACGAAAATCATTCATATGGATCCAAAGTAAAAGACTAAAAATACTGTATATAAAAGCTAAACAGCAAAAAATTATCAATGTCAATTTTGAAAATAGCAATAACATTTTAAAGTGCCTGGGTACGTAACCACCCGATATATTCACACATATATATATATATATATATATATATATATATATATATATATATATATATATATATATATATATATATATTATTTTTAGTGGAAATGATAATTAATAAAAATTGAAGAAAGTGCTCAATACTGTTCTAGAGCAAATATGCGTTTATTTTTTATTACCGTATCTTTCTGTTAAGTTAAATTATTGTTTCAGCTACCCGGCCATTTTGTTTTGGGCCGTCTGTAGCGTCCTTAGACTTTTATAGATCTCCTCGCACCCCACTGACCTCATTCACTCTTTCACTCTTTCATCCCATAATAACGAACATTTCTGTAAAAGTCTGAGGAAACTACAGACGGCAAAAGCAAAAAAACAAAAACAAAAAACGGTAGCTGAAACAATAATGTAACTTAACAGAAAGATACGGTAATAAAAAATAAAACGTATATATTATTTTATATATGTATGTATATATATATATATATATATATATATATATATATGCGTGTGTGTGTACATATTGTTGCATATGTATATCTATATACGTGTTTAATATAAATTTATAAAATAATGGTATTAATAAATAAAAAAAATGTAACTTCCATACCATTTTGTAAAGAACACTTTTAAGACATTGTACAATCATTTAAGCAACGTTTTCAGCACGTTAAAAACATATTTTTTACACACGAGACGCTTCACTATTTTAAATAATTAAAATGAAATTTGAACTGAAGCATATAAAAGCATCCGTATTTTAAATGAAAAAGTAATCAAAAACTGACGACTGAAGAAAATCAGTTGAAAGTATTTGCAAAAAACAAACAAACAAACAAACAAACAAACAAAAAACAGATGAACGAAACCGACTATGGAACGTTCTTACACATTTTCGATGAAAATATTAGAGCAACCATACGAAAAATGGAGAAATTACAAAAATAGATGATTAACCAGAGACACTCTGTGCTGTTCAAAATGTCTGTCTCTTTCTCTCTCTCTCTCTCTCTATATATATATATATATACACACACACACAAACAAACACACACACACACACACACACACACACACACATATATATATATATGTGTATATATATATATATATATATATATAGTAAGTTATAAAATGTACATGGCCATTAAGCTACACTGAATATTCCGCGTTTCATCCATTCTAGCATTCTTCAGGCTTATGCGCGAATTCTGTGGTTGTTTGTCGTTTCAGAATTCGCGCATAAGCCTGAAGAGTCCTAGAGTGGATGAAACGCAGAATATTCAGTGTAGTTTAATCGCCATATAAATTTTATAACTTACTAATTAGCTCTACCTACATATTGAGCACTTTTGAAGTAAATACTTAATAAGTAATAGTTTACGCATACATCTATACTTTCGTATATTAATTTTATGTGAGTAAATTAAGTATATATATATATATATATATATATATATATATATTAAGTAATGTGATTGATAATTTAAGATTTAAAAATCAAATTATAATTAAATTAAAAATCCGTTTCATAAGAAGGAACAGCAACAAAATCAATTATCTGTTGCTCAATTTAAATTTTTTTCAGATACATCTGCCTTACTTTTAATGCTAGGTTTATTTATGGTGTCTTTTAAATTTAATAAAAACCCTTCAAAATTTTCTGACGAGGAGACCTTGCTTATTAAAAATCTATATGTAATAATTATTGTCTGTAACTTGATGTCTACCACAATAAAAAGCATTGTTTTCCGAAACGATCGTACAGATAATTGATTTTGTTGTTGTTCCTTCCTATGAAACGGATTTTTAATTTAATTATAATTTGATTTTTAAATTTTAAATTATCAATCACGTTACTTAATATTGAATTAGCTCTAGGATATTTACCTATCGAGCTTATTATATATCTAAATTACAACGAGCACTTTCTCTTTCCTGTATTTTAATTAAACTAGTAATTTCACTGTTACATTGAAATAGCTCTTTAGACTATTGTTCTAATCTCCTTTAAATTATATATATATATATATATATATATATATATATATATATATATATGTATATATATATATATATATATATAGTAGCTGTACATCCACTCTAGGAAGCTACACTGAATATTCCGCGTTTCATCCACTCTAGGAAGCTACACTGAATATTCCGCGTTTCATCCACTCTCGGATTCTTCAGACTGAAGAATCCTAGAATGGATGAAACGCGGAATATTCAGTGTAGCTTAATCACCATATACATTTTATAACTTACTAACTAGTTCTACCTGCGTATTGAGCACTTTTGAAGTAAATACTTAAAGTTTACGCATAAATCTATACTTTCGTATATTAATTTTATGTGAGTAAATTAAGTATATATATATATATATATATATATATATATATATATATATATATATATATATATATATATATAGTAGCTGTACATAAATGGCGTTGTCAAAAA
Source organism: Euprymna scolopes (assembly GCF_053919585.1). NCBI lineage: Eukaryota > Metazoa > Mollusca > Cephalopoda > Sepiida > Sepiolidae > Euprymna > Euprymna scolopes. Next base: position 34,187,694 of record NC_136517.1, on the reverse strand, counting down.
AAAACATGTTGCCAGGCGAGGGGTTTAGTCATATTCAAGATTAAACAAATATCCTAAATTGTTACGACTTTCCTGAAAGTTAACCACATTTTGGATTTTTGGAAGCATAAAACATAGTCATCTTTATACGTGAAATTCAAACAGGGAAATAAGGTTCCATAACTTTAAGGGGAAATAACTCATAAACTGAATATAAACTTCCGTTTTTAAGCGCAGCTGATGTTCGTAATACTAATAATTAAAAGTAAATTAAATCAACTTTACATGATATTTCTTAATAGAATACTTCAAACAATTCTATTACTAATTGCTATTAAAAATTTAGAACTTACTTTTAATACAGATTTTTCTCTCGTGAAATATGCAAATGGGATAACCTCTTGAATGTTGATCCCTTTTGAATAAATAGTATATATAGGAATCATGCAGAAATAGAAGTATATCAGTATTTAATCTATTTGGGAAACAGTATACCTTTTGTATATATTAACCAAATTATGAACAAACAATATGCCTGGGTAAGTAACCATCCAATGTATGTGTATATATATATATATATATATATATATATATATATATATATATATATATATATATATATATATATATACAGGGTGACCCCCCCCCAAAACGGGCCCCAACTCTAATTAGGCCCCTTTTCTTAGTGTTTTGTCCGAATGAAATGAAACTTTGGTCATAACATTTTTTCTCCGTTCTAAAACATGTTCAAGATGGACTCCATTTAGCTTTTGTTGTTTTTTTTGGTCATCCTGTATATGATTATGCATATATATTTATGTACATATATATATATATATATATATATATATATATATATACATATTATATATCATGTACATATATATATATATATATATACATATTATATATTATGCATATATATATATATATATATATATATATATATATATATATATATATATATATATATATCCAGATATAGCATATAGTTACATATGTATATCTAGATATATGTTCTAATTTTAATTTATAAATGATTAAATTAAAAAAGAAAGTCACACTTTTAAACCATTGTACATTTATTTTAGCCACGTTCTGAACACGGTAAGACACATTTTTTACACATGAGACGCTTCACTATTTTAAGTAATTTAAATGTAATTTTAACTGAAGCATATAAAAGCATCCAGATTTTAAACGAAACAGCAATCAAAAACTCCCTGAAGACGACTGAAGAAAATCAGTTGAAAGTACTTGCAAAAAAAGTGGACAAAATTTCGACAGAGACATAAGAAAAATGGAAAAATTACAAAAAATTACCATTAACAAACACACTTCATGCTATTTAACAATGTCTGTCTACACACACACACACACACACACACACACACACACACACACACACATATATATATATATATATATGTGTATATATATATGTGTGTATATATATATATATATAAACGTTTTAATTTGAATAAAATAAAATACGCATCAAGTGCGCTTGAAAGCCAAATCACAACGTAATATTAGGAAAATAAACAAATATTTTACTTGTTTGAAATTTATAACAAATATATTTCGGAGGTAGACTCCATCTAGTGTGTGTTTTTTTGTTTCTTTTTTTCTTTTTCTTCTTCCTTGTCATATTGTAAAGTTGGAGCAAGAAGTCTGTTTGTATAGAGCTGCACGTTGTATCTGGCGGTTGTATTTTAAATGTTTGAACTGTGCGTAGGTAACGCGAGAATAATGTCAAGGATGAGAGTTAATAGAGAAACGTTGTTTTAATTTGAATAAAATAAATACGTATTTTATCTTATTCAAATTAAAACAACATTTCTATTGAACTCTCACTCTTGACTCTTGTGATTGGGTTTCAAGCGCACTTGATGCGTATTTTATTATATATATATATATATATATATATATATATATATATATATATATATACACGAGAGTGTATGTGTGATTTTGTGTGTCAAGGTTACATATTTTTTCCGATTGACTGTCGTTTATTTATTACTAGCGTTGGCCGGCTGTTTGGAGGTGTAAAAGAAAAAAGTTTTAGTCGGAAGGTAGGATTGAACCCCGAAGCCTTGACGCAAAGGTGGAAACGAAAGGGAAAACAAGTCTAACACCTAACTATCTTTGCCACGAGGAAAGAGGAAGTAATAAGCGTGTTAAACTAAGGTTTATAAAGTAAAATATACAGGTGCAAGGAAGTGGCGTTGTGTTTGACCTAGTTTTACGCTTCAAGCCAGTTACTGTTTCCCCCGCTTTTCGCTTTTGGAAGACGCGGCGAGCTAGTAAAAGTCGGGAAATTAAATAGACAGGCGACCTCCGTTGTTAAGTCGGACATATCAGTTAGACATGATATAAAATGTTTTAAGAATGGGCAACCCCCCTCCCCGAGAAGGCCTCGGAAAAAAGCCTTTTGCAGACATACACAAAAAGCGAACATGGACACACACACACACACACACACACACACACACACACACACACACACACACACACACACATTTTGCCTTTATATTTTGATGACCTATTTCTTATAATAAATGATTTTACCAAGAATTTTTCATAAGTTTTGGTTTCGGTTTCGATTATATCTGATAGCACTGAAGTTATCTTTTTTTAAAAATAATTTTATCAAAAATTCTTCATAAGTTTTAGTTTCGGTTTCGATTCAAGCTTATGCGCCCAACTTATATCCCCACATGCTTTTATTTTTGAAATTACAACTTTATAATTTGAATAAGAATTGATAGAAAATTGACTGTATAATAACAGATACGAAATTTGCATGAATGAAAATATCATATTTAAGCGTATTTTATGACCGGGCTACGCCGGGAGTCAATGCTAACTTTAATAAATATTTTTTCAGTTTTAACAAAAGAGATACTATAATATTCAGGCGTCTCCATTTCCGCTGAATATCTACAGAATGCCAACATCAATATATTACATATGAAAGAGTCCCCTGTAGAATTTCCACTGATCTCACTAATATATATATATATATATATATATATATATATATATATATATATATATATATATATATATATATATATATATATAGCCAGTAGAGTTTAGTTTCTTAGAAGTACATCCAATGAAACAACATGTGTCTACCAAAGAGTGCTCAATGAGTGAACAGAGCAGGTATATGAAATTTATTTATACAAACATTGATGGCTACATATGTGCATACATGTTTCTGTAATCACCCGCGTTGGGGGATTATGTCTTCAGGCCAAGAATTATCGTCGATAACCCTAGATGATAATTCTTGGCCTGAAGACGTAATCTCCCAACGAGGGTGATTACAGAAACATGCATGTACATATGTAGTCATCAATGTTTGTATAAATTAATTAATTATATATATATATATATATATATATTTATATAAAATGGGTTAATAAATTCCAACGAAAGAAAGATGTATATTGAAATAAGGGAGTAGTCACGAACAATGTGTATTTTTTAACATTATTTTATTATTCCGTGTCTTGGTTATTCATTGAGAATTATGTTTGGATCATTGTAATAATGTTTTTAAGTCATTGAAATCGTTTACGCGCGTTTCAGACGGTCTGTGATGCGTCCTCGTCAGAAATTATATATATATATATATCCTTAAGTACAGATTCTCGAAATCAGCGTAAAACTTCTCGAGTTTGACAAACTACACCTGAAGAAGGTCGGAGGTTACACCGACCGAAACGTTGTGGAAATAGCACTCAAGATGAGAACAGTAATCCGAAGAATCTAAATAATACGAATACTGAATCTTCATTTAAAAAATTCAAGAAACAGAACCTATATATCTATAAAAGTGAGAATGTGTGTGTGTGTGCGTGTGTGTATGTGAGGACACTTCTCAACCTATATACTCACCGAAAATGTGATCTATATACTTGTAGTTTGGTATATAGGGTATTCAGACATGTAAAAAGCATTTTAATTTGTTTTCATCTGGAAAAAAGGGGACCGTATAGAGTAAAAATTGAACAATTTAGGGAGCATAGGATTTTTATTTATCTGTCAACTAACTTGACTCGCTGTCTTTTGGGTTTGTTCCGATCTCAGCTAGAGTATTTTTACAGGAATAGAACAAAAAAAAAAAAAGACACACATATCACTCGCATGAACAAGTCTGAGTTTCTTTCCGTTTTTTTTTAACTTTATTTTTTTTTAAAGAATTTAACGTCACGTTTAATACCGGGCAACGCCGGGTACATGTTCTGCTATCGAGTAACGTGGTTAAGAAATAAGACAGGAAGGAAGTGAAAGTAAGAAAAGTGACTATTACTTTACTTTAGCTGCTCACTGGAGCACAGATTATACGACAAGGCTCACTTACCCTCTTCAAAGGAAGCAATTTAAGTTCTATTTTCCGTCCTTTTCGAACACCTAGCAAGAATTACGTGCCCTTAATTTTTTTCTTTTTGGCGGTGCGCATTTTTTTGTTTGTTTTTAGATAGAGGTATCGGTGAGGGCGTGGAAAATTGGATGCGAAAATCGGATTCGTTATTTCGATTCGATCCATTTCAGGTTTCCGCTGGAGTGAGTTAGGCCGTGATGTAATGGGTGACATTCGTTACTTATTTAATAAAAAATAGATTGGTAAATTAGGTTTCCATTAGAAAAATAGATCTTTAATTTATTCTCATTGGACGTCCCATACATACAGTGGCGCCAAAAAGAAAGCCCGCACTTGTCATTTTTTTTTCTAAAACCACAAATTAAAGCTAAATTTAATGTAACTGTTTAAACAACCTATACCTCATTTGATTTACTTTTATTCCTCTATAATTTTGCCTGTTCGTATTTGACTTTTAATTGTTGGTTAAGAAATATATATAATACTTGTAATAAGCTCTACTCTCTATTGTGCTTGTATTGAGCGTTTTTATTTGGGATTAATATATCGATATATGAATACTAATATATACAATAAATACAGTCAATCGTTTAATGTTGCTAAATTCAACTTCGACTAAAGTAAATATCGACAAATCGGTATTTAACCGGTTAAATTCTATTTCAGACACGTACTTTTAAGAGTTAAATGAATTCCGCTATCATTATTGAAAAAAATGTATTAATGCACGTAAAATAACGAGGGGATTATTGTACAGAATTCGATTTGATTTATTAATTTAAAAAAATTAACGATAACACTTTGGAAAGTGTCATCGTTAATATTTTATAATCAATGAATTTGCTTACCGAATCGAATTCTGTACATTGTACAAGAATAACCTCGTTTTTTTTTTTTAGAGATACGTATATAATTTACTTTGTCTCGTTCCAAAACTGTATCAGTATCGAATTATGAATTTTAATCGATTTATATACTGCAGGAAGGAATATCGAAAATTCAAAATATAATGGTTACAGTTGTGATTTTTTTTAGATGATTGTTTATATTACTTGTATTTGGAAATAACAACCGACATGCCTGATGAAGGTCGAAGGTCACCTCTTTCAACTTTGACCTCTTGGCAGACAAATTTTCGCCCCCAAACCGATTGAAAAGCTTGCTGCATGTCTGAATACTCTTTATGTAAAATTTCAAATATTTAGACCCAAAATTGGCTTAATAGTTTACTAGAGAACGCAAAGGTAAAATCTTTTGAACTTTGCCCTCTTGGCAGCTCAAATGTTCAGCCAAAAACCAATTAAAAAGCTTGTCCTATGTCTGAATACACTTTATGTAAAATTTGAAATGTTTAGACCAAAAATTGGCTGAGTAATTTGGTAGAGACCTCAGAGGTCAATGTTTTTAAGCTTTGACCCCAAATTTTGACCCCTTAACATTTATTGTTTTGTGGGCAGATCAAGTAAAATGTCCAAGGAACCTACATCTAAAATTTTAAGTGTTTACCCCTAAAATTGGCGAAGGAGTTTGGTAGAGTTTTCACAGGTCAAATCGTTGAACTTTGACTCTTTGACAGCCAAATTTCTAGCCGAAAACCGATTAAAAAGATATTCCCAAATCTCAATACCTTTTATGTCAAATTTCGAGTCTGTAGACTGAAAATTGACAGAGTAGTCTGCTAAGGAAATGTACACCCACAGACACACGCACAGAGACACTTTCACTTTTATAGATATGTAGAAAGATATAATTTTTATGTAACTTCATTCATACCACATAAAGGATACCGTATATAATATAACTGATAAGTCACACCGATATATGCGCGTCATTTTTTTATTTAATTCCATTATATATATATATTCCATTATATATATATATATATATATATATATATATATATATATATATATATATATATATATATATATATATATATATATACGTGTGAGGGGGTTGAATGCTCCATAATTATCTTTTTGTCCGGACCATTCGCATTTCCTAATCGGAACAGATAGCTTTTGCTTCAGTGGATTTACATTTTCTTTCCATTGAATTCCCAAATATCCATAAAATCTTGAATTTTCCAATTCCAAGTCGACCCTATCATATTTAGCAATTCATTTGCCTTGTTTCCTATCCATAAGTCTGTTTCGCCCTTCGTTTAACTCATTTACAATCCCTTAGGTTCCCCTCCTTTTTTTTTCATGCGAACACTTAATGTCAGAGTCTTTTAGTCTGTTGTTTTGATCTTGTTACCAGAAGTGCTATAACAAACAAACAAAAAATAACACACACACACACACACACACACACACACACACACACACACACACACACACACACACACACACACACACACACATATATATGCATGTATGTGAAGACGTTAAAGAATTATTGAAGGATTCTTTAAAAGTAATCTATGAGATGGACAAAGCTCAAACACAAAATAACGGACACACACAATATATATATATATATATATATATATATATATATATATATATATATATATATATATATATATAAGCGAAAATGTGTGTATGTATGTTCGCTTTTTGTGTATGTCCAAGAAGTCTTTTTTCCGAGAAGCGGTCGGTCGGCTCACAAAACTTTTTATATCACATATAAATCATAATATCTACGAGTTAACAACGGAGGTCGCCTGTCTATTAAATTTGCTCGACTTTGACAAGATAAATATTCAACATTTTTCCCTCGCCGTATGTGGATTAGGCTTTTTCGTATAATAAAAGCGACACTAATTCTGGCGGTATTTTTTTCCGGTCGCGATCGCCGGAAATGTCCGAAAGCAATCAGCTTTGATCAATGTTGAAATATTTTTCTTATATCAGACAATTGCTATTCAATTTGGGCAATCCCCTTTTCATGGGGAGCTGGTCCCCCCCCCAACATCTTGGGAAAATAAAAATAAAAAAAGCGTTCCCGCAGTAAATGAAATACTACACCGCAGTCAAAGTTGAACTCATGTAGTCATAAAAACGTGCACCTGCCAATTCTTAATACTTAAATAAATTCAAACGTGTTTTCGCTAGTATTTCGAGGTGGACCAATGGTTAATGTCGCACGTTTTTTTCACACTTTAATTTCCAACTTTGCCTCAAGGGTTCGGGTTCGATCCTCATACTTACCTACCAAATCTTTTATCATTTTAAACCCCCTCCCGCGGAGCAACGCCGGGTACCCCCCTAGTATAATATAAAGGTGAACGTCTGTGTGTGTGTGTGCCTGGTAACGAATAGGCTCCTATATGGTAGACTATTATAGAAAACTGATGCCATATAATGATAGACGATGTATCGAGACACAGGAATGGGTAATTTTGATCTGGCATAATGATGATTCATTAAAATTGTGGGGTCTGCATATGAGCCTTGTCCACAAAGTATGGAAATAAAAATTAAAAAAAAAAAAAAAAACGTTTACAAGTGTTTTTAATATAGATGTACATAAGAATACTTTGATAAGTATGTTTTAAGTTAAATAGGGATAGTATAATAAAATTGTGGGGTCTGCGTTCGCGCCTGGCCTCCATAGAATGGAAATAGGCACAAACTTTAATAAAGACTTTTCATATCTATCTGCGTAAGTATACTTTGATAATTATGTTTCAGTTTGAAGAAATATGGTATAATAAAATTATGGGGTGTTCGTTCTCGCCTGACCTCCATAGAATGTAAATATGTCACAAAGTTTGACAAGTTTTTTTTAATATAGATCCACAGAATATTGTGAGAAGTGTTTCAGTGTGAACATGTATGGTATAATAAATTATGGGGTATATCTATATTATTTTTACTTTCATCATATTAGCTTTGGTTTTGATACCCCCAAATTCAACCCAAATTTACAACCCTTCCTTTTCATAACCTATCATACTTTCATAAATTAGAGTCCATTTTCTGTAGGCTGTTTTTGAACCCAGTCAACGACGGGTACTTTTGCTACTATATATATATATATATATATATATATATATATGTGTGTGTGTGTGTGTGTGTGTGTGTGTGTGTGTGTGTGTGTGTGACTGTACTGCTGTATTTTATTAGATGTAATTCCCGTAAATTAAAGCATCTATTAAAAAAAGATCATTGATATTCAGTATGTTATTATGTTATCATTTTTATTTATTTATTTATTTATATAAGTATGATAGGCTACATATATGCATACGTGTTTCAGTTCAACACTATCAGACCAATTCTTGCAATAAAATCAAAGTTGTTTTTTGTATGTATGCACATATGTATCCAATAATGTTTGTATCAATAAAAATAGTATTATTCTCTCTTCTTATATATATATATATATATATATATATATATATATATATATATATATATATATATATATATATATCAGGTTAAAAGTATTCAAGAGTAATAACTAGTGAATTTACTGAGGTTATCAAGAGTACTGACTAAAAGAAATGCAAGATATATCTTTATTAATATAAACATATTTACATAATAGCGGCACTGAACATGCTGATGTTTTAGGCAAGGGAACAATGAGGATGCTAAAAAGAGCTCTCGGTTGGTTTCATTAAAAAGCAGGTGAATGTTGGCACTTGGTTTGGCTGCCCCATACCTAGCGTTACAATCTCTAAAGAAAGAAAATTAAAAAATGTTTTAGGACAAGTGGTTGTCGGTTAAAACCAGAAGTCGTCGTCCGGTGAATTAATAAATGGTTGATTCCCACAGAAGAAACTAGTTATGTATGTGCATTTGTTTATATACTAGTAAAGCTATCCGGCGTTACACGGGTCCATAGAAAATCAAAACCGAAAAGTCATACCTATATATTAAAATATATTCAAACTCTTATCTACCTATCGCAATCAAGCTCTCTATGTTCTCTATTTCTCCCTCTTCTTGTGTTTAACTTCTGTTTCCTCCACCTTTTCTCAACATTGCCCAATCTATTCCCCTCTATTATTTTCATATATATATATATATATATATATATATATATATATATATATATATATATATATATATATTTACAAAACAATAATGTAAGTCATTCACATGAGTTTGCAGTTTCAAACACATTGTTCCCGAGCAACACCGAGTTTCTTTGACCATTTCCGCAAAAATATAATGAATTTAAAACAAATCATTTTAATATATTCGCTGGCAACGCCGAGTTCCTTATCTTTTTCTCTCCCCTTTAATAATATAATGAAAACTATATTTATTTTTGTAGTTTTCTGTGCAATGCTGAGATTCTTAGCTTCCTTGATCCATCAAGCATATACCACATATTGCTTCCTAGATCAATCACCGCTGGTTACGTCATATCTGGGGGAATTCCCGATTCCCTGCGTGCGTGCGTGCGTGCCTGCAATCTACCGATTTCTCAGGCCCCAATGGTCAAGATCATCATTTCAGTTTCTGTTACCTATTCTCAAGGTGACATATGTTGCCAGTTTTCCACCAAACAATGAAATTTATATATCGGTTTCATGGAAAATAATAACATTCGTTACTTAACTCTTCCTTTCAGCAGGGTGGCTGCTGATGCCCGGGCATACAATAATACTTAACAAATAAGCACAAGCACACTTGATAAGTGGTGACCTCCATGTAAAAAAAAAAGATGCTAGAAAACGGTGTTACACGCCCGTCATTTTATTCCTGTTTTTAATTTTTATACAAAGAGATTGTTGTCTGCCTGTCACAATTTTTTCGTCAGTCACATTTTTTTAAAAGTAATAAATACATTTCGGAAATTTGTTTCATTTCAAAATATCAATCTTAACTATTTTTAGAAACTGAAAACATGGTATTAACCCTTTATAACCTGAATTATAGAGGATTAAAAAAAAGATTGTTTTTTATATGGCGGAATGTAAATAATATACAGTTGCAATCTGGAGGACTTTGTCATCTACCTAGATACTGAACTAATACGTATAAGGCGTGTTTGAATCGATTCTCACTTTACGCTAAAATATGATATTTTAATTTATGTAGATTTCCCATCTATTATTATAGAGTCAATTTTCTATCGCGTCTTTTATATATAATAAGGAGGTGATTTAAAAAACAAATAAAAAAATATCCGTATGAATCGAAACCGAAACCAAAACTTATGAATATATATATATATATATATATATATATATATATATATATATATATATATATATATATAAACTTCTTTACAGTTAACGAAAAACATTAAGAAATTATTTACGTGCGGAGCTTGAACCTACAGGCCACGTCATGCAAAAAAACAACAACAAAAAAAACAAAACAAAAAAAAACACGCTATCAACTTACTCACAGTAGAATTTTCACCACCCGTTGTTGTATCATTGTTGCTAAGCAACGACATGGAAAAATGGCTTTATCGATGATAGATAACGGTTTCGATTTTCGATTATCGGTAATTATCGGGGGGGATATTCTGAAACAAAACTTAACTAAGATCACTCCCAGACTTATACACTAAAGTCCTATAAATTTTCAAGAAAATCTGTTCAGCGGTTTCGGAGTCTAGAAAGTCGAACTCACACACAGACACAGTTGCATTTATATATAGATAAATAGATATATAGATAGCTATTCATTTATTTATGACTGAATAAATTAATTCACACAGGTCATAAAGGGTTTATAGTAAAATAATACATTTCCAAGCAAAGAAAGCAGATGCCATGATCGGAAATCGAAACCAGAACATTATGCCTTTAATTATTACGTTCTACTAATTTAGTTATTTAGATATTCTCATAAATAGAGTTTACCACATTACCTTACCCAAATAATTAGTTCTTTAGCATGACGTCATAGATTGATGTATAGTATATTACGTAAAATATTCTAAAATATGACTTCAAACATAAGCGATAATCTATACAAATTAAAAAGTAAACATATGCACGTCTGCCTGTGTGTAAATATTTAACCGATAAACTCTTAAACTGCTGGTCACATAATACTGAAATAGCAAGAAATCGTAATCATACAGCAAGCATGGTTCATAACGAGTCAAATCCTTGTTTGGATGCATGAATAACGCGTACAGATTTTCGGCAAGTTGAAATACAAAATGTTCATTTATACTTGTTGACATATTTCTATTAGTTTTATGCATGCGCAAATTCATTTATATGTTTGAAGTGGTTTAATTTTAAATCTTCCTTATCTATCTGTTGATAGCCCAAGCTGTAGGGCACGCAGCTGGAGCTCTAATGTTTTGGTTTCAATTCTAGATAATGGCATCCGAGACATTTTTTAAAGCTTTTGGTTGGTTGGTTGTTTTTGTTTTACAGCATATCAACCTTTTTCAGGTTATTTAATGCCGAATCTAGTTATTTTGAGGAACGATTTTTAATGGAGTATATTTTTTTTAAGTCAGATTCTATTTAACCCATAGTTGGGACCCTAACAAGTACTACCACTCCGGGTCAGAGTGGCCTGGGAGCAATGGCAATTAAAGGGTGGCTCCACACTCCCGTAAAGTGGGGCCTCACCATCAGATATAGTTTTAGGTCATATCCAGGACCTTTTAAAGCTTTTGAAATCAGTTATATATATATATATATATATATATATATATATATATATATATATATATATATAACTACTTCATTTACTCACAAAATTAATGTAAGAAAGTATGAATTTATGTGTAAACTTTAAGTATTTACTTCAAAAGTGCTCAATGCGTAGGTAGAGCTAGTTAGTAAGTTATAAAATATATATGGCGATTAAGCTACACTGAATATTCCGCGTTTCATCCACTGTAGGTCTCTTCAGGCTTATGCGCGAATTTTATTGTTGTCTGTCGTTTTTATATACGCACCTTCTATATATATATATATATATATATATATATATATATATATATATATATATGTATGTATGTATGTATGTGTATGTGTATATATATATATATATATGATCTTGGATAGAGAATAGAATGGGAAATAGGTATATTGGATGATCTCTATTACCGAACATTTTTTTATTCTATCCAAATATCCCCGCAATTTTAGTCACTCAATTATGGAATGTATTTGCATATACATTTTGTTGTTATCTCGTGAATTTGCACCAAACTGACCTAGCTTTTATCAACTTCCTGTCTGTCAAATATTCTTCCGGTTCATCAATCAGTTTTTATCTATGGCCGCCAATGTCTGAAGATAAACATAGTTGCGATGTGGCATCATTTCAACACTTCAAGCCAAAGTTCAACTACAGGGTATGATTAGATCATTACAGAGTAATCTTTATATATAATTATATATATATATATATATATATATATATATATATATATATATATATATATATATATATATATATATTACAGCGCTATGCCAGTCCGTTAATCGTACTGCTAATATACTTTTTCTAAAGAGTAAAAATTAAACTTGCTTTGTATACGAGTAAAAAAGTTACTAGACTTGAAAATTTAATTCTTATTTGAAATCATTGAAATGAAACTTTTATACGAGAAAAAGTAAATAGCCTTATGTATCGATAAGGGGAAAAAGATTATCCGACAAGAAGGCGAAACTAATAGGTAAGACAAAACTAAGAGATGAGAAAAAGAAGACAAAACTAATCGACAAGAAGATAAAACAGGAGATAATAAAAAGACAAAATTAGTCGATGCGAAGACAAAACTATTAGATAAAAAGACAAAACGTATAGGTATAAAAAAAGAATACAAAACTAATCGATAAAAATACAAAACCTATAACAAAGAAACAAGAGAAAAAACCTAATCGATGAGAAAACAAAACTAATAGATAAGGCATAAGAGAGAAAATTGATCGATTAAAAAACTAAGACATAAGACGACGAAATTAATAGATGAGAAAAAAACAAAACTAATCGACGAGAAGTCAAAACTAATTGATAGGAAAACTAAAAGAATAGATAAAAAAAAGGAACTGCTAACTAATTTATAAGAAAAAACAAACAGATAAGAAAACAAAACAAAACAAATAGATGACAAGACAAAACTAATCGACGAGAAGTCAAAACTAATAGATAAGAAAACAAAAAGAATAGATAAGAAAAAGGAACTGCTAACTAATTTATAAGAAAAAACAAACAGATAATAAAACAAAAAACAAATAGATGACAAGACAAAACTAATAGATAAATCGATGAGAAGAACAAACTAATAGATAAAAAGAGAACTTTAATTGCTGAGAAGACAAAACTAATAGATAAGGACTACAAGAGAAAAATAATCGATGACAAAAACTAACTGATAAGAAGACAGGACTACTAGATAATTAAAGGACAAAAACTAATTGATGAGATAACGAAGCTAATAGATAATCAGACACGATTAATCTATGAGTAAAATAAGGCAAAACTAATTTTTATAAAGACATAACTAATCGACAAGAAAAGGAAAGGAAGATTCTCTTTCTTCCTCCCTCTTTTCGTTCTGTTTTAATAATAATAATTATAATAATAATGATAATAATAAAAATTATGATGATAATAATAATAAAAACAATAATAATAACAAGAACAAGAACAACCACAACAACAACAATAATAATAATAATAATAATAAAAATGATAATAATAATAATAACAATAACAACAACAACGACAATAATAATAATAACAACAACAATAATGACAATAATAATAATAACAATAATAACAATAATAATAGCAATAATAATAATAACAATAACAACAACGACAATAATAATAACAATAATAATAACAATAACAACAACAACGACAATAATAATAATAATAATAATAATAATAATAATAACAATTACAACAACAACGACAATACTACTACTACTAATAATAATACTAATGAAATATTTATGTCGATATTCTTTTCTTATTTATTATTGCCACAGATCAATGAGATTAAGCCTTCTCGTTTTTTTTTCATAAATTTAGATTTGCATACGTGATTATTCTTTCTTTTCTTTTATCATTATCATTTATCATCAAGATTATTCTTATTTTTCTTTCATCATTAAAATTGAATTGGCATATGTGATTATTGAAGCGAGTTGGACACCTAATCTAACTTTCATTATATAGATTGGAAAAAAAATGGACTGACAACCTGCGTGTGCTAAGTTCGAATTCAGGTAGTTTCACCGAAACGCTTCTACTTAGAGACGTTGGCAACCTTAACGTTGTTCTTCCCTCGTAAGTATCCGATACCCTTCCAGAAAGAATTCTTAGTAGAAAGATACCATGCCAGTCCGTATGAATCGAAATCGATTGCTTCTTATGCGATTTTTTTCAGTCTTAAAAACTGAGAGTTTATTTTTTGGCGAATGTCTTTTGGTGTTTTCAGAATCAGCGGTTGTTCGTTATTACACATTTCTTGAGTGACATTGCGTACCTAGTCGTACCTTTGTCGTGCCTAAGCCGCAACCAAAGAAAAGGAAACCTCACACTATCTAGCATAACCATACTAAATCCGATTTGAAAATCTATATATCTATAAAAGTAAGAACGTGTGTGTGTGTGTGTGTGAGAGAGAGAAAGAGAGAGAGAGAGACAGACAGACATACAGACAGACTGACAGACAGAGAGAAACAGACAGAGGACAATTCTCAATCCATATACTCAATAGATTTTTGATCTACAGACTTGAAATTTGGTATATAGGATATTCAGACACCTAGAAAACTTTTTAATTGATTTTCATCCGGAAAAAAATACGGACTGCTAAGGGGTCAACATTGAGTAATTGGTACGTGGAGATGGTCGGAATAACAGTTTCACGAATGCGAATAAGTGAATGATTCATTTAACAGATTCATTATGTAAAAAATAAGTAGGTTTGAATAAAGGTTTTAAAGATCGTGTAAAGCTGGCCTAATTGTTATTGAACTTGACTAACTACCTTCAGGTTCTGGTTTCGATGTTAGCTGGAGTATTTTCTTTTTTTTTTTTTACTTACAAGAAATGAACTGTTTAGAAAAAAAACATAATACTCGCATGTACAGTTTCTGTAAGAAATGAAATACAATATTTATGCATATTTTACGAACGAGCAATGCTGGGACTCTGCTAATAAAGTAAAATATACTATTTTGGAAATTAAAAAAAAAACGAAACTTGCCAATGTTCATATTCCAAAAAAATATTAGGCTGTCTGGAAAGTTCGTGCCGATTTCTAGTAGTTCAGAGGTCACACGTAAGAGTATATCCGATTATTGACATACGAGGTGTCTTAATAAGTTCCCAAATATTTTATACAGACATTTAAAATTGCCGTAAACTCTTAACAAATCAGTATGTCATTGCTATACATCTCATGAGATGACTGATCAATTTTTATGATTTCAGGTTCAAATGAACAGTTAAAGATGGAATTGGACTACACCTTACTAAAACCTGATTGCTAGCGAATTTCAAAAATGCAATCTGGACGTAAAAACACTTTAGAAGAACGATGTGCAATAAAATTATGTTTTAAACTTGGTAAAAATGCCACGGAATCGTATGGAATGATTCAGACTGCTTTTGGACCATCTAGCATGAATCGAACATCAGTTTTTGAGCGGCATAAGCGGTCAAGGAAGGCAGGGAGTCTGTGAGAGATGATGAAAGATGTGGGTGGAGTAAGGAACTCAAAACACGCGAGTTGATTGGCCAAATAAAGAATTTCATGTATAAGGACCGTCTTGTGTCTATAGAGACAATAGCACAGTTTCATGTCCCCATAAGAATCAGTCTCGAAATCAATAATTTAGAACGAAATCAGTAATATTTTTCGGAATCGAGAAAAATTATGAAATCGCCCCATCACTAATGCATATATACGTGTGCGTGCGGACGTGAGTGTGTGGATGTGGGTATATATATATATATATATATATATATATATATATATATATATATATATAAGAGCAAATAGTTAATAAAACATGTTAAAAAACACTTGTAAAAAGAGTTAAAACATATTTAATTTGAAAAAAAAAAACAAAAAAAAAACACTATATAAGTGGGTAGTCCTTAATTCGCGGAGTTTCGAAGAAATACTTTCTTTCTCATCAGAGAGTAGGAATTAGCAAAATGCGGGATCGGATTTTGCATGCAAAATTATTTGATGAAACTGCAAGTAAGTCAAAGATCTAACGTGATAACAAAAAGTGAAGCATATGGAATAGGGCGAAGAAAAAGGTGATTTCACGTGATAACAAAAAGTGAAGCAGAGGTAACATGGTGAAGAAAAAGGTAATTTCACGTGAATGGATAGTCTGGTGAAAGGTAAAGTATCCAATAACGGTAAAATCCAAAATTGTAAATCCAAGAAAGTTAGTTAATTTTCCATTCGCACAAGTAAAATCCAAGGAAATCGCGTAATTGGAAGATGGTCCAAAATAATCCAAAAAGCTGAAATCCGTGGAATAATTCACAAATAGAGACAAGGAAAATGGGAAAGAATTCCAATAATATTATTAAAAGAAAAATTAAGATATGCGTTGATCTTAGCTACCGAGACAAAGTGTAATTAAGAAAAGTAAGTGAAGAAGAAGAGAAAATAAAAAAAAGGTTGAATGGTGATTGAATTAAATATAAAATAGAAAAGTAAATGTCAAATATATATATATATATATATATATATATATATATATATATATATATATATATATATATATATATACACTGTGTGGGAACTGTACACATAATTATTTGCGAGGATTTGAAGATGCGGAAGGTTTACGTGAAGTTTGTTCCAAGAGTGCTCAGAGAAGATCAGTACGATAGATGTCATGACCAAAATGGGCAACAAGACAGTTCCCCACCCTCACTATAGTCCAGAGCTCACTCCGTGTGACTTTTGGTCATTCCCAACGCTCAAGGAAAACCTTAGATGCTGTCGTTATTAAACAATTGAGGAGATGAAATATGTTGTGATGAGGGTCACTGACACGCTCACACAATAGGACTTCCATGGACCCTTCCAGAAGTTGTCGGAACGGTTCACCAAGTGCATTGCAGCCGAAGGAGATTACTTCGAAGGGGACTAGAGTTTCATGTGTTTACTAGCAATAAAAGTATCCACACGAAAAAAAAATAACCTGAAAACTTATTAAAGACACCTTTTAAATAATATATTTACATTTTCACTTAGACCGTATTTTTGCTGTTTTCGAAAGAGGAACTTAAAAATTATTAAACTTACGAGGGTCGTTCCAAAAATAAAGCCTCTTATTTTTTAATTAAAAAAAATTGACTAGCTACGAAGACGGGAGTGGTACCATTAAAACGAGCGACGTTTTGCGCTCCAGAATTCAGTTTTCTACATAGTCACCACCATTCTCAATGACCTTTTGCCAGCGATTAACAATGACTGTGAATGGGTGTCCGGGACGTGCTTTGTTCTACAAGCGTAAGCCTCCTATTTTATAACTCAAAAAGTTGAAGAGCTACAAAAAACGGGAGTGGTACAATTAAAACGTTTGATATACCCCGAAACGATTACTTTGCAGCAGACAATATTACTCAAGTCTAAAATGATTTCCGGTTTTAAACTTAATGCACGGGTAGAATATGCTAGCTCAAAATGATTTTTTTTACATAGGCATAACCACTTATCAAGGCCAAGAGACCACTCGAGGATAAGAGTTAAGAGTGTACAGTAGTCAATTGAACAATATAGTAATCGTTAGTAATGGAAATTCGGTAAATTTGTTAACTTAAGTGGAACGACTCATCAAGAACTTGTAGTCAGCTGGAAAACAGGAAAACGGAAGACAATTCCACAGGCGTGCAGTTCTAAGAAAGAAACTTTGTTCATGGAATCTACGTTTAGGTTTAGGCACAGATAAAGAATGGGAGGAATTATTGATAGTGTTTTCAGTTAGACGAGTGTTTCTTGTGAAAGTTTGACGGGTGAGGACCATAGATTGAAGCTCTGTCTAACACTTTCCATAAAAATAACGATAAAGCAGAGAAAAACTCGCAACATCTCTTCTGTGAGATAGAGGTTGCAGGGAAGAGAAAAGGACATCTCCTACGAGGCTACGAAGTCTATTTTGAACTCTATCAAGGCAGGACAAGTCCTTTCTAGCAGCCCAGATGAATTAAGAGGAAAATAATTTGATCTTACGTACTATCAGACAAAAGTAATTGTGTATGACAAAAATTATGGAAAATTATCGAGTAAGTTTTAGTTATAAATAAAATTTATTTCTTATTCATATTTTCGAATATAAGTTGAAGCAACGCAGTTATGTGCCTTTAAACCAACAAATCAACACGCTATAGAAGATTATCTCCCTTATAATATTAAGATAGCATGCGATGCTGTGGGTCGGAGTTCGTTGACTCCGAATAGTAAATTATTTTTATCTGTTACTAGCAAGTCGCCCGATGTTACCCGGTGGAAAAATACACATAAATATTATATTTTAATTCATAAACTGAGACATTTGCATGCGAGTATTATGTTTTTCTAAATAGTTCACTTATTGTAAAAAAAAAATATTCGAGCTGAGATCGAAACCAAAACCTAAAGAGAGTGACTAAAGTACGGCAATCATTAGGCCTGCTTGACACGATCTTTAAAAGTGTTTCCAGACTTACTAACTTTTAACATAGTGAGTTTGTCATATGAACTATTAACGCATGCGCATTCGTGAAACAGCAAACATATAAACATCCGACGATTCCCACGTATAAATTTTTCAATTTTGACCCGTTTTTACGGGTGAAAACCGATTAAAAAGTTTTCCACATGTCTGAATATCTAATATATCAAATGTCAAGCCTGTAGATCAAAAAATTCGTTGAGTATATAGGTTTAGAAGTGTCCTCACAGATACGTTATTACTTTTATAGATATATGGATTACAATTTTATTCGATATTTTTTAGCAATTTGTGGCTTGTGAATTTATCTAAATTAGAACTGGATTATCTTCACTTTGATCGACAATACTTAGATGCTTGTTCGAAAGAAGTATTTGTATTAATGTACAAAACAAACAAACAAACAAACAAACAAACAAACAAAACCAAAGCAAAAATGAAAGCAAAATATTAGTTTACAATATATATATATATATATATATATATATATATATATATATATATATATATATAATAAATTCCGCAGCCAAACAACGTCGCAGCTCACAAGAGCCATGACAGTCAACGAACCGGAAAATCATATATATATATATATATATATATATATATATATATATATATATATATATGTGTGTTGTTTCTTTGTTTTTGTTAACGAGACTTTTTGAATGAATCCAATTATTTATACGAAAGTGCCTTTTTACCTTAATGCGCGCTGGAAATAATTTTACCTTTGACCAATTTGGTACCCCCCAAATGGGGAACGGCATACGTATTTGTTGTTGTTGTTTTTTTTTTTGAAAACTATGCGCACATACAAAAAAAAAAGAAAAGAAATAAAAAATAACTAATCAATAATAGACAAATAAATGAACTCCATTTTCGTCAAATAATAGAAATGTCCGTTTGACCAGGTGATCAACAGTTTTATTCGAGTTAATAATTTTTTTTTTTTTAACTAAACAACCTTTAGATTTTCATTAACAAAAGGAAACGGTTATAGTTAATTAATAACGTAATAAAAAATTACTTTTAAATTACTTTAAACAAAAATAAAAGGTTGAGTGAAAACAAAACTAACAAAAGAATAAACGGTGGGAGGAAAAGACAATAAGTTGGAGTGGGATTATTTCATCAACGTTTCCTGTCGGCTGCTAGATTGGACGACTGGTCTGTCATCCTTTGATCTTTTAAACAGCCGCCATGGTGTTTTTTAAAATGTATTTTAACAGCCGCCATGACACTTTATTTTAAAAAAACATTTTTTTTCAATAATCGCCATGGTTGTTTTTAACGTATTTCAACAACCGCAATAGTGCTTTTTTTAAAATAATAAAAAAAAAACCTATTTTGATTTCATTCTATTTTTATTAAAAAAAAAGAAAAATGTTTCCTTTTATTTTTTAATTTTGTAAGGGTTAAGCGTTTGAGGTTGCGGTGTTCATTTCCGATTGTGACATTTGAACAATAACAGGATACGCCATAGACATTTTATCAGATAAAGCTTCAGTTTTCATTTTCACCTTTTCTTTTATTTCTAAAAAGAAAACAACTCTCTAAAAATCACGCTAAAATATTTTTGAGGCGATTTCTTAGATAACAAAAATACGTATTCTTAAAAAGAGAGTTCAAGCGAAAACGGAGAAACAGACTAAATATCAGGGCCTCATGTATGATATGAAAAGAAACTGGAATCTTAGGGAGATATCAATCATACCAGTTATTATAGGTGCCACACACACACACACACACACACACACACACACACACACACACACACATATATATATATATATATATATATATATATATATATATATATATATATATATATATATATATAGGGAGAGAGAGAGACAGAGAGAGAGACAGACAGACAGATAGACAGACAGACAGACAGACTGGCAGATTATACCAGTCGCGACCCGTTGGGTCCGTGTTTGTTATATACACGATTAAATATATAATTTCTAACTTTGACACTCGCTGCTAACTACCTGTTTACAAGAAAGTATTTACTAGCGAATGAATGACGTCATAATTTAGAAATTTAACAAAAGAATCGGTCATATTGTGACGTGATTAAAAAAATATATGAAATTAAACAAATATATGAAATTATCGATATTTTCGGAAGTCTGATTTTAAAGTTTCCAATTTGGGAGGAAGATTTTGGGAAGAGCCAAGTGACATTCTTTGTGAAAATTATTTTGAATTTGTACTTCAATGCGAGAGAGCGATAGAAATATTAGACGAAAAACCCAACTAAAACCAGGAATTCGAAATCATAAATTCATAAAAGAGATACTTTATATGTTTTTAAAGAGTGGCAACCTTGGTTGAAGTGAGTGTCCCTAATGATGGAGGTCTGAACAGATCTGAAAAAGAGAAACACACCAAATAAGGTCCCATGTATAATATGAAAAGAAACTGGAATATTAGGGAGATATCAATCATACCAGTTATTATAGGTACCACAGGGCTTATGAAGAAGAACCTGAAGTCCTACTTAACTAATATTCCTGGTGAACCAAGTGGAAATAAATCCAGACAATTACACTTAAGGGATGAGCGAGGATACTAAAAAGAGCTCTCGGTTGGTTTAAATAAAAAGGAGGGGAATGTTGGCAGCTGGTTTAGTTGGCTCATATCCAGCGTTACAATCTTCAAAAGAAGAAAATTAAAAAAAAAGAGAGAGAGTTCAATTGCCCATAGGAGAAAGCTTTACTACCTATTGGAAAGAGAGCTGGAATGTCTGCTAGACACTGTCCTCACACTGGACGTCTTAACAGAGCTGAAAGGGACAAACAGACCAAATATCAACGTTTAATGTACGATATGAAAAGAAAACTGTTTAAACGTTGTCTTAAGGATAAGTGCTTCCCATCACCCTGGAAAATCTCATCAGATGCCCTGTATTTAAGAATTCAGGTGATCGCTCATCCCCCTCTCAGTACAGGCCAATAAGTCTCCTGTGCGTCATGAGTAAGTTGCTGGACTCTGTGTTAAATAGAGAAGTAATCAACCATCTCAGCAAAAATAACCTTCTTAGTAACACGCAATATAGTTTCCGTTCTGCTAGATCTACAGCAGATGTGCTTATAGTTATATCTCATAGGATTAGCAAATCTCTCGACAGAGGCAACCTTTCTAGAGCAATTGCTCTTGACATATCAAAGCCCTTTGATAGGGTATGGCATAAAGGTTTACTACACAAGATCTCCAGATATGGTATAGCTGGAAATGTCTTCTCAATTATTAAATCATTTCTCTCTGAAAGGTTCATAAGTGTAGTAATTGATGGGCAAAAATCAGAAGTCAATGTATTAATGCTGGATTCCCTCAGGGATCCATCCTGGGCCTAACTCTTTTCCTGATCTAAATTAATGTCTTCCATATCACATCCTTATTACATTCTACACTCGTAGACATTTATGCTTATGACACTACCATCTATGGTAGCACATCTAAGACCGTAAATGACCAATTTCTCTCCGATTCTCTCTCCTCTGATCTTGAGCACGTAGTACCATAGGGAAAGGAGTGGTTGGTTACTTTTAATGCATCTAAAACCAAGCTTCTCTCTTTACATCATCAACACTCTGATCCACATCTGGCATCAGTTGAAATGAATGGCTCTCGTCTTCAGGAGGCCTCAAGTTTTGACAAGCTTGTGGGCTTGACCTTTACTCCTGATCTGAAATGGAACACGTACATCAAATCTGTTGCAAAGGCCGCTGGAAAAATGGTGGGATCCTTCTATTGAGCCAGTAGATATCTCACTGCTGATGCAATTCTCTATTTATATAAGAGCCAGTTACGTCCAAGGATGGAGTTCTCTTGCCACATAGTGGCAGTAGCTGCTAGAAAGGACTTGTCCTGCCTTGATAGAGTTCAAAATTGACTTCGTAGCCTCGTAGGAGATGTCAATTTCATTTGCCTGCAACCTCTATCTCACAGAAGAGATGTTGCGAGTTTGTCTCTGCTTTATCGTTATTTTCATGGAAAGTGTTCGACTGAAGTTATATCTATGCCCCCCCCCTCGCAAAACTTTCACAAGAAACACTCGTCTAACTGAAAACACTATCAATAATTCCCTCCACTCTTTATCTGTGCCTAAACCTAAACGTAGATTCAATGAACAAAGCTTCTTTCATAGAACTGCACGCCTGTTGAATTGTGTTCCATTTTCCTGCTTTCCAGCTGACTACAATATGGTTGTCTTCAAGTCCAACGTAAACAAGTTCTTGATGAGTCGTTCCACTTAAGTTAACAAATTTAGTGAATTTCCATTACTAACGATTACTATATTGTCCAATTGACTACTGTACACTCTTAACCCTTATCCTCGAGTGATCTCTGGGCCTTGATAAGTGGTTATGCCTATGTAAAAAAAGAAAAAAATGGAATCTTAGAGAGATATCAATTATACCAGTTATTATACGTGATACAGAAGAACTTGAAGTCCTGACTAACTAATATTCCTGGTAAGCCAAGTGAAAAAGAAATCCAGACAATTGCACTTAAGGGAACAGCGAGGATACTAAAAAGAGCTCTCGGTTGGTTTCAATAAAAAGCAGGGCAATGTTTGCAGCTGGTTTGGGTGCCCGATACCCAGCATTACAATCTTCAAAGAAAGAAAATGAAAAAGAGAGCTTGAATGCCTACTGGAGAGAACTTGAATGCCTACTATACATTGTCCTCGAATGTCTAACGTGTCTATGTAACGGAGTTTGTCAAGAAAACCTGTCATAAGGACAGATGTCTTTACAGATAAATACAGATTAGATATTTAAAATCAGCTAGTGTTCGAGGCCCAGATAAGGTCTCCTCAGCATGACTAACACACACTGGTATTTGCAAGGAATAGTGCACTTTATCCAAGTGATGTTAACTAAAAGATTTGTCAGGACAACCTGACATGATGATACTTTTCACTACAAGTAAAACCTGACTAAATATTCAAAACCACTGTTAAGGAATAGAGAGAGGGAGAGAGAAAGAGAGAGAGAGAGAGAGAGAGAGGAAGATGGATAAAGAGAGAGAGAGAGAGAGAGAGAGAGAGAGAGAGAGAAGGGAAGAGGTGAATTATAGTGTAGACACGTTGGCCAGAAGTAAAAGATCAGCTGATTTGATTGCGTGTGAGTCATGTGATGAGGTTAGCTGAATCGTTGAGATTTGATTTGGACACAGAAGACAACGGACGGCTTCCCGTTGTCTCCTCCTCTTCACGGGGGGGGGGACGAACGCTGACGTGTGTAGAAGAAGAACCCACACATGCCGATTTCACTTCCACCTTCTGCAGGACATCTGGAGAAAGTGAAATAAAAACTATAGAACTAATTCCTTGTCTTGGAGTGATTG
>NC_136517.1:34115862-34158362 GCF_053919585.1 Euprymna scolopes | reverse complement strand
AGCAGCTCCTGCCCAGATGTGGCAACAGTATTCCATCCTTGGACGTAAGTGGCTCTTATATAGATAGAGAATTGCATCAGCAGTGAGATATCTACTGGATCGATAGAAGGATCCCACCATTTTTCCAGCGGCCTTGGCAACAGATTAGATGTACGTGTTCCATTTAAGATCAGGGGTAGAGATCAAGCCCAGAAGCTTGTCAAAACTTGAGGCCTCCTGAAGACGAGCATCATTCATTTCAATTGATGCCAGATGTGGATCAGAGTGTTGATGATGTAAAGAGAGAAGCTTGGTTTTAGATGCATTAAAAGTAACCAGCCACTCCTTTCCCCATTGTACCACATGCTCAAGATCAGAGGAAAGAGAATCGGAGAGAACTTGGTCGTTTACTGTCTTAGATGTGCTACCATAAATGGTAGTGTCATCAGCATAAATGTCTACAAATGATGAAAGGATGTGATTTGGAAGATCATTAATGTAGATCAGGAAAAGAGTTGGGCCCAGGATGGACCCCTGAGGGACTCCAGCATTAATACTGTGATATATATATATATATATATATATATATATATATATATATATATATATATATATATATATATAGTCTGTTTCACAGCTCATCAGTGCGGCTATATAGGCAACGTCCTTTAGCCGACCACCCAAATGGTAGTCAATGCTTCTCACAATTGCACTATACAGCTGCTGCTGTGTGGATAATGAATTAGCGATGTCTTGTTTACACAAAGAGCGTCGCTTAAGGCGCTAATGAAATCTTCCAATCACTAATATATATATATATATATATATATATATATATATATATATATATATATATATATATATATATATATATACCTCGAATATATATATATGTGTATATATATGTATATATATGTATATATATTTATATGTATATATATATATATATATATATATATATATATATATTAGTGAGTCGATTCCGTTTAAAAATCTTTAAATATACAGTTGCAGAGTTAGTTTTTTTTTTCACCATTTTCTGTTGAGATTGCCGCAAAGATGTATGTATTATCTCTACTCCTATATATATTTTTGTGTATTCATATTAAACACCATTTTTTTCTATTTAATTAAAAAGAAAATACATCTTTGTTATATATGGCTCGTGGAATTGCATTAATCTACAAAAGATCTAGCAGGTGTTCGTCTGAGCTCAAATCTCTGGTCCCCCCTCTCCAATCTTTCACGATAAACACCCGACTAGCTGAAACCACTGTCAAAAATTTTCCCCACTCCATATCTGTGCCAAAATCAAAACTTAGATTCCATGAACAAAGCTTCTTTCTTAGAAGTGCACGCCTGTAGAACTCTGTTCCGGTTGCCTGTTTCCCACCTGACTACAATCTGGATGTCTTCAAGTCCAATCTAAACAAATTCCTGATAAACCGCCCCCTTAAGTAGGACACTTTATCAAATCTCCAATACTAACGTACTGTACACGCAATAACACTTATCCCCGAATGGCTTCCGGGCCTTGAGAAGTGGTGACTACCTTCTAAAAAAAAAAGAAGAGGAATTTGCATTTATTTTAATTAATTCCCTATTAGTTTTTTTGGTTTACTGATGTGATGATCATCTTTAATTAACTATTACGTATAATTATATTCATGCAGATATTTTAAATGATTTATAATTGCGTAATATTTGCGTAAAAAGCTTATAGTAAACACAAACCTCTTTCTATATATATTTATGTATGCGAATATATATTTGTTTAAAAAATTTTGCCTACCAAAATCCTCCGTCAGTTTTTGATCTACAGACATGAAACTTAATATATAGGGTATTCGAACCCATATCAAATTTTATATTTGGGTTTTTGTCGGGGGAAAATCGATTTAAACATTGGGGGGGCTTTCTACCTTTGGAAAATCCTTTAAAATTACCTGTTTAAATTGCAAAATGCAAAAGAAATCAAACAAAAAACTTTTTAGCCAAGAAACACACAGAAAAATTTCCTAAAAATAGCATCCATTTTTCTCTATCGAATTCATTTGCTGTTTTTATTGAAAACTATTTTCTCCCGGATTTTTGATAAAATTTTCCATAAAGGGCCGTGCGTCTCACGTTCGTATATAACAAATTTTTTTTAAAAGATTTCGGTGTGCTAAAAACGAATCTGCAAACCGTTTCCGTCGCAAAAAAATAGTTTTTATGATATGAAGAAATTACTGTTTCGAAAAGTAGGCGATCACTTTTCCATGTAAATTTAACTTAAAATAAGCACCCACTTTCTAGCCACCTGAGAGAGGGGGATTTTTTTCTCATGTTTACTGGCTAAACAGCTTTCGTTTATGCTCGCGCGTAGCATAAATGAAGGCTACGGCTGTGAAATGGGAAATATTCCCAGAGTCCAGGGGTTATTACCATGCAAAAGAAATCAAACAAAACACTTTTTAGCCAAGAAACACACAGAATATGCCCCTCTCTCAGGTGGTCAGAAAGGGGTGCTCATTCTAAGCTAAATTTACATTGAAAAGTGATCGCCCACATTTCGAAAAAGTAATTTCATGAATGTCATGAAAACTTTCTTTTTGCGACGGAAACGGTTTGCAGATTCGTTTTTAGTACACTGAAATCTACAATAAAATATTTCGTTATATACGAACATGAGACGGGCCTTAAAGTAAAATAATACCGGACTTTTGGGGCAGATTTGCCGTTTAGTTGTACAATTATCCTCAAACCAGGTAATCACTAAAAGGGACTCTTAAAAGTCGTCATCTGTATCGAGCAAAAGTTTAAAACCACTGATTATATGTCAGCCTACGTCACAGTAACATATATTGAGTAAGTTTCTAACAGTATTTTGTATAGTTTTTGATTTAAACTCATTTTCCCAAAATTTCCCCAAACTAAAGGTGTTCGATACAGTTTGCCGCCATTTGTATTTTTCAAATATCCCGATAAACACTGCATGTTTTTGAACCGATTGAACATTATACAGTACATAAAAACACTACAATCTTATCCAGTTAGGTAGAACATTTACTTTTCTTTCCTTTGATAAAATTTATTTGTTATATATTTATTTTTTGACAACTTCTTTGTATCTGTGTTTAGTAATACAAACCCTTTTCATTTAGTGTAACGTTTAGTCGGCTCGAAAAACAGTGTTTATCGGTGTATTTGAAAGATACAAATGGTGGCGGACACTGCTGATTACGTTAAGTTTGAGAAAGTGAGTTAAAACTAAAAAACTATACCAAATACTGTCACAAACCCACCGATTATGTCAGCCTATGTGATGGTAACATATATTCAGTGGGGTTTTGACACTGTATTTTATAGTTTTTAGTTTTCAACTTACTTTCACAAACTTAACGTAATCAACAGAGTCTACAACCATTTCTGTTTTTCGAACCGATTAAAAATTTTACATTACATAAAAACACTAAAAAATTATCCATTTAGGTAGAAACATAACTTACCTTACCTTTAGTTTTATTTATTTGTTTTTGGACAACTTTTTCGAATCTGTGTATCGTAACCCCCCCCAATCACTCAAATATCAATTACTAACTCACATTTTTGTATACAGAAAAAAAAAGAAAAAAAAACATTTAGCGTTTCCACATTTTTGCTACGTTCAGCTTTATCCACTGATTGTTGGTCGAGCCTAAGCCATGATTGACGGTAATCCCGAGGATCAGGATCCAATTCTGCAAGAGTACCATTTTTTTTTTCATTTTCGCCTTTTTTATTTTACTTTCTGGAGTGGATTGCTATACTAAGAATATAAGAAACATGCATTTTCTCTTTTTATTAGGATTTTCCATTCCACCAAATTGAGCCACAGCAACGCGTGGCAGTGTACAGCTAGTATATATATATATATATATATATATATATATATATATATATGAGAAATTTAATATATATATATGAGAAATTTAATTTAAACTGTAAATTAAAATTAATTTGCAACAAATTTATTATAGAATACAAATAAAATACTTAAATATGTTTCTTATTCCAATTTCAATGAATAGCTCATATCAGAGGGAAGTAGTTTGCAAAATGAGATTTATGGGCTGGATTTAAATTTTGCTGTCTCGTACATAAATTGAAAACTACAAATTATGAAAACAATAATAGTGTTGCAGTTAATAAAATTAATAAAATGCAGAAAAGTCACAGGGAGCAAGATCTGGACTATAGGGAGGGTGGGGAACTGTCTTGATGCCTATCTTGGTCAAATAGTCTGTGACACGAACGTAGTTGTGGACTGGTGCATTGTCCTGGTGAGAAATGCTACTAACCTGATTCCTGCACTCCCTTAAAGCCTCAACATAGTATTCCTGTCTGTCTAGTGGGTAATGAGCCTTACCTCTTTATCCTAACTGTTGGCTACATGGACCAGCGGATAAAGAGGTCAGGCTCATTACTCTGGGGTCTCGATTTCGAATCTCGCTAGATTCAGCCACTCTGATGAGTCGTAGACGACGAAACACGTGTCAGTGGATAATTATATTTAAAAAATAATATATATATATATATATATACATATATATATATATATATATATATATATATATATATATATATATATATATATATATATATATATATCTATATATCTCGCTCCCTACGTGGGGGTAGGTACCAAATTGATTAAAGGGAAAATTATTACCAACTCGCATTTAGGTAAAAAGGCATTTTCGTAAATAATTGAATTCTTTCAAAACGTATCACAAAAAGAAAAACTAATAACACACACACACACACACACATATATATATATATATATATATATATATATATATATATATATATATATATATATATATATATATCCGGTGTGTCAACGTGATTATTCCGTCAGATCCCCGAAGTTAATGACTTGGTTTAAAAATATAAAAAACAAAGATAAATGTACGTTTATACAGTTTGACATCATAGACTTGAAGTGAATAGTATCAGTAAAATAAAGAATTGCCTTTTAGAAAGGTTTTATTAACTGTAAAATACACGTACGCTCTTGAAAGGATCGAGCGGGAAAATGAAACAGAGGGCGCTTTTATTATGAATGTCAATCCCAAGGGGGATAACTCTTAACAACAAATTAAATCATAACATTTTCCCCGTCCTAAAGTATTCAAGTAAGGGGTAATTAATTATAGACAAATTTTTTTTTTTTTTTTTTACAATCACATAAGAATCATTTTATTTACAAATAACATATGAACCCAAACTGCAGTTTTTTCAGTATTTAGTCACAAAATCCTTATATTTACTAGGGAATTGTCGAACTCGGGACGACCTCCGCACAGATTGGCAGGAATGCTGATTTTCAGTATTATTTTTTAGTGAAATCTGATTTTCTTCAAGATCAGACGATTGATTTTTGTCTTCCTCATGACCAATGTTTTCATTAGTAGAAGGTTCAAATAAAGTCTCTGAAGTAGTAGGATTATTATTAGAGTTTTCTTCATTTGATGAGTTTGGAGCTAAGTCTCGAACGTTGACAGTGGTTTCAGTACCAGAAGGTAGTTGAACATAAGCGTAGTGGGGGTTGACATCTATTAGGGTGGCAGGCGTTACAGGAGGGTCATGTTTACTTGTTTTAGTGTGGTTTCTAATATATATTGGGCCTGGTTTAACCCAAGAAGGAATTGAAATTCCGGAAGCAGATTTACGACTATATTTAAACAGTCTATCATGGGGAGTCATATTAGTGGCAGTACAAAGTAATGATCTAATTGAATGAAGTGCGTCCGGTAGTATGTCTTCCCAATAAGGTAGTTTCATTTGATTAGAATGTAATGTTGTTTGAATGGCCTTCCATAAGGTACCGTTGAGTTTTTCAATCTGTCCATTACCTTCAGGATGATACCTACTTGTTTTAGAAGTAGCAATTCCTTTTTTGTGTAAAAAATCCTTTATTTCTCTTGCAAAGAAATCAGAAGCACGGTCAGTATGTATCATGTCAGGCAAACCAAAAATTGAAAAGAGTTTGTTTAGACAGTGGATAATGGTTTTGCTTGTCATATCTCTGCAAGGAAAAGCGAAAGGAAAACGGGAATACTCATCAATTAGAGTAAGTAGATATTTGTTGCCATGTATAGAAGTAGGTAGAGGGCCTTTAAAATCAAGATTTAATCGTTGAAAAGGTAATATGGCTTGAATGAGAGTCCCTCCATTGGTATTGGCGAATTTGGGTTTCAGTAATTGACAGGATGAGCAAGAGTCAGTAATATTCTTAATTTGATCCAAAGTAAAAGGGAGGTTCCTCGTTCTTATAAAATGGCTTAATCTTGAAACACCAGGATGACATAATTGTTTATGTAAATCACGAAGATCTTGTAGATTGTAAGTAAGAGCAGAGATGCGAGAGAATGTATCAGCAGCAATATTTTCAGGTCCAGGTCGATAAACTATAGTGAAATTGTATTGGGATAATTCTATACGCCAACGACATATTTTGTCATTCTTAATTTTAGATTTTCTTTTATTGTCGAATATGAAGCTGATGCT
This sequence comes from Euprymna scolopes, assembly GCF_053919585.1. Lineage (NCBI taxonomy): Eukaryota > Metazoa > Mollusca > Cephalopoda > Sepiida > Sepiolidae > Euprymna > Euprymna scolopes. The sequence continues at coordinate 34,151,846 of NC_136517.1, read as the reverse complement.
CTTCTGATCTGTGATGACTTTAAAGTGCCTGCCGAGTAGAAAATGTCGCCACTTACGGAGAGCTTCTACAATAGCGGCTGCCTCTTTTTCTACTGCATGGTGCTTAATTTCGTTAGTATTGAGAGTTCTTGAAAAAAATGCAATAGGACGACCTTCTTGATTTAGTGTTGCAGCAATGCAATAGTTACTAGCGTCCGTTTCTACTTCAAATTCTTTATTTGGATCTACCGTTATTAAAGTGGCATCTTTTAGATCATTTTTCAATGTTTGAAAGGATTTTAATACAGATGGAGGTAGTGGAAATTCTTTGTTTTGATTTAGTAATAAAATTTTATCAGAAAATTTTTTAATGAATTTGCAGTAATAGGAAAACATTCCAACTATTCTTTTTTGAGATTTAAGGTTCAGCGGAGGTGGCATTTCGAGTAATGGTTTTAGTCTTTGATAATCGGGAGCTATTTGATTATTTTCTATGGTGTAGCCGAGTAGAGTAATAGAACTAGAAGAAATTATGCTTTTATTTTCATTTAAAGTGATGTTATATTGTTTAGCAATTTTGTAGAATTTTTGAAGATTGTAATCGTGTTCTTCTTGATTTTTCCCACATATAGTTACGTTATCAACATACACAAAGGTATCGGTTAGATTTTCTTTTTCTATAATATAGTCTATGCTCCTCTGGAAAGCACTTACTCCATTGGTGACGCCAAAAGGAAGACGAGTAAATTGAAAAAGTTTGCCACTTACTTCAAACGCGGTGAATTTACGATCAGCATGATTTATAGGTATTTGGTGATAAGCAGATTTTAGGTCGAGAGTAGAGAAGATGTTATATTGAGCGATGTCGTCTACCATCTTATTGATATTAGGCATTGGGTAAGCGTCTAGTTCCGTGAATCTATTGATGGTATCGCTGTAGTCGACTACCATTCTTTTCTTATGATTCTCATTCGAAGTTACAAGAACCTGCGCTCGCCACGGAGATATCGAAGGTTCAATTATGCCTTCTTTCAACATTCTAGCAGTCTCTTCTTTTATGAATTTATTGGCGGCAAAAGTGTAACGTCGGGATTTTGTCGCAATAGGAGTAGTATGAGGAGAAAGATTAGAAAAGAGAGGAGGGGGTGGAACGTTTATGGTAGGAAAAAAATTATTCGTGTTTATAGCTCCGATTATAAGTTTGTCTCTAGGACCGTCGAATTTAAGTGTTACTTTTTTATATTTTTTAAAAATATCTTTTCCGATTATTAAATCAATGAAAAGGTTTTCAATGATTTCAATTGTTATTCCAGAATGGGTTTTATCTTTCAGTATTAAATCCACGACAGCTTCGCCAGTTATTTTAGCATGTTGATCGGAAGCAGCCAGAGCTATAGTTTTGTTTTTAGGTATTGTGAAGAGTTTAAGTTTTTTAGCAGTATTTTCATTAATGAATGTTTTTACACTGCCGGAGTCCACCATAGCGTTCACGAAGTGCCCGTTAATTTGGCATTGAGTGAATGTGACATCTTTGGAGTTAGTTCCTAGTCAGGATAGAGAAGGTGAGGGGTAGTCAGAGTCGTCATAAAGAACAGCAGTATGAGTGTTAGAAATAGAAGATTTACACACTTTAGCCCAATGACCATTTTTTTTTGCATTTTTTACATTCGGCGTTTCGTGCAGGACATAAATATCGAGGATGACGTGATTTTCCAAAGAAAAAACAAACCCCTTTTGGATGCATATTTTCTTTAGTCACAGCTATACGATTGTAGCCCGAAGGATTATTTGTAGCTGCTACAGTAAAGTTATTTGCGTAGCTTATCGAATGCTTTTCTGCTTGTTCAAGAGATCTGGCCGTGGCATATGTGTCTTGTAAAGTCAGGATGGGTTTTTCTAACAGTCGTTGTCGGATGGACGAAGAAGAAATTCCGCCGATGAAAGCTTCCCGAATGTATTGATTTTTGTTTTCTTCAGCAGAAACCGCTTCGAAGTTACATGTTTTGGCAAGCATTTCCAATTGTAGTATGAAGGCATCTATATTTTGTGTTGTTTGTTGTTTCGTCGTCATCAATCGATATCTATTATAAACAATATTTTCAGGTTTTAAATAAGCGGCGTCCAATGTTCTTAATGCACTATCGTAGTCGGTTTTATCGCTTATTAAATCGAAAACAGAGGCTGAAATACACTTGATCAAGGCAAAGAAATTATCTGCAGTGTTTTCGATTAATCCGTTATTATGTGAGCGGATATAATTCTGGAGGGTTAATTTCCAATGCCTATAGGATTTTTCGGAATTAGGGCATGTAGGTTCCACCTCGAATCTGTCGGGACGTAAGATTCGATCCATTATTATTATTTTTTTTAAATTTTTTTTACAGTTAATAAAATTGAAGTGAATAGTATCAGTAAGTAAAGAATTGCCTTTTAGAAAGGTTTTATTAACTGTAAAATACACGTACGCTCTTGAAAGGATCGAGCGGGAAAATGAAACACAGGGCGCTTTTATTATGAATGTCAATCCCAAGGGGGATAACTCTTAACAACAAATTAAATCATAACAAGACTTCTATCCCTCGATATCCGAAGAACTTTTTAACATTTCCCTAGAATTTGTCGAGGCATACATTGATATATCCTCGGAAGAAATCAACGTTATTAAAAAATGTAGAAAATCAGTTCTAATTAATAACAATAACCAATGGATAAAAACTAAAATGAAAAAATTCGTTTGATTTGGCGATGGGTCCCAGGAATTCTGCAGAGGCATCAAATCTGGTGGGATTATTCATTCTGTATACCCTCACAAGGATATTCGATACTAGGGATATCGGCCTATATAGAGATGATAAAAACCTCCAACAAAGTCAAGGAAGATAACTTTAAGAAAATCATACACAAGGAAATGAAAAAACTAGGCCTAAGAGTAGAGGTATTAGCTAATATAAAAATAACAAACTTCCTGGACCTCACGTTAAATTTAGATTAAAAAAACATATGAACCCTACTTAAAAGATAACGCTACTCCAATTTACGTAAACCCTAAGTCCAATCCCCAACCATCAATTATAAAACAGATTCCTAACTCGATCGTAAGTAGACTCAGTAATAACTCAAGCGATGAAAATGCATTTAACAGGTCAACCAATATCTATGTAACAGTGGATACAAAAATATTGATATCACATATAAGCAACAAAACACCAATAACTATAATAAAATTAAAAATAGAAGAAAAAGAAATATAATCTGGTATACGGCGCCATATAATCAAATGTTATAAACAAAACTTGGCAAGAAATTTCTAAACCTGCTGAAAAAGAACTTTCGCGCAACCAACTCCTTACACAAAATTTTCAATAAAAATACCCTAAAGTTATACTACAGCTGCTGCGAAAATTTAGAGATGATAATTAAAGCGCATAATAACAAAATATTAAATAAAAGCAATGAAAACAACAAGAAAATAAACAATAAAATTGGACACCATGACAAAAATAAAACTAACACAAATGACATATATTACTAGTAGAAATAATAATAATAATAATAATAATAATAATAATAATAATAATAATAATAAATAAATAAATATATACACCTCGGTAGAACAACAACCATACTAGAAATAAAAATAAAAATACTAATAACGAACAAGATAAATGCAACTGTAGATACCACACACTTTGCCCACTTTAAAATAAATGTCTAACCAAAAGCGTAGTTTATCAGGCCATACTATTTGCGAAAGAAAACCCGAATAACAAGAAATATTACGTAGGCATGACTTCCTTAGATTTCAAAACTCAATATTATGACCACAAAAGTACATTAAAAAATTAAAAAAAAAACACAGTATGAAAACAACGCTAGCAAATAAATACTGGGAACTCAAGGAAAACGGACGTTCGCCAGTAGTCGAATGGAAAATAATAAGACAAGCAAACACATGTAGAGACCTAGACGATCCATGTAGATTATGCCTTCATGAAAAATTTGCTATCCTATACTTTAAGGAAACCCAACATCTTTTAAACTGTAGGAGAGAAATAGCGAACAACTGTGTTCACAGGATAAAATTAACTCTAGGATAAAGATACAAAATAATTTTAAAACTAACATAAACAATAGAAAATAAACAAATAAATAAATAAATAAACATGCATGTACATAAACTATCAGACAATATACATGTATATATATATATATATATATATATATATATAAATTAACATATAAAAAAGTTACCTAGATTTAAAACAGGTCAGGACACTAGATATCTAGGCTAAATAGCACACACCAAGGAACGGGTCAATTGGAGGTCAAATGGGCCTCATTGGCTGATTTGGAAGGGTGCGGTGGATACTAGAAAGCTGATTGGCTAACAAAAATCTCAATAGTAGGTGCGTATATAAAAACACGAGATAACCACAAAAATCTCGCATAAGCCTGAAGAATCCTAGAGTGGATGAAACGCAGAATATTCAGTGTAGCTTAAACGTCATATATATTTATAATTTACTGACTAGGTCTACCTACTTATTGAGCACTGTTGAAGTAAATACTTAAAGTTTACACATAAATTTATACTTTCGTATATTAATTTTATGTGTGTAAATGAAGTATATATATATATATATATATATATATATATATATATATATATATATATATATATATACTATTTATCTGTTTTTGTTCGCGATACTTTTTTAATCAATTCAGTCATTTATATGTAAGTGCATTTTTACCTAAATGCGAGTTGGGAATAATTTTCCCCTTTACCAATTTGATACCCCCAAATGGGGCGCAACATATATATTGTTTAAAATGTAATTATCCACTGACACGTGTTTCGTTGTCTACGACTCATCAGAGTGGCTGAATCTTGCGAGATTCGAAATTGGGACCCCATGAAAAGAAGCCTAAATCTCTACCACCGTCTCATCACGCGCGAGTACGAGAAAACGGGTATGAGAGTGAATGAACGAGCGATGGAGAGAAAGTAATGAACGAGAGAGAGAGAGAGAGAGAGAGAGAGAGAGAGATAGAGAGAGAGAAGAGAATTGAAGAGAGTAAAAGAAGAGAGGCAATGAGTCTAATGAGGTAGAAAAGGAAAAGAAGAAAGAAGTAAGGAAAGAGAAAATCAAATGTCAGAGAAAGAAAACGAAAGGAGTTAATGTAATGAATGAGAAAGATAGACAGAAAGAGAACGAAACATGTATCTATATATCTATAAAAGTGAAAATGTCTGTGTGTGTGTGTCTGTCTGTGTATATTTCCCTACCAAATAACTATGTCAATCTTCGGCCTACAGACTCGAAATTGGACATACGGGGTATTGAGATTTGGGAAAATCTTTTTAATCGGGTTTCAGCCAAAAATGTTGCTGTTAAGGGGTCAAAGTTCAACGATTTGATCTTTGAAAACTCTACCAAGCTCTTCCGCCAATTTTGAGTCTACTTGAACACATGAAATTTTAGATATAGGTTACTTGGGCCAAAGTTAAAAAAAAATTGATATCTGTGGTCTCTACCAACTTTTCTCTATGGTAGTTAAGGAAGACTATTATAAAGAAAGGCATTACCATACATATTCACACTTTTTAATATATACATATGCACGTAAAGTTATGAACAGTACGAGCAAAGCCGGGCGGAACTGCTAGTATATATATATATATATATATATATATATATATATATATATATATATATATATATATGAAGAGAGAAATAGAGATCAGGGGAGACTGAGGAGGATATATAAAAAGAAACAAAATAAACAACAAATAGAAGTCGTGTAATATTAATGGGGCGTCTGAAAGCACAGCAATAATGTCACTCCGTCGTCGTTAGCTATTGTATGGCTTCCAGGGCGCCATTTGATCGTTATAGAGTTGAATATATAATGATCGCCCCCCCCCCCCCTTTCGCCCTCTGTTATATCTTCTTTCCGTGATTTCGCTTTTGCCACTTTTCTCCCTACTCTAAGCACGGCCTACCGCCATTCTATCACGAGGGAGATGGCGTTCTGGATGGCCGTTCTCGATTTCACGAAAACTAGTGTAACAATTTGAGCTACCCGATAAATTCTGTCTTATGTTTCTTAGTTTAAGAGATGAGGATTGATAATTTGTATTAATTAGATTGTTTAGACTATTACTATCATTTTTATTATGACCCGTGGTGTAATGGATAAAATACTATGTAATATTCAGTTGCAAGATTGGTTTATTCTTTAGTACGGCCAATTCTACGTATACAATATCGCATTACATAAAACATAGCATGTTAAACCTGTACAGATTTTTGAGCCCCACTGCAAGATTCTTGAATTCGACAAGATACACCTGAAGAAGGCCAGAGATATCATCAACTGAAACGTTGTGAAAATAGCGCTCAAGATGAGGATAGTAGTCCAAAGAATCCAGATAATACACAAACATTATCTTCTATTTTTGTTTGGTTTATGTTGTGCCTGCACAAATAATTAACAAGAACACGGAGAGTAAAGGTATACAATAATATATTAGGAAGAAAAGTTATATACATATTTACATGTCTTCAGATATACTTCAGTTGGAGATATTCAGGCCGGTGGCGTGTTGCATGTCTTACTGGAGGCAATATAGGCGTCTTACCTATTTGGCGGTCGTTGCAGAACTCTCCTAGTATATGTGATTGATAACTTTATATATCTTACTAACCCACCTATGTTAATTAGTGGGCGTCTCCACAACAGTTTATATTTTTACAAACTTGTGCATTAAAAACATAGTGCTGGTCGACTATTAGTCTATTGATTATTTACTAGCAAGACCCGTCTACTGGCATTGCCTGATGAGAAAGAGGTACACACCCAAGAGAGATTCATTAAAAGAACCCCAGTCCCTCAAAAACTAATTAAGCTATTGCGTATTATCGTAGACTGAGCAAAGTTTGTTTTGTTTTATGTAGTAATCAGTTAGTTAGGAATTGAGGTCCCCTAACAATAAAAAAGCAATGTTAAAAAGCATGTTAATTAATATATACAAATGTGCACCCCAAAAAAGTAAATTAAAGAATAAAAAAATATTTATTTATTTCACGCAATCCTGAAATCATTTATTTTAGAATCTTTCCATGTAGGAGAAATCTTTTTAAACTGAGATAATTTTGCTTTGCTTTTATGACATGTTCGGCAAGTTAAGAATGCATGTCTCTACTAATAAAATAAAAAATTAAAAAGCACGTTAGTTAATATATTAAAATGTGCATATGTACATGACCCATCCATAAAGAAAAAGTAATGAATAAATATGTTTACGAAGGCATATTTTAATCAATTCTGGCTCGGGTGTTCTTTATTAAAGAAAAAATCTTTCTAGGCTGAGGTAATTGCGTTTTGCTTTATGAACTGATTGGTAGTGATTTTGAATGGATATTTGCACAGCCAAGAAGCAAAACATAGATAAATATTGAAAAGGGCAGTTAAGTTGAAAAATCCTTAAGTTGCCTATTTTTGAGTACTTGAAACCTAATTGAGCCCTTTTCTTATAAGTAAGAAAAACATTAGATAGACCGAGATTCGAACCTTGTCAGCAAGGTTCAGAAATAGATTCAGAAATGGAATTTAGCATTGTTCAGTTCCCATAAAATAGTTTAGATATGTAAAAGGAATTTTGATTGTTCAATACTTTTTTATGAAAACTGAATTAAAATAAGGTAATCTAGAAAATAACTAACACTAGCAAATTAAAAACATATTGAAAAATAAGTTAGGTCGAAAAATAGGTTAGTAAGAATTCTTTGTCTGCAGAAATGGTTTGGGAACATGTGTGAACCACGCATGTTCAGGCCACGTGATTCGATCACGTTTTAGACACACGTATGACGTCATGTCAGCAATGAATTCTCAATATAGGAGCTAGAGTCGAAGATGAGAGACAGAGAGAGAGAGAGAGAGAGAGAGAGAGAGAGAGAGAGAGAGAGAGACACGGAGCAGAGTCCGGATCTTATCAGAGGAAGGTCCCCCCTTTAAAATCGAAGGTGAATGTTTTAAACATGTAGAAACAACTCCTGGATGTGATCATCATTTCGACCGGTCAAATGGAATAAAAGAACATCTCATATTTTTGTAACTGTGTCGTCTTTCTACCAAATTGAAGGTAAGATGAAATCATTTATATGAACATGTTTCCCACTCATCTTTTTAATAATTTTTTTTGTGTGCCTCTCTCCATCTAAGAAGTGTGTCTCCCTCTCCATCTTAGTAATGAGCGTCCCCTCCGGTGTTAAAGAACTGATCAGTCTTTCTCCATTATAATATGTTAAAAGAAGGAACATTCACAGAACTTCTCTTCTCTCCCACTCTGTTATGAATGTATCTTCCCTTCATCAATATGAATGTCACCATCCGTCTCTCTCTCTAATATAGTCTCCTATGCAACAATCCCAGGATGTTACTGGCCATGACAATCGATGGTTTCAAAAGACTTTTTATAGCTGTTTGAAAATTAACTTTGTCTTGGTATCATTCACTGCAACCGACCAATCTACTACAGAATGGGAGATCATTTTCAAAGTCTTGCATGTGCGGCCATTCCAATTCTCCGACTGTCGAGAATAAAGCGTAGCATAGTAAACCAAATGCATCAATCTTAAAAAAGGCTGTGTAACGTTGTTGTTCTCTTTAACTCAATCCAAACATTGTATGTAGTGAGAGTCGCAAAGGGAATTAGAACTTCGCACACAAACTTCCCAAATGCAAGAAGTTATTTATTTACTTTGTTTACCACACTCGTCGCCGACACCTGTTTAACACCAGTATGTTCTTTCTTTCTGACCACCACATCGGCCAACTGTCATTATACAGTACCAGACACAACTGGCTGTCATTGCACGTCACCAGATAGCTAGCTCACAATCTAAGAGGTAAGGGGAAAAGCCGTTGCGTTCTTGCTGAGTGTAACTTCCCAATCACCACGCGTCTCCTTCATTTTCTTCTTCCTCACCCCCATTCTCTTTCCTTCAAATCTCTATGTCTATATATGAATTCCATTCTGGCAGGTCACGCTCACGTCACGGTTTAAAGTGAGTCGTCCCTTAATAGCGGAATCAGACTCCGTCACAGTTTGATATACAGTGGAATAGCCACATCAGACCCAAAAATAAATCATTTAGAATCGTAATTGGATTTTGTCGTCAAAGCGTCTCAAATAGATTGATTCGCTTTAAAAAACACAATCAATCAATTATTTATTACCAACTAGCAGGGCTAACCGGCGTCGCTCAGGAGAGTCGTAAGCAGTTTATTTTTAATCAGCAAACATTATTTTCTAACTTTTATTACACAAGACCGTTGCGATAACACAAAATCATTTGCAAAGGTTATTGAAAAGAAGTGAAGAGTACTGGTAATCTGGGGAGACTTTGGTTGTTGATAGTGAGCAATCTCTGATGATCGCCTGTGTGGGAACTCCTTGTGATATAATTTGATTGAGAAAATTAGGATCAATTGCAATGTTGCTGTGCTTAAAAAGTAGTACAGACCTAACTTCGTACAACGTGCCGCCCGTTTCTGGAAAGGGATAAAGAAAAAAAAAATGGCCGTTCTCGTTATTTATGGATTGGAGGTCACGTGAGGTAACGAGAGTTAGAGGAAATATGCAAATGAGATGCAGTCGGTTTTTAGTCGCGTGCAAGCGACTCTATAAGTCGGTCCGTCGGTCCGTCGGTCCGTCGGTCTGTAACACTTTTGTGCTTGGCGTTTTTGGTTAAGATCAAAGATCTGTTGTTAATAGATGCTGTTCTTAGCTTTTCAAGCTTTTCTTGGCCTTTTGGCCAAGAAAAAGTGTAGTATCTGTTCCGGCAGATACTGCAAGTAAAGACCATATGTGGGACAGTCTCACATATAAGGCCTTGGTCAATTTGGGGGCAACCCTTCATACAAATTGTCACTATCCAGCTTCCCTACTCCCCGGGGAGTTGGTCCCCATTTCCCCTTCACTCCTCACATTAAAAATCGGACTTGTGCCTAATTTGCTCGGTGGGGGAGCAAATAAATACCCTTTTCTTGGCCTTTGGCCAAGATCAAAGTGTAGTATCTGTTCTTACTACATGCTGTACTTATGTTTGTAACTTTGTGATATAAAGTGGGGGATCGCTTTTCTGTATTAATTTAATTTAAGATGATCACCCACTTTATAACCAGTCAGTCTCAAAGCCATTCAAGTCATTCACCAGATCAAAAGTTGTTTTTGAAGGATTCCAGTTATTATTTAAGCATTCAAGTTATTCTTAAGGTCATTCAACTCATCCTTAAGTTCATTAAAGTCATTCTAAGTCATTTACTTTTTATATATTTAAGTCATTTCAGCCCATTTTTCGGTCATTTTAGTTTATCTTTAAGAATTTCATGTCAATCCTACATTCACGCATTTTTTTTTCGATTTTTTAAATTTAAATATTGAACCCTATATTATTTAAGCCATTTTTTATTAACGTTCGTTTTCCTGTTTTTTTTTTACTTCGCTTATTCTTAGCGACACCCCAAAACACCCGGCTACCCACCGATTTTTTAAATTTTAATATCGAAACAGGCTTATTTAAACCATTTTCACGTGTTCGTTTTCTGTTTTCACCGTTCGTTTGCCTTACGTTAGTTTTTTTGTTTTTTTTCGATGTTTTGATTACCCCCCGCTTAATTAAAACGTTGTTTTCTTTTCTTACGCTCGACGACTTTCAACCATCTTTCACTTATTCGCTTATAACAATGCTTCATTCTGGCTGGCCGATTTTATTTTCAAACTTCGCCTCAAGGCTTCGGCTTCGATCCTACCTCCCGGTTTCTTTTTTATTTAACACCACATACACCTACAAACACCCGGGCAACGCCGGGTACCCCTCGCTAGTCTATATATAAAAGCGAAAATGTGTGTATGTATGTTCGCTTTTTATGTATGTCCAAGAAAGGCTTTTATCAGAGAAGCGGTCAGTCGGCTCGAGACTTCTTAAAACTTTTTATATCACATATAAATAATAATATTTCCGAGTTAGTAACAGAGCTCGCCTGTCTATTTAATTTGCTCGACTTCGGGAAGATAAATATTCAACATTTGTCGCTCGCCGCATGTGGATTAGGCATTTTCTTATAATAAATGCGACACAAATTCTGGCGGTATTTTCCGGCTATCGCCGAAAATGTCCGAAAGCAATCAGATTAGATCAATGTGGAAATATTTTCCTTATTGCTATTCAATTTGGACCCCACCAACATCTTGGGAAAATAAAAATAAAAAAACTGTTCCCGCAGTAAATGAAATACTATCCCGCAGTCAAAGTTGACCTCATTAAGTCATTAAAACCTGCACCTGCCAAATCTAAGTAATTAAATAAATTCAAACGTATTTCCGGTAGTATCTCACCGTGGGTCAATGGTTAACGTTGCACTTTTTTTTTCACACTTTAATTTCCAACTTCGCCTCAAGGGTTCGGGTTCGATCCTCATATTCACCTACCAAAACGTTTTTTATTCTAACCACCTCCCCGGAGTTTTGATTTACCCAAAACCACACACACCTTCAAACGAGGGCAACGCCGGGTACCCCCCCGCTAGTCTATAATATAAATCTCACGTGTCTGTTTAAATGTATATATGTATGTATGTCTGCCTAAAACTTTCGACAGATACGACGGATTTTCAGGATATTGATATCATTTTTAAGCTCGATCCTTCGGACGACAAATATCGAAAAATTGGCTAAAAACATTAATTCCTTCACCCCTAAGAACTTTTCGACAGGGAGGGGTCGCTTCTTTGTCAATATTTTCGAAAGTCATTCCCACTTTTCGATTGTCTAGCCTTAATTGAAACCTTCGTCACTTCCGGTTTGCTGATGGGCGCAACAGTAAAGACGTCACGTTTTATTTCACGTTCTTTTCCTCCTTCGTAGTCCAGGTTCTAGCCTGCCTGTCTACTACCCCTCCCCCTTTTTTTTTCTCAACACACATCACCAAACATCCGGGCAACGCCAGGCACCAAAGCTAATCTATAATCTAAAAATCTCATCTGTCTGTTTAAATGTATGTATGTATGTATGTATGCCTAAAGCTTTCGACAGAGACGATGGATTTTCACGCGATCGGTATCGTTTTGGAGTTCGACTTTTCGGATGACAAATATCGAAAAATTCATTAATTCCTTCACCCTCAACTGGGTACCTTTCTACATGGAGCGGTCGGTTTTTTAGCCGATATTTTCGAAAGCAATCCCCTCTTTTCGATTGAGTAGCCTTAATTTAAACCTTCGTCACTTCGTTTGGCGTTCTTTTCGTTTGGCGTCACTTCGTTTGGCGTTCTTTTCCCCATTTGCAGTACGGAGTCGAGCCTGCCTGCCTACTACCACAATTTTTTTGCTCATCACATACCTCAAATCCCTAGCCACCGCCAGGCACCCAGGCTAGTAATATATATATATATATATATATATATATATATATACGAAATCTGGATCAATTAAAATATCATATTTAAGCGTATTTTACGCCCGGACAAAACCGGACGTCCTCCTCCACTAGTCTTCCTGTAAAAACCGAAAAAAAAAAAGAACTAACGGCAATAAAAAAGAAATACCTGAGTTAAATCATTTAAAATAATACGAGATTGAATAGAAGGAATTTAGTCACATCTTTCAAAACATCATTTTGTAAATGAATTTTATAAATTTGGTAGCATCAAATAATGTCATATATTTTTTAATATTTTGTTCTGAAACTTTACCTGGTATTCAGCTTTTCTATATTATTTAATTAGAATTCATTATTGAGATGAGTATTATTTATTAATTTTTATTGCGGACTATTATCCTCAACTTTTTAATTTTTGTTTCACGACGTTTCGGCCAACTATTCCTCTGGTCTTCGTCAGGTGGTAACCGAGACGGGATAGGAACTCTGAATCTCCTAACTGCATTCTCAGCAATTACTGCCTTCCATAGTTGTTGTCGTCTCACCACGTTTTGGGCAAGTAAGCCTCTGGCCGGCTTTGGGTAGGATCGAACCCGCTATCTTCAGACAATACTAACCTGGAACCGTAGAGATTCAACGTCTCTATTTACTGCGCCACGCAATGGTATATAAATTATTTAATTAAATAATATATATATATACCATTCAGTACGGACCCGACCATGGAAGATCAGAGATTAAATAAACATAAATTTATAAGACTAAAAAGTTCAACCTTTATCACCCTTCGGGGCCCGTGGCGCAGTGGATTGAGACATTGAATCTCTACTGAGTCACTGAAGGATTTTGAACTGAAATGAATTCTTCATTTTTGATGATATCTTTCTGTAATTTTAACACATTCTTACTGAGACGTTGGGAAATTAAAACAAAATGAATGACAAATTCTAACAATTTCTTTTAAATATTAATATGGGAAATTAAAACAAAATGAATGACAAATTCTAACAATTTCTTTTAAATATTAATATGGGAAATTAAAACAAAATGAATGACAAATTCTAACAATTTCTTTTAAATATTAATATGGGAAAGTAAAACAAAATGAATGACAAATTTTAACAATTTCTTTTAAATATTAATATGGGAAATTAAAACAAAATGAATGACAAATTTTGACAATTTCTTTTAAATATTAATATTGGAAATTAAAACAAAATGAATGACACATTTTGACAATTTCTTTTAAATATCAATATGGGAAATTAAAACAAAATGAATGACAAATTCTAACAATTTCTTTTAAATATTAATATGGGAAATTAAAACAAAATGAATGACAAATTTTAATAATTTCTTTTAAATATTAATATGCGAAATTAAAACAAAATGAATGACAAATTCTAACAATTTCTTTTAAATATTGATATGGAAAATTAAAACAAAATGAAAGACGAATTCTAACAATTTCTTTTAAATATTAATATGGGAAATTAAAACAAAATGAATGACAAATTCTAACAATTTCTTTTAAATATTAATATGGGAAATTAAAACAAAATGAATGACAAATTCTAACAATTTCTTTTAAATATTAATATGGGAAATTAAAACAAAATGAATGACAAATTCTAACAATTTCTTTTAAATATTAATATGGAAAATTAAAACAAAATGAAAGACGAATTCTAACAATTTCTTTTTAATATTAATATGGAAAATTAAAACAAAATGAATGACAAATTCTAACAATTTCTTTTAAATATTGCCCATTTTCAGTTTCACATATTTGGGCTCTTTCCAAAACATTATTCGTGACAGATTGCAGAATCTCTGGATTGCAATATAACCCCCTTATTTCGTTCTCGATGTTTTCTTTCAATTGTTGCAGGATTTGGTGTTTGCTAACATAGATTCTTCCTTTAAGATATCCCCACAAGAAAAATCAAGGCTGGTCAAGTCTGTGGAACGTGATGGCCATTTGACATTGCCATAGCGAGAGATAACCTTGTAGCCAAAATATTGCCTGAGAAGCTCCATGGTGTCTGTCGCCATATGCATACGTTGTTCAATGCTATGCTTATCCATAATTAATTTCCAAAACATTATCTAAAATAGAAAAATATAGAAAAAATAATCATTAGTCGTAAAATAATCATTAATTGTGAAAACCCTTCAGCGACGTTTTGGACACGTTGTATATTTTGTTTGTTGATTCATGTTTTCTCATTTAATTTCCAAATTCCAATGGTTGAATTAACATTTGCTCCATTCATAACATTTATGTTTTTATTCATCTTTTTTCATTCGCTAATTTAGCTAAATGTATACTAATTGTTAGTACTGTTCTTGACACTTCCAAAACGTTACAATCGTAACAAGAAGAGGCGCTACATGGTAAATAAAAAAAAATCACTCTTATCATTCTTATGAGACCGACTCCAACTCCTTAAGGTCATGGATATGACTTTAAACTATATCCGATGGTGGGGCCCCAGCTTGCGGGCTTTGGGGAGTGTGGAACCACCCTTTAATTGCCATTGCTCCCAGGTCCACTCTAACGCGGACTGGTAGTATCTGTTAGGGTCCCAACTATGGGTTAAATAGAAACCGACTTAAAAAAAAAACAACAACGAATATACTCTATTTAAAATTGTTCTTCAAAATCACTGGATTCGGCATTAAATAACCTGAAAAGGGTTGATATGCCGTAAAACAAAAACAACGAACCAACCAACTAACTCCTTAAAAATCTTCTGTAAAATATTTGAAATAGAGAAAAAATAATCATTATTCGTAAAAAGATTTTTTACCCTTCAGTGACTTTTTGGACACGATGAAATATCAGCTAGAGAATATGAAAGTCTAGCAGTCCGAGGAAATAAACTACTAGGATAAAAGGTTTACAGGCATCTAAGATCCTTAACAGTTTAGGGGTGGGATTCTGCTGATTATCAGGTTAGTCGAGAGTATGCAGAATAAAAATAAATTTGCATACGTGCCGGACACACATACGTTCACGCTTATTATATAGATATTGTATTTTGCCATTACATATTCTTCCAAAAGTGTTTACATGTAGTAAAACAAACCCCACAAACCTATCAGCCCTACGAATGCTGGTGGTTCAACTAGTAGTCGTATTAGAAAGAAAATATCGCAGTTAATATATTCATTTTTGCTTCACACCCGAAGAATTCATTCTGATTATGCTTGAAAGAAGAAAAATAAAAGATAATTCAGAGACCCTGTGCCCCCTTTTGACTCTTTGATGTGGCAATTGAACTTTTTTCCTCTTGTGGCTCAGTCTGGAATACTTCCGGTATAAAGAGTCCTGGCGCTTTAGAGCCAGTCGTTTCATAATAGACCAATCCTTGCATTCAGATAATGAAACCATCTAATATATTAAGTCATTCGCAGTTTCAATGTTAAACAAAGATAATACGCACATCACACATCGATATTTGATTCTCTCGTTTATTTTTTTTTTAATAATAATTCCGGAATGCTGATCTAAAACGCTCAAAATATAAAGGATAAAATTCTTATTTCAACTAAGTAATATATGAGTTATCCCCCTTAGATTTTCAGTCTAGTTTTCTTCTGTTAGTGACTTACATATTATTATTTGCTTTAATTAAAATAATAAATATGGTGATATTAATGAATACCGATCCACTTTTAGTAAATATAGCTAGTCTCTATATTTATAAAATTAAGCCTGTGTGTGTTTTTATGTATTTGTATCTATAGGATAAACTCCTAAAATAATTAACAGATCATTATGAATTTTGTGAGTGTACTGTTCCGCGTAATGTAAGCAACATGCCATCGTAATTGCTGAATCCACGGTATTTGAGGTGTGTCAAATTATTAACAAGGCAGTTTTTTCCGCTAATAAAATTGGTCGTAAAGGTGGTTTGAGTAGTTCTGAAAAGAGTACTATTACATAACAGCTACTACCCTCGAAATATCAAAAATTATAGGAAGGTATCATCAAACTGTGAAGAACTTTATCGAGGACCTTACAAAGGTACGTAAGAGACCTGATAAAGGTAAATCTAGAGTTGCTTCACGTTGTTCTCTACTCCAAATTAAATGTGAAGTTGTTAGGAACCCTGGCCAGACAAGTCGAGAAGTCTTTGACCAAGCCGAATTGAAGAATGTCTCAAAAAGTACTCGATGTCGCCTTCTGAAAGAAATGGCAAAGTCTGTTAAGCCGTGACAAAGCCTCCATTAAAGTAACATCACATACAAAGCCTATAGAAATGGGCAGAGGAAAACATGAAAACGGATTTTTCCAAAGTTTTGTTCACGGATAAAGTGCATGTCAATCTTGATGCCCCAGATGGCTGGAGCAAGGGATGGGTCCTAGATGGACGACATCGTCATCAGCGTTTAAGTCGTCAACAAGGTGGTGGTGGGATAATGATTTGGGTTGGGATTATCGGAGGTACTTTAGTTGGCCCATGGAGAGTCCCAAAAGGCGTAAAAATAATGCTTACATAGCTTTTCTGAAGGAGCACTTTGAACCATGGCTGAAGAAGCAAAGGTTGACGGTCAGCAGAACCATAATTTTTATGCAGAATAATGCTCCCTCGCATGCAGCAAACAAAAACAAATAGTATTTGCAACAACTGGGATTCTCTGGGCGACGGAAGATGGAGCGGCCTGCAAATTCACCAGATTTGAACCCAATTGAAAAGCGACACCTCTATCCAAGTGGACGCCAATTCAAGAGCAAAGATGAGTAATTGTGGGATGCTCTCCAAGAGGTATCGGGAGGAATAACTGTTGACGAAATCACAAATTTGACTAATTCTCTAGACCAACGTCTTTTACAAGTCATTCATAAAAAAGGATCGCATATGCCCTGCTAATTATGTCAACGTAGAAATTGCTATGTAGTTATTTTGTTCTAAGGATTTTTCTTAGTTTATGTAATGTTTGAATACTATTTCAATAAACAAGTTATAAGTATATTGTGTTTTTTTTCAACCTCGTTAATAACTTGACGCACTGGAATCAACAGATATTCCTATCTTTTGCCATAGTTTCGCTAATACTGCTTTAAATACATTTTTTTGTGGACTGGAATAGCTGAATAGTATCGTAAGTACTTTCTCAAAGTTTCGTGGATTTTTATTCCCTTGTTCCTTAAATATTAAAAAAAATGTAAACTCGTTAATAATTTGATACGCAGTGTATGTATATCTATCTATCTCTCTCTCTCTCTCTCTCTCTCTCTCTATATATATATATATATATATATATATATATATATATGTGTGTGTGTGTGTGTGTGTGTGTGTGTGTGTGTGTGTCTGTGTGTGTGTGTGATTAAATGATTTAAATCGACTTTTGCAAGAAATTCACTAAATGATTTTTTTAACTCATCACTCGCTTGAAGACGACTCACGGAAGTCGAAAACGTTTATGAGGATTTTTTTTTACACTCGAACAGAACGTTCTAACATTGGCTCGCGAAATGGAAAAGATAAATTGCAAGAAAAACAACAAGGAATTATCTCTGCTGTTCGATGCAACATATGAAATATCTCCAAACACATTGTCTAGCTGTATAATATTAGTGTGGCTAGACAAACGGATGCCTGAAGTCGGGATTGAAATTTGACCGTTGAGCTTATGGTTGGTGCTTTTACTTCCTACCGTCCCTATCGTCCGGAATCTTCTGAATGTAAGCGAAATTTAAACAGTATCGATTGCCAGAGAGCTCCAATTGCTTTTATCAAACAAACAATGATTTAATAGCTAGTAAAAGTTGGCGATTTCCTTACGAGAGCTCGACCCAAACAAAATTAAATAAAATAGATAATCCATATTATTTGGATTCATCGGATTAGTGTTCTCATCCTGAGTGTGATCTTCATAACGTTTCGGTCGATGTAACCTCCGACCTTCTTCGGGTATATCTTGTTGAACTCGAGAATGTTTTTGTCGAACTCGGGAATTTGGACGGAATTTCGAACGGAATCCTTTATTTACTTCACGGGGGTAGCATGCTCTTGTTCTGCCAGCCATGACTGGATAGAGTAATTCGCAATTTTATTTTTCGGTCACTCACACTGCGAATATCACTTTTACAATTGATTTTCCAAGTGCTCAAATCACTGCGCCATGCGTCCTTGCGGGCATTTCTAGTACGAATTTTGGAAGCTTTAAACCTATTTTCATTTCTAGTTGTAAATATCACTATGAATATATATATATATATATATATATATATATATATATATATATATATATATATATATATATATATATGAGCAAACAGTTAATAAAATATTTATTAACTGTTTGCTCATATTATAAGCTCTATTTCCTATTTGGTTTTATCGAGCTTTTACATCTGGCTGAGATAATTTTATAAATATTGTTTCTTTAATATTTATAATATACTTTAATACTTTAATTTTACCATCTTGGATCATTTTGGTAAATTTAATTGTAATTTTTATTTTATATATATATATATATATATATATATTATTGTTTTACTTATTACCGTATATATATATATATATATATATATATACATACACACACACACACACACACACACATATATATATATATATATATATATATATATATATATATATGTGTGTGTGTGTGTGTGTGTGTGTGTGTGTTTATAATTCACGGTTCTCATATCGTGTTAAATTCCATATTAGGTCTACTTAGTAATTGATTGTCTCCCAGCATGTGTGCTGCTTCTTTTAGTCGTCTTATTCTACACCGTTCTTATGAACATAATTTTTACTTCGCCCCATAATGGTAGATGGTTTCCCTTTTTCCCTCCATATATGGTCAGCTATACCCGATTTTTCAATCTCTCCACGTACTACGGCTTTTCGATGTTCTTCTAACGTGTACTTTCAACTCCCTAGTTCGACAGAAACATCCCCAAGTTTGACAAAATACAGCTGAATGAGGTCGGAGGTTACATCGATCGCGGTCTCCAGGGTCACGCGAAAAAAGTATATCGTCAACGGTTCCGAGTGACGAGTGGAACAACTACCCTATTAGGTCGTAAACAAGACCACATACAGGGCCTCAAGGCTGCCTTGAACACAAACTGGTCAGACCTTCACTGTTTTTCACCTGTATAGTTTCTCTTTGTACATAGCTCCTTAAATTCTCACTGATTTTTCCCTTGTAAATGACAATCGCTTGTGCGTTTATTCTTTGCCAATTAAATGACTGAATGAAAAAATCGACCAAAATATTGTGAAAAATAACACTCAAGATGAAAACAGTAGTCGGATAAATGTAAATAATAGAAATAATCAATCATTATTTTAATCGGAATTCATTATTATGAGGAATAGTTGGCCGAAACGTCGTGAAACAATAACTAATAAAGATGAGAATAATAGTCCGCAATAAATAAATTAATATAAATAATACTCATCTCAATAACGAATTCCAATTAAAATAATATATATATCATTTGGTACGGACCCGACCATGGAAGATCAGATAATAAATAAAAAAAGTGGATTAATAAGATAAAAAAAAATCCAACCTTGATCGCCCTTCGGGGCCCGTGGCGCAGTTGATAGAGACGTTGAATCTCTACGGTTCCAGATGAGAATTGTCTGAAGATAGCGGTTTCAATCCTACGCAAAGCCGGCCAGAGGCTTACTTGGCCAAAACGTGGTGAGACGACAACAACAACAACAACGGATGGCAGTAATTGCTGAGTATGCAGTTAGGAGATTCGAAGTTCCTATCCGTCGCGGTTACCACCTGACGAAGGCGAGAGGAATAGTTGGCCGAAACGTCATGAAACAACAATTAAATGATGAGAAAATAGTCCGAAATAAACAAATTAATATAACCAATTATTATCTAAATAATTCAGAAACGTAATTTATTAATTTATCCAAAACTAAAACAAGTAATTAAGCCAAAGAATAAACAGTCTTATAGCATTGAACGCATGGATTATTAAAGATAAGCGTTATTCACCAAAGTATAAAAATTATAAAATTTTTTTTTATTGAAATTGAAAATAAACAAACAAAAAACTTTTTTGTGAACTGTTGTGGAGGACTCACGCATACACAAGATATGAACTCTTCTGAACTGTACAAGTAATGCGACAGATAGCGACTCCCGTTGTGTGTGTATTTTGTAGTACGTTAAATAGTACGACTGTTGCTCTCTGCATATTTTGTTTTGTTATCAATAAAAAATACCTCGTATTAACCAATCTCTGTGTCTGTGTCTTCTGTAATGATCCTTCCAGACCACAACATGAACCAAAATGCATCTTTAATGGGGGTAAAAGAAATTAAAGCACGCAAGTAAAAGATGAAAAATTTAATGTACTCCAAAAGGTCCAAATTGAAGAATCTGCAATCCGATGTGTGAATGGTTGGAATGAAGTCCAAACAGTCAATCATTATCATCATATTGAATGAATCCGAAGATTTTATTGCTGGAATTAGTTTCGCCGGTATTTGTCTATTTATAAATATTTTTAGAAAGACATCAAATACCTACGGAACGAAGGATGTGAAGGTTTGCAACACTCTCAGTGAAAATGATTTTTATGGAACGATTTGGATTTGCACTTGGGACGTTCAAGTCGTTAGTTAGTGTCGGTAGCCACTGAACCACATCCCATTTAATCAATAATAAAAGGTGATATTAAAAAATATGAAAAAAATCGTATTTATTTATGAATATAATTCTGGTCATTATCGGCATGCAGAAATTTTGGAGAGAAAAAAAGAAAAAAAAACCCTAAAAAACAACAAAAAAAAACAAAACAAAACGAAAACAAACAAAAACAAACAAAAAATAACGGTTCAAAAGAAAAAAATATATAATTTTCATAAAAGTTCTGCTCAAATAGCCCCCTTTTGAGAACAATTAGAGATTTGGAATCACTCACATTTTTTGTCTCCGGAGAAAAAAAAAAAGATATAATTATATTTCATCAAAATGGGATATGCTTGAAGCTTTAAGGACGATTCTGTCAGTGCTGCACTTAGATATATGACACTTTTTAACGTAAGGTGTGAGTTGGGGTAAAAGTGATCTGCAAAAAAAAAAAAAGTGAATCAAAGGGAGAGAGTTAGTTGTCCCGTTTGACACCAGTCTAATAATGAATAGCATTTTGAAATTCAGAAACTCCTTATGCCGAATGGAACGAAGAGATAAAGGAATCTAAATTGAGTTGCTCTGATGACCGACTAAGTTAATTTTACAAGACAGTCTAAAAGTAAAGATTAATTTCGAAATGCGAAAGTGATGCTTAATTCATGTATAGCTGAAGTCTTTTCCTCGTGTGAGATGGCCTCTCTAAATCGATTACGAGCTCTATTGATCGCATCGTATTTATGGACGTCTAAACGTTTCACAGGATGCTGGTATTTGTCACCGACAAGCGAAGATGTTTCAACACCACCAGTCTTCATCGGCAGAGAGAAGCTATCCAACTCAATATGTATGACGTCACGAGAAGTAACAACGGCCAAAGTTGGTTGCGCCCCATCAACCGCGAGGAGTAAAGTTACCATAATCTCGTATGTTTCTAAAAATCATCAAGTCTTTTCCGGAAACCTAAGCAAAATTAATGTTCTTTTTTTTTAGAAATTCGCTATAAATGGCATTGTCATGCATTAATTGTCAAGCAAGAGTTGCGCAATTCCGTAACCATTCCATTTATGATTCGGCATTACTTGATTCCAGTAACGAGTCCAGGACAACTGGGAACAATTTCTCGATAAGCGGAGAGCTCAAATAGCGCCTGCTACTCCCAAGTAATCAGTAGGCTCAACGATACTTAAATTCAGCGGTCAAACCGGAGGAGAGTAGAAAATGGACGATGCGTTGACTTTGTAACTCTCGCCTTCCTTATTTTGTTATGTAGTCTATATTCCGTGAGCGGTGTTTCTGAGAAAGAGTGAAGAATTGCTACTTTTCTAGGCCAGAATGAATTCCACCTGACACTTATCGTTGGTAAAAGTTTTTGACCTTCAAGTATCATTTTTATTTTAAGTCCTTACATAAAGCGTCTTCATGCTTTGCCTCGAGCGATTTCTATAGAAAAATAAAAAAAAAACCGGTTTGTCAAACTGATTAAGCCATATATATATATATATATATATATATATATATATATATATATATATATATATTATATTATTGGTAGTATTATTTAAACAAAACCAAAATGTGTCAACCAAAGAGTGCTCAATGTTAAGACAGAGCAATATAAATATGTTGGATGTGATAACTAATGGCTACCCATATGCAAACATGTTTCAGTGACCACCCTGCCAGGGAAAATCACCTCATCAGGCCAAGAATATCCACGAGAGTATCCGTCAAAACCATTACCTCTTTATATATATATTTTTATAATTAAAACCAATAAATGGGATAATTCCAAGGTAAAGACATGGGTAACCAGATAAGATAGGTTATCACATTATACAAATTGATGCGGGATATAATTTTATAATTATGCTTTTTTCCAACCATATTCATTTCTATTCTGTACATTATATACATTCATCAGTTAAGATTAATAATCCAATCTTTATTCATTATACTAGTTATTTTTAAAATAGATAATATACGTTTAAAACATAACATTACATTTAAAATAGGTGATTAAACGTTTAAAACTAAATAAAATTATGAGATAATAGATTAACGATTGAATAAGTAGTAAATAAAATATCAATGAGATGATTATTTATGATTACATAATTTAAAAAGTTACGTTTTATATAAGAACTAGCGGGGGTACCCGGCGTTGCCCGAGTGTTTGTTTCCGGGACGGGGGGGGGAGTTTTAAAAAATGTTATGGTAGGTAAGTAGGAAGGATCAAACCCGGAGTCATGAGTAAAAGTAGGAAAATAAAGTGTGAAAAAAACAACAACAAAAAAAACAAAACATCTGCAACGTTAACAGTTCGGCCACCAAGAAAAGTCCATTCCAGTTGTTTGGGGGGGGGGGGAAAAACCGACTACGGTAGGTCGGCGCGAACGTGAAAATATAATGTGAATTATCCAGCACGCTAACCATTACGCCACAGAGCACTGCAGCTTAGTTTAGTGATTTTAAATAACTTCACATGAAAGAACTACGAAGCCAAACCGGTGTTCTCTTCTCAACTGTTCCTTGTGAACGATCCCCAAACGGTGTTAAGTGGTGGCAGGGGGAGGAGGAATTTATTAGAGAGAAAATGTTTTACCACTTCCATTGATCTTAACCGATTTTGGCCGTGACTTCTCAGCAGAAAAAGTATAGAAATCTAAGATTATCGAGAAATTTGAGAAATAATAAGCCTATAACACACCTCATATATTGTTCTGCCGTTTGTGCATATTATATTTGCATGAAATATCTTGATTTTTAATCCTATTAAGGTCAAAATCCGACGTGAAAAATGAGTTCATTTTATTTATATAGAGACTAGCGGGGGTACCCGGCGTTGCCCGAGTGTTTGTTTCCGGGACGGGGGGGGAGTTTTAAAAAATGTTATGGTAGGTAAGTAGGAAGGATCAAACCCGGAGTCATGAGTAAAAGTAGGAAAATAAAGTGTGAAAAAAACAACAACAAAAAAAACAAAACATCTGCAACGTTAACAGTTCGGCCACCAAGAAAAGTCCATTCCAGTTGTTTGGGGGGGGGGGGGAAAACCGACTACGGTAGGTCGGCGCGAACGTGAAAATATAATGTGAATTATCCAGCACGCTAACCATTACGCCACAGAGCACTGCAGCTTAGTTTAGTGATTTTAAATAACTTCACATGAAAGAACTACGAAGCCAAACCGGTGTTCTCTTCTCAACTGTTCCTTGTGAACGATCCCCAAACGGTGTTAAGTGGTGGCAGGGGGAGGAGGAATTTATTAGAGAGAAAATGTTTTACCACTTCCATTGATCTTAACCGATTTTGGCCGTGACTTCTCAGCAGAAAAAGTATAGAAATCTAAGATTATCGAGAAATTTGAGAAATAATAAGCCTATAACACACCTCATATATTGTTCTGCCGTTTGTGCATATTATATTTGCATGAAATATCTTGATTTTTAATCCTATTAAGGTCAAAATCCGACGGGAAAAATGAGTTCATTTTATTTATATAGAGAAGAAGAAGAGAAGAGAAGAAGATAGAGAAGAAGAAGATAGAAGAAGATAGAAGAAGAATAGATAGAAGAATAGAAGAAAGAAGAGATAATTCATTATTTTATTTATATTCCTCGACTACAAAGATATAAGTCGTTTAACTCATAAGGCTAATTACATTTAAAACAAGTGACTAACGTTTAAAATAAAATGAAGTGATTAATTAATGATCGAACTAAATAGTTAAGAATTTCAATGAGATATTAAGAATTTATCTATCTATCTATCTATCTCTCTCTCTCTCTCTCTCTATATATATATATATATATATATATATATATATATATATAAACATAAAAAAGGAGAAAATAAGGCAACTCGAAGTAAAAGTACTATGCATAATTTATATTTAAATCTGGCTAAGAGTATATATCTATTTCTATCTCATTACACTACCCATGTTTAAACTAAAAAATCATGATAGATTAACGATTAAAATACGTAGTAAATAAAAATATCAATGGGATCATGTTTAAAATGGATAGATTTAATATGCGATAAATAATTAAAAATTAAACTAGGACTTGAATAACTTTCGCTGCCCCCTCTTTCTCTGTCACTGTCT
The DNA here is from genome assembly GCF_053919585.1 of Euprymna scolopes. Classification (NCBI taxonomy): domain Eukaryota; kingdom Metazoa; phylum Mollusca; class Cephalopoda; order Sepiida; family Sepiolidae; genus Euprymna; species Euprymna scolopes. The sequence goes on along the minus strand of NC_136517.1, from coordinate 34,126,674 downwards.
CAAACTCTTTCTTTCCTATCACACACTCGTTCTTCTTCTTCCTCTTCTTCTTTTTCATCATCTCTTTCTCTCACTCATCCTCTCTATCTTTGTTTCATTCTTTTCTTATTTTTTATGGAAATCGTATCAGACTAGCCATGAAGCCATTTCATCTAACGAACTCAACATTATTACATTAAAGTAAAAAAAAACAACAACATAAAGCAGCAGCAGCAACAACAACAACAACAACAACAACAACAACAACAACTATAAGTGCTAGATGAATAGATTCTGGTCCAGGAAACAGCAATTCTTTCCCCTTTGTCAGAGAAATGGAATTTGAGGAATAAAGGACGTAAACAACTGAAGCGGGGGTTACGAGGCTGCAGAAAGTAAAGCAAAGTTCCACTCCCTACTCTCCAGATTATCTCTTTCCCTCTCTTTCTCTCTCTCTCTCTCTCTCTCTCTCTATATATATATATATATATATATATATACATATATATGTGTATAAGTATGTTTATATATAATATATATATATATATATATATTTAATGCAATATATAGAAATTAGACACAAAGTTATGTGTGGTATATATATATATATATATATATATATATATATATATATATATATATATATATAGAGAGAGAGAGAGAGAGAGAGAGAGAGAGATCTTGTAGTTGTTTTCAAAACCACACATAACTTTGTGTCTAATTTCTTGGAATAGAGATAAATAATTTTCCCTTCTTTATTTTTAGTCTTTTGCGTCTTCTCCCTCGAACTCATTCTCTCTGTGTCATGTCTCCCTCTCTCTCTCTCTCTCTCTCTCTCTCTCTATATATATATATATATATATATATATATATGTATATATATATATATATATATATCATTCTCTCACATTTTCTTTCTTGTATTCACTTTTTAGTTCGCCCCCTATTTTCTTTTTTTTTTTTTTCCTCAATCTGGAATAGTTTTCTTCTTATTTCGCAGCTATAAATAGAAGCGCCCCATTCCATTTCGATGTGGCAATATCTAACCTGATCGAACGTGATCTAACGTTATCTGACGTAATCCCGCGAGATCTCGCATTCGTCTATCTGATCTTGTCTATTTTGCTTTCGTTTCCAGCGAGTTTAGAGCTATTTTAATAGTCGTTATCTTATCGTTTCTCTGTCGAATCCAAAAAGACGTAATCATATTTCTTTCCTTTCCAATTTAAAGCAGAACATCTGATTTTTAAGCGTTTTCCAGATCCATCCGAAAGGATTTAACAAATTGGAAAAAGAATAGGAAAGCACCCCCCGCACACATGCACACATATATATGAGTCAGTTTGTGTTTGTTTGTTTGTGTGTGTGTATGTGTGTGTGTGTGTGTGTGTGTGAGAGAGAGAGATTATTTTAGGTTCCGAAACGGATAAATATATCTATTGCAAATTTCACACAAATGTACGCAGTGTACTTAGATATGTTCTCGTCCGATAAGTATCAAAAATGAAAATAATACTATACATGCCCTTAAACTATATCCGATGGTAAGGCCCCAGCTTGCGGGCTTTGTGGAGTATGGAGCCACCCTTTAATTGCCATTGCTCCCAGATCCACTCTGACTCGGAGTAGTAGTACCTGTTAGGGTCCCAACTATAGGTTAAATAGAAACGGACTTGAAAAAAAAATGTATTCCATTTAAAAAAATTTCTTCAAAATAACTGGATTCAGCATTGAATAACCTGAGAAGGGTTGATATGCCGTAAACAAACTACCAACCACCAAAAATGAAAAACATTCGATCCTAAAAAATAGTCTTTCTATTCTTATAAATAAAAAAAAAGACTTTTACAGGGAAAAATTGAGGTTGCAGCGGCAAGGGAGATAATAAAATCGCAACAAATAATTTTCTTTAGAAAAAAATAAAAAAACTTGTCCTCACCGTTTTATCTTAATGTTTTCTCACTAATGAATTCAATTTACGATAAAATAAGAGGTACCATTTAACCATTTCTTTGTTTGCATATATTAAAACTAAACATTTAATAGAAATAATTTTATAGAGCACTCATCTTCAATCCCAAATATCAGCTGACAAGATATTGTAAACAAACACAGACGGAATTCGATGAACTACATTATCATTATTATTTATCATTTTGTTTTTTGCGAATTAGTCCACCGGGAAAATTATTCCTCGTAATATATACAAATCAATAGAGGATTGATTCTATAATAATCCATACCCAATCTGCATAAATTAAAATATCATGTTTAAGCGTATTGTAGAGTACGACCTGGCAACGATGGCGTCTAGCTGGTATATATAAAAACATTAAAACTGTAAGTTGTACTTTACAATCAAAATTTATTGTTCGACTGAATAATCAAAAAAAACAAAAAAAAAACCCCAACAATTTACAAAGTCATTATCCCGCGAAGTTATTGTTGCTATTCTTCTCATAAGAAGACGGAAAGAAATCATCAAATTATATTTGTAGCAATGCTAGAATTCGCTAGTTATGGCATTAAGTGAAATCGCAATTTATTGTAGTCATAAATTGTCAAGAAAAACAAGTGAAAAATGTTGGATATGTAAAAAAATGTAAAAACAAACTGCGCATAATATTTCAGCTTGCATGAAAACTCGACTATATGCATCATTACACTGGGCTTTATTTTGGACTTCATTCTCTCTAATGAATTATTTTCGCCTTTCGGATTACCTTGAGAGAATTTTCATGCAAGCTTCAGAAGAGTAGAGAAGATGCTAGATAACATAATGGGGATGTGACATCTAGCGAAACGAAATAAATCAATAAAATTATTGATGCTGTTTGAGAGAACTATATTGACCTCTAAGGAAAAGGAGGAACGTATTATATAAAGTGCAATGTAAAAAAGTGTATAGGGTTTCTATCATAGCCTTAAATAATGTATATAGCTTATGTGTTATGTCAGTGGTGTTTTTACCCATATGTAAGATGTATAGTATCTATGCAGGGGGGGGGTTACGCTAAAAGATGGTATTAAATGAAAAATGATTTAGTACGGTGTGAAGTTGCTAAGGGGGTGGGATTTGTTATGTTTGCAAACAACAGGCAGCTCACTTCATTTGTAATTTTTAAGAATCTTTATTTTTACTTGAATTATCTGAAAAGAATCGCATAACATATATCATAAAGACCATATACGACCCCAAGAAGAACTGTTTAAATATACGAAGCGAATGCTTAAAAGCGTGCATCCGCTAAAACAATAACTCTTAATACAATAGTATAACACGACGAAGACCCGAAGGGGGCGTTAGCCGGTATATGAGTTCGATTTTAGGCAATTCCGATCATGAAACGCCCACGAAAGCTTAACAGCTATTCTGGTCAAACAGAACAAATCTCACAAACGAATGCTTGGTCTTGATTGTCTACACGGGGATAGGGTTGGTTGGTTGCTTCTGGTTCCTTCACTCTCTTTCTCGGAGAGTCAAAGAAAACTGCACACGCCCCACGTTGTGATTAGATTAATTCTGTGTACAGCCATTCGGACTCAGGGTTAGATCCTGCAAATGAAGGCACATTACCCGTACAGCAATTAAGAAAGATATCAATGAAGACGTTTCTACAACCACAGAATATATTAGCAGATAAATTATGTAATTACAAAATCTATTCTTTTTTTTATTTTTTTTAATTACATTTTCACCCCAAACAAGGCAAATTGCCACTTTGGTGTAGGGGGCTACTATCAGGGGCAACAACTACTGGGGTACTATGTAGGGATTTGGGCAGCAAGGTGTCGGTTCACGTTACACTTGAACTTCTGCACGTCAGTACTGTTGGGGAAGCAGGGACCTGGAATGGAATTCCAGAGTCTTGCGGTTCTGGGGAAGAAACTATTGGAGTAAAAAGATCTTTTACATCTAGGGACCTCTATAGTGTGGGGGTGGGATCTAGTAGCCTGTCGGGTTTGTCGAGGGTGCTCGCGTCGTGGGGGCACAAGTGATTGCAGTTCATCAGAGCATTCACCACTAAAATACTTGTAGAACAGGCAGAGGGATGCAACATTTCGTCGATGGGACAGAGGCTGAAGCTTAGATGCCAGTTAAGGGCCTATCAGATTTGCGACTCTCTTTTGAACCTTGTCAAGGAGCGAGAGACTAGTAGCAGATGCACCAGCCCAGATGTGGCAGCAATACTCCATACATGGGCGAATGGTGGCCTTATAGAGGTACAGGATACTTTCGGGTGTTAGTAGTTTTCTAGCACGGTAGAGAGAGCCTACCTTTCTTGCAGCGGCCCTGGCAATGCCTTCAATGTAATTGTTCCAACTCATGTTTCCTGTGAACGTTAGGCCAAGGAGTTTGAAAGATGGACTCTCAGATAAAGAGTCGTTGGCCATTGCTATTGGTGGTAGAGAGGGTTTCTTGTAATTATTGAATGAAACTAGTTTAGTCTTGGCAGCATTGAACGCGACCAACCACTTTTGTCCCCATTCCACTACAGATTGGAGGTCTTCCTCTAGTGTTTCTGCCATTTCTTTAGAAATGTGTTCATTCGTCTTCCTGTCGTGTCTGCCATAGAGTGTAGTGTCATCAGCATATATACCCATCTCAGAGGCAATGTTGTCGGGGAGGTCATTTATGAATATCAGGAACAATAGAGGTCCAAGGATAGAACCCTGGGGCACTCCCGCATTTATATCATATTGTTTAGATGTGCGACCGTCGAGGACTACCTGGATTTTTCTCTTATCTAAGAAGGATTTAATTATGTTAAGTATTCTACCAGTGATACCGTAAGATCTAATCTTCCTGAGGAGACCCTCATGCCATACCCTGTCAAAAGCCTTAGATATATCTAGAGCTACCGCTCTGCCTTCCCCCGCTTTGTCCAGTGATTGGTATATACGTTCAGAGATCACGGTGAGGATGTCTGCTGTGGAACGGGCTTGTCTAAATCCATATTGTTTGTCAGTCAGTAGTTTAGCATCTGTAAGATGATGGACTAGAGCATGGTTAATTATGGTCTCAAATATTTTGGCAAAAAGTGGGAGGAGGCTAATGGGGCGATAATTTGATGGGTCTGTCCTTTCGCCAGAATTCTTGAATACTGGTACAACAGAAGCAGTTTTCCAACAGCCCGGAAAGCAAGCTTCATTAAGACATTTGTTGTAGAGTTTGGAGAGAACTGGAGCTACTTCGGCTGAGCACTTTTTTAATAGCACAGCTGGGATTAGATCGGGTCCACATGCTTTTGAGGTGTCAAGGTTTTTTATGATAGCATGCACCTGAGCAGGGGTGGTTTTCAGATCGTCTAGTGTGGCGTCTGTCCGCATAGGAAAGTCAGGTAGGGGGTGGTTGGAAGGGTCCAGTATGGAGTTTGAGGCAAACCGACTGGCAAGCATGTTAGCCTTGTCGGTTGCTGAGGAGACAACCTCGTGATTGTTGGTTAGTGGGGGAATTGTTGATTGCCCATTATTTACTACACTGTTGTAGATTTTCCAGAAGTCTCGAGTTCCTAGTTTTTGTGCTTCGATGCGCTTTTTAGTGGTTTCCGTAAATTCTCTCTTAGCTGTCGCTATTTCTTTCTTAACGTTATTTCTAGCTTCTATATACTTCAGTCTGTTTGAACTGGACTTATGTCGGTTAAACCTACGGTATGCATGCTGCTTTTGAGTAATGGCAGTTGCACAAGTCGACGTAAACCATTGGGGAGAGTGGGGCTTACTATAAAATTTCCGCATGGGAACATGCGCTTCGATTGCAGTTTTGAACCAGTCAGTGGTCTCGTTTGCACACTGTTCAGCAGGGAGAGAGAAAATATTTTTCCATAGAGCATCTCTAATTAGTTCCCTGATGGCTTCCCAGTCAGCCTTATTATAATATCTCGTTGTTTTGAGCACTGGCTCTTCAGTTTTGGGACTAGAGTTTAGGGCGATTTCAACCATTATCACTGCATGATCAGCGTTCCCGAGTGGGCTGTGGGCCTTCGCTATGCAGTCATCGGGAACTGTGGTCAAAAACAGATCTAGAAGTGATGCGTGTTGTTCTTCCTGGTCAGGGAAACGGGTTGGAAACGTAACAATTTGTGATAGGGAGTGAGATATAGCGAAGCTATGGGTTGTGCTGCCCGCTGCATCTGTGTGAGTAGAGAATCCAAGCCAGTTTTTGTGGTGGACATTAAAGTCACCAAACACATGTATTTGTGCGCTAGTGTCGAGGGTATTAGAATACAATGGTACAAAAGGTGTAAATATATGTGTCGAGGTATTAGAATACAATGGTACAAAAGGTGTCGAGGTATTAGAATACAATGGTACAAAAGGTGTAAATATATGTGTGTAGGTGTTTGAAAACGTGACGCCAATAGTCCGTTTGAAGGAATACTCTTTTTTGTACCGTAAATCTCTGACAGTGGTTGCACAATCAACAGTCACAAACAAGTTAGTTCATTCTTTGTTTTTTCAATATTGTCGCTATCAGCTCACTTATATGATGGTAAGGGAGGACTTCTGCCAGCGATAAGCGTTGTTATTATGAATTGATTTTAGTAGCTGGAAGATTTTCTTGAGCAACGAATCTATTTTTTATAAGATGACAGGCAATTGTTTTACTGCACACTGGAGGGTTGGTTGCTTTTGTTTACCGCATATCAACCGTTTTCAGGTTATGTAATGCCGAATCCAAAGATTTTTAAGACATTTTTTTAATAGAATATATTTGTTGTTTTCACGTCGGTTTCTATTTAACCCATAGTTGGGACCCTAACATGTACTACCACACCGGGTCAGAGTGGATCTGGGAGCAATGGTAATTAAAGGGTGACTCCACACTCCCCAAAGCCCGCAAGCTGGGGATTCAACACTGGATATAGTTTAAGGTCATATCCAGGACTCTCACTGGAGGGAGAAAAGATGACTAAGCGATACTCAACGTCGAACATTCAGGATGTCATTGCAAGCTCTCTTCTGTCGAGACTCGTCGTTTTTACTCCGAAATCTGTTCTCACTCGTGCATAAGCTTATATAATGGGGTGACAGACTTGGATCAAGCAATATCAGATAAAGTCTAGCCAATCGGTGATATATCCCTTTCTTATCCAATCGGCTTCATATTCGCTTCTCTTCTGTTTGATGCAATGCCAAGCGTACATAATCGCTCTTCAATGCACTTTTCCATTGAGGTGTTTCCCACGCCGAGAAGACTTTGGAAGGATAACCCCAGGTTCATGTACTTTTCTCGGCGTAGCATAAACAGTGTTCAATACCATTCTCTTTGATTCCATGATTTTATTAGCATAACAATGTTAGTATTTAAATATTATTATCCATCTCAAATAACTGAGTTGAAGTTATTTTCCTTGTTTTGGCTTACGTCATCGAATGGAGTCAGCAAGGTAATCGAAAATTGTCCGGGATTGTTCACATAATAAAGGCTCAATCTTAGCTCTATTATAACTGTTATTAATGTAAAATTCGACAACCATAGGTGGTTGGATCACAATGGGAAAGCCAGACAGCAGACACATAAATAACAAAGGAATTAATATACAATCCTCAACACGCAAGCAGTAATTAGAAAATAAAGTAAGAGATAACAAACCTATATATTAATCAATATAGCAAACGTTTATAATTAAAGAGTAATCTCCCTTTGCAAACGAGTATAATTTATAAAACTAAATGAAAAGGTGTTTTAAGTGTTACAGTTTAAATTTACTAAGAATTTCACTTCAAGTCGCTAAAAGTAAATTCGCGTCATTCGAGATCATACTCCAAAACATTGCAATATATATATATATATATATATATATATATATATATATATATATATATATATATATATATATATATATATATATATATATAAAGTATACTATAGTAGATTTAAAAATATATATATATAGTAAGCAAATTTATAATATATTAAAAATTTCAAAGAAAATTCCGATTTTTAAATTAAAATAAAATATATATAGAGTAATTAGTATATTCTGAAATATAAAAATATTAATCTATTTTCTTCCAAAATCGTTATCAGTAACGTTATGCCAACGAAAATAATAACTATCACTATAATATATATATATATATATATATATATATATATATATATATATATATATATATATATATAGTCATCCCCATACAGTATGGTTTCGCTGTTTCACAGCTCATCAGTGCGGCTAAACAAGCAACTACCTCAAGCCAGGATCAAAAGCTTGAACGCCCAAACGACAGTCGGAGATTCTAACCGTTGCGCTATACGGCTACTGCTATGCGGGCAGTGAATTAATAATTTTGACAGAGTCTAAAGTACCTAAGCTTAATTAGTTTGCACAAAGAGCATCGTTCATACGGTAATGGTAAATTGTATATCACTTCCCAAATGCTCAACCTAAGATAGGCAGCGTTATATTTTATATTTTTACAAATATATATATATATATATATATATATATATATATATATATATATATATATATATATATATATATATATACTAGCTGTACCCTGCCACGCGTTGCTGTGGCTTAATTTCGTGTAATGGAAAATTCTAATAAAAAGAGAAAATGCATGTTTCTTATATTCTTAGTACAGCAATCCACTCCAAAAAGTAAAAAAAAACAAAGGCGAACATAAAAAAAAAAAAAATGGTACTCTTGCAGAATTGGATCCGGATCCTCGGGAGTTACCATCAATCATGGCTTGGGCTCGACCAACATTCAGTGGATTAAGCCGAATGTTGCTAAAACGTTGAAACGCTAAATAGTTTTCTTTTTTATTGTATTAAAAAATGTGAGTTCTTAATTAATATTTGGGTAAGGGGTGGGGGTGTTACTATACACAGATTCGAAAAAGTTGTCCAAAAACGAATAAATGAAAGTAAATTACGTTTCTATCTAACTGGATAATTTTTTAGTGTTTTTATTTAATGTAAAATGTTTAATCGGCTAAAAAAACTCAGTGTTTATCTATGTATTTGAAAAAGACGAATGGTCGCGGACTCTGTTGAATACGTTAAGGTTGGGAAAATCAGTTAAAAACTATAGAAAACAGTGTACGACACCTACTGATTATATTTTATTGTGACATAGGCTGACATATTCGGTGGGTTTCTAATAGTATTTTGTATAGTTTTTTTAGTTTTAAATCATTTTCTCAAACTTAACATCATCAACAGTGTCCGTCACCGTTTGTATTTTTCAAATACACTGATAAACACTGTTCTTCGAGCCGACTAAACGTTATAGTAAATAAAACGGGTTTGTATTACTAAACACAGAAACGAAAAAGTTGTTGAAAAATAAATATAACAAATAAATGTTATCAAAGGCAAGATAAGTAACTTTTCTACCTAACTGGATAGGATTTTAGTGTTTTTATTTAGTGTAAAATGTTTAATCGGTTCGAAAACATGTAGTGTTTATCTGTATATTTGAAAAATACAAATGGCGGCAGACTGTTGAACACGTTAAGTTTGGGAAAATGAGTTAAAACTAAAAAACTATACAAAATACTCTCAGGAACTCACTCAATATATGTTACCGTGACATAGGCAGACATGTATTCTGTGGTTTTTGACAGTATTTTGTATAGTTTTTTAGTTCTAACTCATTTTCCCAAACCTCATATGTTTAACACAGTCTGCCGCCATTTGTAATTTTCAAATATAGCAGCAAACGCTGTGTTTTTGGAGCCGAATAAACATTTTGCATTGAAAAAACAAAAAAGTTATTCATTTTGGAAATAAAGTAACATATCTTACCTTTGATAATATTTGTTATGCATTTATTTTTTGACAACTTTTTCGAATCTATATGTACAGTAGTACAAACCCAATAAAAACACTAAAAATTATCCAATTATGTAGAAAAGTAACTTATCTTGCCTTTGAAAATATTTACTTGTTATATATTTGTTTTTGTTGACAACTTTTTCAAGTCTTTGTGCAAGTACAAACCCAAAGGTGTATTTTTCTGTCTAATTTTATTTTTAGTACCGCGCTTAAATTTAAATTTCACGATATCTTTTTTGGGGAGGGTATTTTTTTACATTAGGTCCACCTCCACAATTTTCGACTATGCTGAATAAGAAAATCTCATTTAAAATTTGCAGAGGCAATTAGTTTTCGAGATATAAAGACCTATACTGTGCACTATAATTCACTGACGGCCATGAATAAACACTCCCAACCTCCCCATATTAAGAACGGCTTTCGGAATAAACAACACCCATGCCTAACCACATGTTTTAACCTTTTACCTGTCTTTCGTCTTTTAAAAACGGCTTTTGGAATAAATACCACCATTCTCCCCATATTAAGAACGGCTTTCACAATAAACACCCCCAACCTACCCATGTTAACAATTGTGGAGGTGGTCCCAATGTGAAAATTTACCTTTTGTTTTTTTAATGAATTGTTAGTTGAAAGCACAGAATAGTGACAAAACACCATCCCTTCCCCTTGGTAAGAATAGCAAAAAAAAAAAAAAAAATAAATAAATAAATAATAATGGCTTTCTTGGTAGAAAATTTTCTGTATTTCACCTAACAATTTCTGGTGCTAATGAACTTACTGATCCGTGCTATTTTTTAAATCGTATTTCCAAGTTTAATTACAGTTTTATGATATGTTTTTTTCATTCAATTGTAAGGTTAAAGTACAGAATAGATACAAAACACCCTCCCCTCCCCATGTTAAGAATTGCTTTTAAAATAATAACGTTATTATTTCAGCACGGATCACTCTCTACATGAGTACCTAATATTTTTTCAGCCATTCTTACCATAGAGAGGGGATGGTGTTTTGTAACTATTCTGTGTTTTTTAACTAAC
>NC_136517.1:34078362-34110862 GCF_053919585.1 Euprymna scolopes | reverse complement strand
GATTGTTTAGCTAAATTTTAAAAAAATGTTACTTCCGGTTTGGTGGTGGTCGTAACAGCATAGACGTCTGGTTTTTTCCCCCCGTTCTTTTCCTGTTTTTTTTTTCCCCGTTCCTTTTTCGTATGATCTATGACTTTTTCTTTTCTTGCATTTTTACTTCAATATCCTGAAGATGTCCTCTGAAATAAGGACGAAACGTTGATTATTTTAATAATTTCATTCGGTTTTTCAATTTTTATCAAAACATAACGTAAGCCTCCGCTGGTATTTTTATTTTTACTTTTTATACATACATGTATGTATATATATATATATATATATATATATATATATATATATATATATATATATATATATATATATATATATATATATATATATATATAATGGTTAAATGCATATTGCTCGTAAAGATATACTTATAAATATAAAGCTATATTCAATAGCTTTTTTTTTTTTAACGATTACGGCAATTATTTTGTGTAGAAAATGCGTTTTGTGTTTTCTTTATCGATTTATAAGTGGACGTTTGATAAATAAAAAACAAATTTAAATCGACAAAAGACGAGCGGGAATGAAAAAAAAATGTCGATTCGTAAATAAGTAAATAATTGTTCGGCAAATACACAATGACAAAAGAGAAGGATGACACAAATATGAAAAGAAAAATGTCCGACCAGCGAAGGCGGGAAAAATACGACATTAACCATTAATTGCTCAGATCAGGGATTTAACATATTTAGTCGCTTTCAAATGTAAAAGCCCATTATTAAAATAAACAACAACTGCACAGATAAGAAGAAGAATAAGAAAATGAAAAAAAAAACAGAAGAAAAAGAAAAATGAGGCGATCATACAAAATAAAACAAGGAAGAAAATAAAAGAAGAGAAAAATAAAAGAAGGAAATGAAAAGAGGTAAGAGATCATCAAAGAATAAGAAAAAAAAAGGAAAAGTATAAATATTGGAAGAAGAAGAAGAAGAAGAAGGAGGAAAATAAAGAAAAAATGAGAAAAAGCAGGAAATTGTTTTCAAAGAGTAACCTTGGATGATGACTTGTATGAGTACTCCTAGTGAGTAAATAATAATAATAATAATAATAATAATAATAATAATAATAATAATAATAATAATAATACAGACACGATCAAGTAGTGCAATGGGAATTATGCAAACAACTGCATCTCGAACGCAAAGACAAATGATACAAGCATAAGCCGGCGACAGTACTTGAAAACAAGAATCACAAAATCCTATGGAACATGGGCATACAAACAGACAAACCCATCTAAGCAAGAAAACCGGATGTCGTTATAATTTACAAGAAACTAATACACATGAGCCACATGTGCGGGCCAGAAGAACTGTTGCAGAGGCAAAACATGAACACGTTGCATGGAACCAAGAACATTGAAGCTGCATATCTATAAATTCTCTATCCCTTTCTCATCCCCTCTCATTACGCCATAAATAAATGAGTGATGCCAAATAGCTGAGTAGGATCCAGGAGGATGGAAAGACCGGGAAGAGAAATGCCGCTGGACAAGTTCGAAGAGAACTGGGACCTTGAGGGAGCTTCTTGACATTCAAATTCCAGTGGAAACCAACGGCCGCTGCTAGCGATAAATCAATGGTAAGTGGCTGTTGCGATCATTTGCAAATGTTATCGAAAGAGGTGGAAAGCACTGGAAATCTGGAGAGACTTGTTATCACTTAGCTTCCAGGGAACACCACAGAGAGATCTTTTATGACCTGTATGAAAGCTCCTTGTGAGTCAATAATAATAATAATAATAATAATAATAATAATAATAATAATAATAATAATAATAATGATAATAATAATAATAATAATAATAATAATAATAATAAGTGCTGAACAGCATTTAAGTTTTGTAGAGAAATTGTTATATGCCAGTGAAGAAAATGTATTAGCAGGGAATTAAGAGGAAATTATACCAATCTATATATTCAAATGCCTTTGAAAGTATGTGCGAGGTGCCTTCAATAAGTTTTCCCGTCTTTTTCGTATAGACAATTTTATTGATAGTACACACATGAGACTCTAGTCCCCTTCGAAGTAATGTCCTTCGGTTGGAATGCACTTGTGGTACCATTTCCAACAACTGTGATCGTGTCAATAACCCTCTTCATAGCCTCTTTCGTCACCTCAATTGTTTCATAATGACAGCCTCTAAGGTTTTCCTTGAGCTTAGGGAATAACCAAAAGTCACAGGGAGCAAGGTCTGGACTATAGGGAGGTTAAGGAACTCTCTTGATGCTCATCTTGGTCAGATAGTCTGTGACAAGGATGGAGTCTTCTTGGGAAAAACCTCACGCAGATCTTCCGCATTTCAGTTCCTGTGTTTGTTGTCTCTATAGAAAGACGGTTTTCATCCATCAGATTTTTTTATTTGGCCAATCAACTCTGATGTTCTGACTTTCCTACCCTTTTCACACATCTCATCATCCTTCACTGACTCCCTCCCTTCTTTAAATCTATTATGCCACTCAAAAACTGATGCTCGATTCATACAAGACGGTCCAAAAGCAGTCTCAAGAATTCCATACATTTCTGTGGCATTTTTCCAAGTTAAAAAAAAATCTATTGTATATCTTTTTTCTGAAGATGTCCTCACATCCAGATTGCATTCTTTAAATTCATCAGCGTTGACAATTAGGCTTTAGTAAAGTGCATTCCTATTACTGCTCTAGCTCTTTATATGAACCTGAAATCATAAGAATTGGTCAGTCAACTCAGAAGGAGTATAGCAATAAAATACGGAATTTCCAAGAGTTTACGACAATGTCTGTACAAAAAAGCCTAAAAACTTATTGAAAGCACTTTGTACGTATAATGCGTATAAAGTTTTTTTTATTAACTTCTCACTATATATATTGCCCGGGGAATCTTTCATTTTTTTGCCTTCCCCATACAGAACGTCATACATGACGTAATTTATGGCGCTATAGGACACACACACACACACACACACACACACACACACACACGCACACACACACACACACACACACACACACGCACACACATATACATATGTTTATGTATACGCACTCATATGACGTCATCACTTTGAACAAACAAACAGAAAGGAATACGGATTTATATATATATACATATGTGTGTGTGTATGTGTATGTGTGTGTGTGTGTGTTATGTATAATGATATGTTTGGTTGATGTTTTTGTTTGCGCGGACAAAGTATTAAATAAGCCATTTTTTTTTAGCGCGCGGGGCTGGAAATAAGCAAAAATTGTCATAAAAATATAAATAAGACTCGTACAGGATTAGAGGATAAATACTTGCTTTTTTCTTTTTTTAGTAATATCGGCGCAAACGATATCATTAGGAGCAAACGAAAAGAACAGCTTAATACAAAACATACTTAATTCGGTCGGAAATCAATTTCAAACATTCAAAACACATGCAGGGTCACTCCACTGTTATCTGGAATTAATGGTAATGGCTGCCCAAGATCAGAGCTTGATAACCAATCCTTTAATAAGATGAGTGAACTCAGCAATAACAACAGGTGTAAGTTCTAACACCCAATCCATCTGTAAGGTTTTGTTAGAGGACAGCTACTATGCAGTGTAACACAATGGAGTGTGTACATATATCAACTGGACGATCTGTAAAAAGATAAATATCGAATGCAGCAGTGAACATGTTTACCAGAAAGAACAGTTGGAAATAAGTCATACACCATCTACCATGGCTATGCAATTCTTACAATTCTACCTACTTAGAAAACGAAGCTTTTAAACCTGACATAGTGGGACTAGTAGGAGAAAGAAACAACCTTAGTAGAAGTTAATGATTTAACTGGAACACATACATTAAATCCATTGCCAAGGTCGCTGGAAAAATGATAGGATCCTTCTATCGATCCAGTAGATATCTCACTGCTGATGCAATTCTCTATCTATATAAGAGCCATATACGCCTGGCATCAATTGAAATGAATGGCTCTCGTCTTCAGGAGGCCTCAAGTTTTGACAAGCCTCTGGGCTTACTACTGATCTTAAATGGAACACGTACATCAAATCTTTACATCATTTGTAGGCATTTATGCTGATGACACTACCATCTATGGGAGCACATCTATGACAGTAAACGACCAAGTTCTCTCCGATTCTCTCTCCTCTGATCTTGAGCACGTGGTACAATGGGGAAAGGAGTGGCTTGTTACTTTTAATGCATCTAAAACCAAACTTCTCTCTTTACATCATCAACGTTCTGATCCCCATCTGGCATCAGTTGAAATGAATGGCTTCGTCTTGGGGAGGCCTCAAGTTATCACAAGCTTTTGGGCTTGACCTCTACCCCTGAACTTACATGGAACAGGTACATCTAATCTGTTGCCAAGGCCGCTGGAAAAATGGTGGGATCCTTCTATCGATCCAGTAGATATCTCACTGCTGATGCAATTCTTTATTTATATAAGAGCCAGGTACGTCCAAGGATGGAGTACTGTTGCCACATTTTGGCAGGAGCTGTTAGAAAGGACGTATCCTGCCTTGATAGAGTTCAAAATAGACTTTGTAGCCTTGTAGGGGATGTCCTTTTCTCTTCCCTGCAACCTCTTTCTCACAGAAGAGATGTTGCGAGTTTGTCTCTGCTTTATCGTTATTTTCATGGCAAGTGCTCGGCTGAACTTCAATCTATGCCCCCCCCCCTCTCCAAACTTTCACAAGAAACACCCGTCTAGCAGAAAACACTATCATTAATCCCCCCCACTGTTTATCTGTACCTAAACCTAAACGTAGATTCCATGAACAAGGCTTCTTTCTTAGAACTGCACACCTGTGGAACTGTCTTCCGTTTTCCTGCTTTCCGGCTGACTACAATATGGTTGTCTTCAAGTCTAATGTAAACAAGTTCTTGATGAGCCGCTCCATATAAGTTAACAAGCTTACCGAATTTCCATTACTAACAATTACTATATTGTCCAATTGACTACTGCACACTCTTTAACCCTTATCCTCGAGTAGCCTCTTAGCCTTGAGAAGTGGTGATGCCTATGTAAAAAAAAAGTTAAACAGAGCTGAGACGTAAAACATAAGGAAATACCAACTGGACAACTGCAAAAAATTTAAAAAATGCCTGGCAATTAATTATACCCGGTAAACCAAGTGCAATGAAGATACAAACAATTGCACTTAAAAAGGCTTAAAAGTTAGAACATTAAAAAAAAGATATCTCAGTTAGAATGTATGAAATAGCATAAAACATACTTATTGTATAACATTGCAACTGAGCTACGCAGACACGTTTGCGTTTCATTCCATCGAAGGAATTCATCAGACTAATTGCTGAATTTTAAACTCCACCGCCCTTTTTTACAAGCATATGTTATGAGAAACAGATCAGTGGACTTCGTTGAATATGCCTCCCTTTTCTTTTGTTTCCTGTTTTCTGCGGAACAATTCTGTCGAATGCACTTGTTCAACTTTGGAGGACCCCCCGGCTCACACAGATTTCAACTCGTTTCCAATCTATAAATGCAAATGACTTCCTCAATGATTGTCAAACACCTTATTTAGCGAACACAATGGTGTTTGGCACGGCAATGTTTATACACGTGAATTTTTAACGTTCTGTTTGCAGAAAAATGCGAGGATGAAATCAGACCGGCAGCCAGTTACCATAGTCGAGTGATTGGATGCAGGGGTTGAATATATAAAAAAATGATATAGATAATGTTGGTGGAGGAGACAGTGAATATGAAAGGCATTACATATTAATGGTGGTTTAAGAATTTGGAATTAAGGAAGGCGTCAATAGAAGAGAAAGAGGGAGAAAGAGTGTGTGTGTGTGTGTGTGTGTGTGTGTGTGTGTGTGTGTGTGTGTGTGTGTGTGGGAGAGAAAGAGCGAGAGAGATGAAACATAGGCTAAGGGAGAGGATAGGATAGAAAAAAGAGACGCGAGAGAAAAGAAAAAGTAAAAAGAGAGAGAGAGAGAGAGAATGTGTGTGTATGTGTGTGTGAGTGAGAGAGAGAGAGTGTATGTGTGTGTGTGTGTTTTGGTGTGTGGGGGGAGAAAGAGCGAGGGAGAGAGGAAACATAGGGTAAGGTAGAGGTAGAGGATAGGATAAAAAAAGAGAGACGCAAGAGGAAAGAAATAGTAGAGATAGGGTGAGTGTGTGTGTGTGTGTGTGTGAGAGAGAGATATGGATGCGATATATATATATATATATATATATATATATATATATATATATATATACTGCCTGGAACGATAAAATTGTCGGCATAGAATAAACGACATGCTTCCATTTCCATTTCCGCCAATATAATCTCTGATCTT
This sequence comes from Euprymna scolopes, assembly GCF_053919585.1. Taxonomy (NCBI): domain Eukaryota; kingdom Metazoa; phylum Mollusca; class Cephalopoda; order Sepiida; family Sepiolidae; genus Euprymna; species Euprymna scolopes. The sequence continues at coordinate 34,104,533 of NC_136517.1, read as the reverse complement.
CAAGTGAATCTTGTTGAATTCGGGAAATCTTTATGCTAAGTTCTGTAATTTGCACGGAATTTCGAGCGAAACACTTTATTTAATCTGGGGAGGTAACTTGTTCTTGTCACCTCTGCAATAAGGAGTTTCCTTCGAAATTCAAATATTCTATCATTTCTCTTTTTCATCCGTTTCTTCATCTCTCTTAGAATTTCTTTCTATCTTCTTAATAATAATATAGAATTAACAATTAATATGTATTAAAAATTGACAATTAATATGTATTAAAAATTAACAATTAATATGTATTAAAAAATTAACAATTAATATATATTTAATAAACAAATAACAAATATTATAAATTAAATAACTAATTAACAATAAATAAATATCTAATATATAATAAACAATTAATATATATTTAAAAAATAATACGCAATTTATATACTTAATAAATAATTAATAATAGTTTAAAATTTTATAGATAATTAACATTTATAATATATTTAATAATAACTAACAACTAATGTATAATAAATAAATAATAAACATTTAATATATATTATAAAAAGAAGAGGCAATTAATATGTTTTATACATAATTACCAATTAATGTATAGTATATAAATAACTAAAAATAAATATATATTTTATCAGTGATTAGCAATTAATCTACAGTTAATAAATACTTAACAATAATTATATATTTAATAAGTAATTACCAAATAATATACTTTACATGAATAATTAACAATCAGTATAGTGTTATCAATGATTAACAATAAATATATAGATAATAAATAATTTACAATATATATATAGTTAAAAAATTATTAACAATTAATATATTTCATAAATAATTTACAATTAATATATAATTAATAAAAAATAACAATTAATATAGAATTAATAAATGATCAATAATTAATATATTTCATAAATAATTAACAATCAGTATAGTGTTATTAATGATTAACAATAAATATATAGATAATAAATAATTTACAATATATATATAGTTAAAAAATTATTAACAATTAATATATTTCATAAATAATTTACAATTAATATATAATTAATAAAAAAATAACAATTAATATATAATTAATAAATGATCAATAATTAATATATTAAATAAATAATTAACAATTAATATATGATTAATAAATAATTAGCAGTTAATAACATCTTTGTTTATAGAGTAAGGAAGAGTCCATTCGGTGACGGAACAGGGTACATCAGCACAATAATAGATAACTCTCATCTGTATCATACAATTAATATATATTTAAAAAGTATACAAAATATATATTTAAAAAAGTATACAAATATAGAAATAACATATAAAAAATATATATACAAATAAAATATACAAAATATATATATATATATATATATATATATATATACAAATAAAATAAAATATACAAAATATATATACAAATAAAATATACAAAATATATATTTAAAAAAAGTATACATTGCAATTAATATATATTTAAAAAATAAAAAGCAATTAATATATTTTATCAGTAATTATCAAACAATATATATGACATCAATAATTAACAATTAATATATTGTTATCAATGATTAACAATTAATAAATTGGTATCAATAAATATGTAGTTAATAAATACTTAACAGTATATCTATATATCTATAAAAGTGAACGTGTCTGTCTGTCTGTGTGTCTGTGTGTCTGTCTGTCTGTGTACATTTCCCTACGCAATAACTCTGTCAATTTTTAGTCTATAGACTCGAAATTTGAAATACCGGGTACTGAGATTTGGGAAAATCGATGTGACGGGTGTCAGCCAGAAATTTCGCTGTTAAGGGGTCAAATTTCAACGATTTGACCTTTAAGAACTCTACCAAACTCATCCGACAATTTTGGGTCTAGACACTTGAAATTTTAGATATAGGTTCCTTGAACCTGGATCTAACTTAATAAAGTGATTTGAGCACGAAACTATAAATTTTAAGGGGTCATAATAGGGGTCAAAGTTTTAAAAAATTAACCATTTTTTTTGTTTTTTTGCTTTTTTTGCACAGCATACACCTCCAAACACCCGAGCAACGCCGGCCACCCCTGCTAGTAGTTTATAAATGATCAGCAATTAATATACTTTATAAATAATTTACAATAAATATATAGTTAATAAAAAACTAACAATTAAGTTATAGTCAATAAATAATTAATAATTAATACGTAGTTAATAAATGATCAAGAATTAATATACTAAATAAATAATTAACAAATAATAATGATTTCTCATAATGTCTCTGGTCATAGAGTAAGAAAGAGTCCATTCGGTGACGGAATAGGGTGGATCAGTATAGCAGTAGATAACTCTCATCTCTTCCGATCTCATCTTGTTTGGTACCATATGACACAGAACATACAACACACTTCTGATGATCTGTATTGGAAAAAAAATACAAAAAAATATATTTGAGTTTAGGAGGATTTCCACTCCTTTATCTGAACCTGAATCAAATGCTTTGCGGACATTGCCAAGACTGCTTCAAAAAAGGCGGGTTCCATCTTTAGTGCTAGAAATTTACTTAAACCAAAACGTGTCCTTTATCTTTACAAAGCCACAGTTCGCCCACGCATAGAGTATTGTTGCCATATTTGAGCGTCTTTTTCTTTCTTTTTTTTTTTACACAGGAATTACCACTTATCAAGGACCGGGGGCCACTCGGGGATAAGGGTTAATGGGTATACATTAGTCAATGTGATTATAGCTTAGTAAACATAAGTAGTGGGAATTTTGTAAATTGGATTACTTAGGGGGACGGTTCATCAAAAATTTGTTTACATTGGACTTGAAGGCAATCAGATTGTAACCGCTAGTCTCTTTCTCTCGGACAAGGCCCCAAACTAATCTTATATATAAACGGCTATATGCCTGTCTGTCTGTCTGCCTGTCAAACTCTACCTCATCCGAAACTAAAAGTCACAGAGCGGCGCTAAGGGCTTTTAATGATTGTTTTTTTGTTTTTACAAACCGTTCTTTTATGGGCCCTTAGTCGGTTAAAATAATTTAAGGGGTCAAAAATAGGTCAAAATTGCAAAAAAATTGTTATACATTTTGCACATTCACCTTAGATTATTTTTTTAATTTTAAATCAGTTCATATGCGTGTAACGTTGGTAAAATAGTAACGTCACCAGCTTTGAATGCTACGGGTTCGATTCTAGCTGATGGCACCCAAATACTTTTTATTTAAATTTTGAAATCACGACTCTATAATAATTCATCCGAAATTTGGACAAATCAAAATATCATATTTAAGCGTATTTTACGCTCGGGCAAAGCCGGGCGCCCCTCCCACTAGTCTAAAATATAATAAAACCCGAACTGTTGGCCAAGCTCCAACCAGCCCCACTGCCGCAATTTTACAATCTGCCCATGTTTTGCTTTTAATAGAATGTTCTCTGATGAACTCATACCTTGTCTCTCTTCCACCTACATTCTCCCCACTAACCTGACAAGCAGCAAAATCACACCCCTTCACTGTTGATATCACTAGATGCAGCAATGTTTTCTATTCTAGCAGTTTATTTCTTTGGACCGCTAGACTTTTTGGAATTCTATCCATAGTTCTTGTTTTCCTAACTAAACTAGCCTGCAAAAGTTTATATTTAACGCGAAGAGACATTTTGCTGCTCAACTATCCGCAGTTTCCTGTCAGACACGCTCCCAAATAGTAACCACTTATGCTGTAAGTGTTAACATGCGGATCTGGCGTAAATCTGACAACAAAATAGGTACTACACTTAGATCCTCGTTAGAATGCCGGATACAAATATAATTTGGTGTCTATGCATTTTCAAGAAAGATAAACTTGATCGTGAAAGTATGGAAGCACGTACATACCCTTAGATTACCACATGTACGTATGCACGATATATGAGTTTGCACTGGGTGCAATATGGTTATTATATAGATGGTGCTACGATAAAATGGACCAATTTGAACCCAACCATCTTCATTAATTAAATGAAGGTGAAGATGATCACGCTGTTTACGACACGGCCTGAAGACCTGGGCGTTCCAAGTATGAATCCAGTTCGTTCCACAAAAGTCGCTTTCGCTTAAAGTGTTGACACCTTCACGTGATCCCTCCCGTTATTCCACATGTATTTCTAGAAAGAATTCTCACTAGAAAAATATCGGGAAAACAATGCCTACGATAGAATCTTCGGATTAATACGACGACGACGACGACGACGACGACGACGACGACGACGATGATGACGATGAATTAAAAATCATTTCTACGCAGTCAACACTACTCTCTATGGCAGCCCTTCTAAGAGCACCATTATTTCTATTATCTGACGCACCTGATTCAATGAGAAAACAGGTTTTCTTACTTTTAACATCTCTAACACCAAGATTCTCTCTTCTACCACCAATGCTTTGATCTTTGTTTTGCTTCATTCGAGATAGATAGCTTTTTTTTTTTTTTTTTTTTTTTTTTTTCGAGAGCGCCCCTTGCTTTGATAAGCCCTCAAGACTGATCTTCACTACGGATCTAAAAATGGAAAGTTTACTTCGAATCTATTGTTAGGGTCACCGAAAAAAATGGATGGATATTTCTACCGTTCCAGAAAGTACCTGACACTCGGTGCTATTCTTTTACAAATGCAGAGTATCCATCAAGTTCGTGTGCACTTGAAAAGATAACTTTACTAGCGGGGGTGGCGCCCGGCATTGCCCGGTTATAAAATACGCTTAAATATAATATTTTAATTTCTCCAGATTTCGTATATATTATTATAGATTCGTGATTTCAAAAGTAAAAGAAAAAGCATTTGGATGCCATCAGCTAGAATCGAAACTGAAAGCAAAACTAGTATTTAAAGCAGGTAACGTTACCACTGTACTAATATGACACGCATATGAACTGATTAAAAATAAAATAAAGTGAATATAAAAATATATATAACGACTTTTTTTTTCAATTTTTACCTCTTTTTGGCTCCTTAAAACCTATTTTCACCGGTTAAAGACCCACGAAAGAACGGTCCATAAAAAATCCAATCATTTGAGGCCCCTCAAGTTTCGGAAGAGATAAAGTTTGAGAATATGGACAGACGTTTGAATTTGTAAAAGATAGATTTGAAATAGAAATAACCGTGTTTAAACGCAGCGTTACCTGAAAAAAACAAAAGAAAAAAACAAAAAAACAACAAAAAAAAACAAAAAACAAAACAAAACAAAAAAACAAAAAACAAAAAAGAAACAAAAAACAATGTCTTTTGTTAACTCGGTGTTATCAAAGAGTCATGAAGTAATAATACAGTATTGATAAGTGGTATGAGTTAACACAGAGTGCTCAATATCATAGATTTGAAGAGCCAATGCCTTATAGGAAAAGCATTCTGGCCCGCCAAAAATGCATTGGCAACGTCGTCGAAGTCAATATTCCCCCGTAGGAGCGTCTCAGGCAGTTAGCAGTCAAGTAATCACTTCTCAAAAAGAGATTTCTCTATTCCATGACATGTGCTTACTTCTAAATCAAAATTTCATGAAGAAAGTTTCTTTCCTAACAATGACCGCATGTGGAAATCTATACCGTAGGTCTGCTTTCCAGCTGACTATAATGTGGTTGTTTTCAAGTCTAATGTAAACACATTCTTGTTGAGCCATCCCTTTAATCAAATTCTACCCAATTTCCACCACTACCGATCTGTCTCACTGACCACATTACACTCATTAATCTTTATCCTCGAGTGGCCCTCATGCGTTGATAAGTGGTTATTTCCTCATAAAAAAAGATAGAGTAGAGCCGTTATATCTGGTAATGCGCCCTTAACAACACTCTTCCTTGGATTGATATAATTTTTAAAAGTATAGAAGCACATACATACACTTAGACTTCCATATCCATACATACGAGATAAATGGGTATTCCCAGTCTAAGATGTTTTATACAGATTGTGAAATGTATCAATTTGTATGTATACATGAATAAATAAAAAAAATAACAAGAGATATATATATATGAGAGAGAGAGAGAGAGAGAGAGAGAGAGAGAGAGAGAGAGAGAGAGAGAGAGAGGAAGCGTATTGTTCTTTGCCAGATCCTCAGGTACACATTATATATTAATAACGTGAGTTTAACCATTTTGTATAGAAGCGCCAGAGTGACGTCTTTTAGGGTTTTCTTTACACATAACTACGAACTGCATCATAAATAACGAATATCACAAAATGTTTAGTTAATACCAATTTGTTTATATTGCATTTCACCACGAGGATTCCTTGGCGACTGATAAGTGATCGAAAACAAAAGTTTTAATTATGATATTCCATATGAAACGTACAAGTTCAACACTTTTTGAGATGACGATTAATAATTTTTATTATTTGAACTATATGGATTACGATTCTCATCTTGGCTGTTATTCTAGCATCATTTCGGCCGATTAAACTATGTTCTTCTTCAGGTGCATCACGTAGAAATTATAGATTATATCGTGAGAAATTAACTCGCGTGATCCGATTATATCTGACACGTCAGAAATGGACCGAAAATAATGACAAACACTTTTTTTTATTACATTTTCACCTCAAACAAGGCACATTGCCACTTTGATGTAGAGGGCTACTATCAGGGACCTAAGCTACAGGGTACTATGTAGGGAGTTGGGCAGCAAGATGTCGGTTCACGTTACACTTGAACTTCTGCATGTCAGTACAGTTGGGGAAGCAGGGACCCGGAAGGGAATTCCAAAGTCTAGCAGTTCTGGGGAAGAAACTACTGGAGTAGAAGGCACTCTTACATCTAGGGATCTTTATTGTGTAGGGGTGGGATTTAGCTGCTTGTCGGGTTTGTCGTTGGTATTTACGTCTAGGAGGTACAAGTGCTTGCAGTTTTTCAGAACATTCACGATTAAAATACTTATAGAACAGGTAAAGGGATGCAACATTTCGATGATGAGACAGAGGCTGAAGCTTAGATGACAGTTCAGGACCTATCAGGTTTGCGAGTCTCTTTTGAACTCTGTCCAGGATCAATAGACTAGTAGCAGATGCACCAGCCCAAATATGAGAACAATATTCCATACATGGGCAAATGGTGGCCTTATAGAGGTACAGGATGCTTTCGGGCGTTAGTAGCTTTCTAGCACGGTAGCGAAAGCCTACCTTCTTCGTAGCGGTCCTCTCAATGTAATTGTTCCAACTCGTGTTTCTTGTGAACGTTAGGCCGAGGAGTTTAAAAGAAGTACTTTCAGATAATGTGGGGAACATCGGTGGAGCAATTGCCAAAAGTCCATCTTGCCAGGTGTAGCCTGTTTTCACAATTGTTGACATCTTTGCAAATTAACATTTCAGTTCAATAAAGGGAGATCAATAATTTTAAGTTCATATTATTCAGTAAAAAGAGAAATTATATTTTGTGGGGGGGGGGGCAATTCCTCCAAATAAGAATCACGAAGAGCAGCAAATGGATCATGTCAATAATTTGACGTTCAAATACAACTAAAACTTAATTCAAAAACGACAAGCAGCGCCGAATTCATTGTTTACTTCCAACATTTTGGCGACGAATGATTCTCTAATAAAAAAAAAATGGCGCTTTAATCTCCCGCCTTAATTAACCTTCAAACATTGAAGAGCTGGTAGCAAAGGAGGTTAGAAGTGCGAAACGAATAAGATGTCAAGTGTGAGCCAGATTTTACAGTGCAATTTCTAATAATATCTGTATTAATTAGCAGTAACATGCACTAATAAATAGTAAATAAAGTAGTCGACCTTAGTCGAGGGCAACCCGAAGGCTCCTTATTCAATTGATATTATGATGTTTAATAGACGCCACTTATTTATTATTAGAATACTCCACCTATCCTTGATACTCACCTTAAAAAGTTAACTGCTTAGCAACGGAGCAGCAAGTATCAATTTATGAGTTATGATACGAGGATTGAACCCGGATCTCCTTGTCCATAATCGAACACGTTAACCATTATATCAAATAGATCGATAGTAGTAATATTAGTAGTAGTATATAGTGATAAATATCGTAGCGGAACAATGGCAATCAAAGGGTGACTCCATAGTCTCCAAAGCCGGCAAGCTGGGGCCTCACTATCGGATATAGTTTAAGGTCATAGCCAGGACCTGAGATAATTTATACACCATCTCCTATGAGTATGCCACTGTATGCAATTCCTGTATCTACGTGCCTAGAAAACGAAGTATTAAACCAAACGCAGTGATAAGGGACGATTAGGAGAAAGAAGCAAACTTGGAAGAAATTAGTGTCCCCCATGATGATTGGTTAAACAGAATATGGATACCAACGTCTTGTGTACGACATGAAAAGAAACTGGAATCTTAGGAGGATCTCCATCATTCCAATAATTATAAGATCAACCGATCTAATGAAAAAAATTCAAAATCTACCTGGCAGATATCCCCGGTGAACCAAGTGCAAGAAAGCTACAAACAATTGCACTCGAAGAGACTTTTAGACTTCTGCAAAGATCTCTCGGTTGGCATGTTTTAATGTCTAACATTCGGTAAAATAAACTATTCACAGCTAAAATAAAGTAAGAAAATCGAAAAGAAAAACATACGCGTAAAACTTAAAAAAAAAAACAAAAAAAAAACTGGGTAGAATTTTAAAACGAACTCTCGATTAGAATTACTGAGGTAGGATATCTCATCCTTAGCCAAAATAAAACAAGAAAATTGAATAAAAAAAACAAACAAACCCGAAAACAAAACAAAAAGCAAGATACCGTTACACTTAAAACCTTTAAAAATCTTAAAAAGGTCTCTCTAAGCTAGCGGTTTAATGTTTGACAAGACTCTTCTATCCAACTGGATAAGTTTATTAGTGTTTAAACTTATTTTAATAGGTATTTTTAATTCAAAACAAATTTAGTCTCCCCCCCCTTGTTAGAATAAAAGAATGGCTGCCTAATAAGCCCTGCCGATGTAAAATTGATAATCGCTCCAAATGGAAAATTAAACAAACACTGGTAGAACACACATCAAATAAATGTTAAAAATCATGCACAAATGTTATGTTCGATTAGATTTTGATTTCGATTTTTAGATTTTGTTTCATTTTCGATTTTTTGAGCGATTAGGAAAAATTCAAACATGGCTGGAAATGTTTTGCGTTAATTTTATGTATGAAACTGCTTCCCTACTCGAAATTTTAAAATAATTTTTTTCTTTTCCGCACGCGTAATCATTTAAAAAATTAGAATCTCGTTTAGAGCTCAAGTTGTTAATATATTTGATTCTATCGCTCTTCTTCTTCTTCTTCTTCTTCTTTCTTTATTATTATTATTATTATTATTATTATTATTATTATTTCCTCTTCTTTTTCTTTTTCTACTTCTTTCTTCCTCTTCTTTTTCTTTCTTTTTCTTCTTCTTCTTCCTTCTTTTTTCTTCTTTTTTCCTCCTCTTCTTCTTATTTCTTTCTTTCTCTTTTTTCCTCTTCTTTCTCTTCTTTTTTCCTCTTCTTCTTCTTTTTTTTTCTTCTTCTTCTTCTTCTTCTTCTTTTTTCTTCTTCTTTCATTTTCTTCCTTCTTTCTTTTTCTTCTTTTTACCTCTTCTTCTTTTTCTTCTTTCTTTTTTCTTATTCTTCTTCTCTTTCTTTCTTTCCCTTTTTTTCTTCTTCTTCTTCTTCTTCTTCTCCTTTTTCTTCTTCTTCTTTGTTTGGTAATTGTGTATAAAAATTTACACTAACTTTCAAACATGACGGCAAGTCTGTCAATTGAGGTATGGAAACAAAACGAATACAATATTTCCGCTATTCTTCAAAACCGCTTACTTATAAATTTTTAAGATATTTTTTGTTAATATATTTTTTCAAACATATTTACGTTTTTTTTTCAGATATATACATATACACACACATATATATATATATATATATATATATATATATATATATAGTTTTTTTAAATAACTTTATTTAAATATACTTCATTTAAATATATTTTATTTAAACATACTTTGTTTAAACCTGCGCAATCTATTACGATTGTCACCGATTTAAAAACAAACGTTATGCTGTTTGAATTTAATGTTTTTAACACGCGTGGCACATTCACATTTTAAAACTGCCGAACTATTTCCTGTTGCACATTCACCTTTTTGAAGTTGCTAAAACTGTGAAAAATGTGACACATTTATTCAAACAACTGCATGAAAAGAAAGTGAATTAAATCTGTCCCAGAGGAAATCAAACAAAGAATGTTACCAAAATGTGCAAAAGTAAAGAGTTATTAAGAGAGAAATTAAAAGTTTAGATTGAATAGGTTTTTTGGTCTGGACCAGAAGTTCTACGAAAGACTTTATAGACGGTACGTAAATGAATGTATACAAAATTCTTTACATGTTTTTGTAAATAAATATATTTTAAAAATTATTTAAGCGATTTGACAGAATATATACCATATTAACTTAAATAAACATGGTTATTTGAAAAGATATGCGATTAAGAAAATAAAAAAAATTAATTGATAAAAAAGTTTACATTTTTAATATGAGAAGACGAAAAAAACAAACAAACAAGCATAATATATAGTTAACTATGAAAATAGTTTAACAGTTTTAAAATGTAAATATCTTAATATTTTGCCCAACTATATAAGTAAGCGGATTTGAATAATATGTGCTGTTATGCCTCGTTTGACAGATCTGCCGCCATGTTTTAAAATTAGTCTGGTTTTACCATTTCTTCTTCTTTTATAGTTATGCAAATGATTCTAATAACTGATTAAATCTGGATAACTGAGAAAAATATGAGCATTTGTTTATAGGGGAAGGTACAGGATAAATAACAGAAATTCCCTCCAATTTTTCTAAATAATATCTTATATTATCATTTTTTTTAATTACTATTCCATTCCTAAACTTCTTTTTAATTTTTTATTTTCCATACCAAATCGTCTACTCTTTTTAATCATTTACGAAAATGTCAAATATCATTAACGACAAACAAATGCAAATGAGTTTTTTTTTAATACCAAACAAATCTTGTTTTAGAATGTTCAATCAACTGCAAGGAAAAAAGATTAATAAAATTATTTAGAAAAAAGAAAACCGTTGATAAAAATATCTAGAAAAAAAACATTTGACAAAAATATTTAGAAAAAAATATTTAGAAAAAAAGAAAATATTTGATAAAAATATTTAAAAAACAAGAAAATATTTGATAAAAATATTTAGAAAAAAATAAAACATTTGATAAAAATATTTAGAACAAAAGAAAACATTTGATAAAAATATTTAGAACAAAAGAAAATATTTGATAAAAATATTTAGAACAAAAGAAAACATTTGATAAAAATATTTAGAACAAAAGAAAACATTTGATAAAAATATTTAGAACAAAAGAAAACATTTGATAAAAATATTTAGAACAAAAGAAAACATTTGATAAAAATATTTAGAACAAAAGAAAATATTTGATAAAAATATTTAGAACAAAATAAAACATTTGATAAAAATATTTAGAACAAAAGAAAACATTTGATAAAAATATTTAGAAAAAAATAAAACATTTGATAAAAATATTTAGAAAAAAATAAAACATTTGATAAAAATATTTAGAACAAAAGAAAACATTTGATAAAAATATTTAGAAAAAAATAAAACATTTGATAAAAATATTTAGAACAAAAGAAAATATTTGATAAAAATATTTAGAAAAAAATAAAACATTTGATAAAAATATTTAGAACAAAAGAAAACATTTGATAAAAATATTTAGAACAAAAGAAAACATTTGATAAAAATATTTAGAACAAAAGAAAATATTTGATAAAAATATTTAGAACAAAAGAAAATATTTGATAAAAATATTTAGAAAAAAATAAAACATTTGATAAAAATATTTAGAACAAAAGAAAACATTTGATAAAAATATTTAGAAAAAAATAAAACATTTGATAAAAATATTTAAAACAAAAGAAAACATTTGATAAAAATATTTAGAAAAAAATAAAACATTTGATAAAAATATTTAGAACAAAAGAAAATATTTGATAAAAATATTTAGAACAAAAGAAAATATTTGATAAAAATATTTAGAACAAAAGAAAACATTTGATAAAAATATTTAGAACAAAAGAAAATATTTGATAAAAATATTTAGAAAAAAAGAAAACATTTGATAAAAATATTTAGAACAAAAGAAAACATTTGATAAAAATATTTAGAACAAAAGAAAACATTTGATAAAAATATTTAGAACAAAAGAAAACATTTGATAAAAATATTTAGAAAAAAAGAATATATTTGATAAAAATATTTAGAACAAAAGAAAACATTTGATAAAAATATTTAGAACAAAAGAAAACATTTGATAAAAATATTTAGAAAAAAAGAAAACATTTGATAAAAATATTTAGAACAAAAGAAAACATTTGATAAAAATATTTAGAACAAAAGAAAACATTTGATAAAAATATTTAGAACAAAAGAAAATATTTGATAAAAATATTTAGAAAAAAAGAAAACATTTGATAAAAATATTTAGAAAAAAAGAAAACATTTGATAAAAATATTTAGAACAAAAGAAAACATTTGATAAAAATATTTAGAACAAAATAAAACATTTGATAAAAATATTTAGAACAAAAGAAAATATTTGATAAAAATATTTAGAACAAAAGAAAACATTTGATAAAAATATTTAGAACAAAAGAAAACATTTGATAAAAATATTTAGAACAAAAGAAAATATTTGATAAAAATATTTAGAACAAAAGAAAACATTTGATAAAAATATTTAGAACAAAATAAAACATTTGATAAAAATATTTAGAACAAAAGAAAATATTTGATAAAAATATTTAGAAAAAAAGAAAACATTTGATAAAAATATTTAGAACAAAAGAAAACATTTGATAAAAATATTTAGAACAAAATAAAACATTTGATAAAAATATTTAGAACAAAAGAAAATATTTGATAAAAATATTTAGAAAAAAAGAAAACATTTGATAAAAATATTTAGAACAAAAGAAAACATTTTATAAAAATATTTAGAACAAAAGAAAACATTTGATAAAAATATTTAGAACAAAAGAAAACATTTGATAAAAATATTTAGAACAAAAGAAAACATTTGATAAAAATATTTAGAACAAAAGAAAACATTTGATAAAAATATTTAGAACAAAAGAAAACATTTGATAAAAATATTTAGAACAAAAGAAAACATTTGATAAAAATATTTAGAACAAAAGAAAATATTTGATAAAAATATTTAGAAAAAAAGAAAACATTTGATAAAAATATTTAGAACAAAAGAAAACATTTGATAAAAATATTTAGAAAAAAAGAAAACATTTGATAAAAATATTTAGAACAAAAGAAAATATTTGATAAAAATATTTAGAAAAAAAGAAAACATTTGATAAAAATATTTAGAACAAAAGAAAATATTTGATAAAAATATTTAGAACAAAAGAAAATATTTGATAAAAATATTTAGAAAAAAAGAAAACATTTGATAAAAATATTTAGAAAAAAAGAAAACATTTGATAAAAATATTTAGAAAAAAAGAAAACATTTGATAAAAATATTTAGAAAAAAATAAAACATTTGATAAAAATATTTAGAACAAAAGAAAACATTTGATAAAAATATTTAGAAAAAAATAAAACATTTGATAAAAATATTTAGAAAAAAATAAAACATTTGATAAAAATATTTAGAAAAAAAGAAAACATTTGATAAAAATATTTAGAACAAAAGAAAATATTTGATAAAAATATTTAGAAAAAAAGAAAACATTTGATAAAAATATTTAGAACAAAAGAAAATATTTGATAAAAATATTTAGAAAAAAAGAAAACATTTGATAAAAATATTTAGAACAAAAGAAAACATTTGATAAAAATATTTAGAACAAAAGAAAATATTTGATAAAAATATTTAGAACAAAAGAAAACATTTGATAAAACCATTTGATAAAAATATTTTGAAAAAAAAAGAAAACATTTGATAAAAATATTTAGAACAAAAGAAAATATTTGATAAAAACATTTGATAAAATATTTTGAAAAAAAAAAGAAAACATTTGATAAAAATATTTAGAAAAACAGAAAACATTTGATAAAAACATTTGATAAAAATATTTAAAAAGATATACTCTTGTAATATACGGCCACCCATCCCAACTGTATTTTTTTTACGTTTTGAAAAATATTATGCAATCGCTGTTGTTCGGAACGTGTCGATATGATGTTAATACGTACTATTGTCGCTATCACAAAATATAATATCTATTTAGTTGATTTACAAAAGTATATTGCTTTTATTTCTCACCGACAATCAGCTTTTCGGTGACAAGTTGTTATTCTCTAATAAAAAAAAAAATTCTTTTCCTATTGGAATGTTTAATATTTCCTTTAGTCACATATTTCTACGTCAAATTATGCATTCCGTTAGACAATGGTGTAAAGTCCCGAATTTTCACGCTTGAATCCGTTTGCGAGTGTGCAACCAATCGAATTTTTTCTTCTTTTAAGAGTTGCCTGTCAATATCTAACAAAAACATTTACGGACATTACACGGGCGGTTTGCAATAATGTGGACATTTTTAAATAGCATTAAATCCTTAATTTAATATTTAGAAATTCGAAAAGAATCGAAATCGAAATCAGTAGTTGTATCGAAATTAAGAACAAATTCTGGAGCTGTCCCATTACTACCGCCTACCGTTGATCCTCACCTTATAAGGCTAAGTGTTTAGCATCTGGGCGACAAGTACCATTTTTGAGTTTTGGTTTGGGGATTGAACCCTTGTACTGCCTTTCTAATATTTCAGATTTAAATTCAAGTTTAATCAACGCTTACATAGAGGAAGAAAAATCACTAATCCATTTTAGACAGTTACGTGATTTCCTCCCAATTAGAACATCGGGAAAATATCATCGTTAAAAAAATAAATAAATGACGACATGCCTCGATGAAGGATGAGAAAAGAAATAAAAAAAAACACAAACTGATTCTATTCCTGATGATAGTGTTATATCGACGAAACTCAAGTGTTTATAAACAACTAGCAATTTATTTATTTTTTAATCTGCCTTGTATTAGCCTTCTAAAATTCCAGATTTGCTTGAGGATTAACAACAAAATAGGCACAAATAATTATCAATGCTCATCTGAAAAGCATACAGACATTATACCCCAAAATCGGGACAGACCCAGATTTATTTAAAAAAAAAAAAGGAATAGACTTGGCGCTATTTGCGTTTTGGATTTTTAAAGGCTGTGTTTGTTGGAACAACAGCAGCAGCAGCAACAACAACAACAACAACAACAACAAAACACAAAGCAAAAAAGAAACAACCCATTTTTCACCATTCACCAATAACATCCAGTATAAATGCACCTGAAGACGGTCAGAGGTTACATCGGCCGAAATGTTGTGAGAAAAAACATCCAAGATGAGAACAATAACCCGAAACAATCCAAATAATACAAAAAATAGGCATATTCAATCATTCATAAAAAAAAAAACTAGTGTTATGGAATCGGCTGGATTCGAACCTGATACAGCGAGGTATTCAACCCGCGTCGTTAACTATTATATCACCGCATGCGGACACATCTAATAACGAAAAAAAAAAAAAAAAAAAAAAAAAGAAGGAAAATGCATAAAAATTGAGAAGGATTGCTGCTTTAAGCCTGCACGTTAAGGCAGGGAAGATGAGGAGGCTGAGTCTGATTTTAACGTTTAGTGACAACGTTTTACGCCATATCTGATGTGTGACCGAATGTTTTGAGACGTCGTATCGGCGACTCTAAACTGTCAATCAAGCTAAGCTGAACGCGCGCGGATAATAATAAACGCTATAATAACACGGACGGGTCCTTCTTTTTCAAAATGGCGGACCAATAACAAAATGAACGATTAAAAGAAAATAACTTTGGATAGAAATACCGAAATATGCAGAAACTAAAGATAGAAATTGCAATCTGGAATTGCCCCGCGCTTCCTGCAAATAAAAGCAAAATCTATGTGATGGTATCATAAAACTAAAAACAAAAGATATTGCCGAAGAATGTGCAAATATTTGAATGAATCTCTTACACTCTCTGTCTGTCTTTCCCTCTCTCGTTCCTCTTTTCATTTCTCTCTCCTTCTCAGTTTTTCTCACACAGACACAACTAATCCTTCTTTAATCGCATTATTTCGGACTATTGTTCTCATCTTGGGTGTTATTTTCTATAACGTTTCGGTGGATGCAACTTCCAACCTTGTTCAGGTGTATACATTTTAACTCAAGAAACTTTCCGTCGAACTTCGGAATCTACACGTAATTTCGAACGATACTCTCTTTTTTTTAATCCATTGAGGTAGCATGCTCTCGTCTTGTCAGTCATGACTGTGTAGAGGTCCTGAGTAATTTGTATTTGTATTTCTTGAGTGTCGCTTGAACTGAGGGTTGAACCGTTAACTCCCAGAATTTACCAAGTAATTTATCCATTACGCTATTGATCCTTCTTTCGTTTTTCTCTTTTTATTTACCCGCATTCTGTTTCCTCACTCCACCCCTCTCTATCCATGGTTTGTTCTGCATTCTTTATTTATTTTTTTTTTTTAATAGCTCAAAGTCACCCCGGGTGACCAGAGTCACCACCGCTTACAGTAATTTAAAGTAACCACAGCTTATTGTAATTTAAATTTTGATTTACTTGTCCGTACTTCCAATGTCACAAAAGCCATCATCATCGCATACATTACCCTCCCCTTTATACAGGGTGCCCCCCCCAAAAAAAATCCGGGCCCAACTCTAATTAGGCCTCGTTTCTTAGTGTTTTGTCGGGATTAAATGAAACTTTGGTCATAACTAGTTTATTATATTCAAAACATCACATCAAAACACTAGAGTCTTTGGCCTTTTTTTCTCCGTTGACTGTAAAATGCTCAGAAAAACAATTGAATGTCCTCTGTTCTTTTCTTTTTTTTTTTTTTGGCCTTTTTTTTTCTCCGTTCTACAGCATATGTTTCAGATGATCTCCATTTAGCTTTTGTTTTTTTGGGGGGTCACCCTGTAGTCACTCTTTATCAGTTAAAAACGAATTACCTCCCTTTATAGTCGCTCTTTATCAGTTAAAAATCATTAAAACCATTTCCTCTCCAAAATTCTTTTTCAAAAACATGATTGCCTGTTTACGGTTTCAAATGTGCTATTTTATTTCAGAATTTAAACTGGTGCTACCAGATCAGGCTGTCTGAAGATATTGACTTCCTGAGACGAAATGCATCTAACATTGATGCCTTTTGTTTTTCTACTTCCTTTCGCAAAAACTTGAGTATGTTCTGCAAAATCAAAACCAAAAATAATAATCCACCTTTTCCCATTTCCATACTTCCCATTTCCCCTTTCTCTTTCTTCCACTTCCTAACTGGTGTCCTAACTTAAAATGTATCAAGCATTAATTCTGTAACCCATTTTCGTCTTCCATTGCAAAACTCATTCATGTTCTGCAAGGCAGGAAACAAAAACGATAAAATCCACTTTAAAACAACTAAACCAAACACTACAAACTAGCGATTCAAGATACAAAGAGTTCGAAGAATAAAAACCTTTTACAAAATAACTGGATGCAACATGAATACTATTTCCAAAATAACTGGATTCGGCATTAAATAACCCCAAAAGGGTTAATATGCCGTAAAACAACCAAACAACCAACAAACAAAAAAAAATCATAATTAAAAGAAAGTCATGTTGAGACAAGACTGTAAGTTTTTTTTTTATTATAATTTCTTTTTAAAATGAAATAAAAAAAAATAAACGTGCTAGTGTATTGACATTTTTTTATTTATAATTTACATAAAAATTATTTAAAAATAAAACCAAATGAAACAATGTATTGTGTGTTAAATTTTCATTGAAAAAGATATGAATTATTTAAATCAATTCTTTTTAAAAGGTAAAGAATGAATTTGCTAAAAAAAATTGTTTTATTTGATTTTTTAATTAATTTTATTTATGATATGTTTAAAAGATTCAACTACCGTGGAATTTCTATGGATTCTGCTAATATATATGGATAAATTCGATTATGAATAGAAAGTGTAAACACTGGGGAAGCATTTGTTTCCGTACATATTCGACAGAGGGTGTATACCAATGTATATCATAAACACTAATTGTTTCTGGAAAAAAAATAAAAAAATAAATAAACAGTAGGCCTAATATTGGGAACACTGGACAAGAATACTACAAACTATTTATAATTGATTTCCATTTATATTTTCAACGATAAATGAACCTTATTGTTATACAGTACTAGCAGGAAGACACGATGTTGCTCGGGATTAAATAAGAATCAACGAATGTTTCACCCCCCCCCCAATACTTTTATTGTCATCGAAATCGGTGAAATCCTCCATTTTTCGATCAAATCGATTGATTGCCTGGGACCAATCGCGGCGCACCTGGACGAAGCTTCATATGCCTCCCCGCGGTGACTTATTCCACAAAACATTGTAGTCTACATTGCACTGTAGAGAACCTACTGTTGATTTTATAAAATTATTTTATGTGCCCTGGCTTCAATTAAAGTTTTAAATCTAAAAGTTAAGTATCGTGGTTTAATTGTGCTCTAAACATAAGGATTCATTTCGAACGCCTTTGTCATATCATAGAACCTACTGTTGATTTTACATGTCTGGCCTTATTGTTTGTGCGATAATAATAGCTTTAAAGCTTAAAATGAAAAAGAATCAACCATCTTAATGCAATTGTGCTTTAAACAAAAACATTAATTTTTAACGCACCCCCATCATATGAAAGAACCTACTGTTGATTTTATATGTTGAGACTTTCGGCTTGTGTGGTAATAAAACTTCTCAAATGCACTTGTGATGTTAGGCTGTGTAAGGTGTTAACTTTGGTCAAAAATCGTCTGTTTCTTCGTTCTTCGGATTATTTCGATTATCGATACTTATCGATACTTATCGAAGATATTTCGATACAAAACCTATCTAAGAACACTGACAGGCACATAAAATACCTTCATGTGAAATGTCATAAAAATCGTCCCAGCCGTTTTCGAGTCTATAGGGAACGAACCCACACACAGACAAAATTCCTTTTACGTAATAGTAGATATTACTATAATAGAATACGTATTTCTAACAAATCTCAGGTCGTACGGCATATCAATACTTTTCGATGAATTTAATGCTTATGTAGATATGTTTCGGATTTTCTTTTAGATGAGGATCGATAGCTTATATTTAGATCATTCGTGGCTGTTATTCTCATAACGTTTCAGCCGATTTAACCTTCAACCTTCTTTAGATGCATCTTTCCTAACTAGCGGATCTTTTACGCCGAACTCGGGAAACCATACTGAAATTTGTACAGATTTTAGGGCTTCTAAGATTTACATTAGTGTTGCCCGTAAAAACCTGTGGCGTAACATATATAAATTCTAACTAACAATCACTTCTAAATGACAGTCTTCTGGAAGTTGAAGGTTCAATATCCAGTGTGGGCGATACTAAGGACATAATTATGAATTACTGAAGACTTCTGCCCAGTCGTGGCTGACAGAACAAGAGCAAGCTTCAAACATTGATAAAGTACAGATTTTCGTTTAAAATTTCATACGTTTTTTTTTTTAACTTGGGAATCTAATAGTCAATCGTGGCAAACTATTTTCGAGATTTCGAATTGAATTTTTTTTATTAATCTACGACGACACTGTACTCATTCCGTCATCCACGTGAATGTAGTTTTGTAAATTCTTAGTTATCATCGCCTGTAGTAAGGATCGAACCTTCAACCCACAGATGATTACCATTTTAGAGATTGAAGATTCAATCCATACTAAAAGCAAACTAACTAAAAATAGCACTTGCACAGTTTAATCAAGACATTGAAAAAATGCAAATATTGAAAAAAAAGTTATATTGTACTTACTCGTTATGGAATTAAGTTCTCCGAACAAAATTTCACTTGATTTGATCAAGTATTTTTTAAGCAACTTGGACGTCTTCAAGTCCAACATAAACAAACTCCTGACAAACCGCACCCTCCAGTAAGACACTCTATCAAAACCCCCAATAGTAATGATTACTACAATACTATCTCATTGATTACTGTACACGCAATAACCATTATCTCTGAGTGGTTTTCAGGCCTTGATAAGTGGTGACCCCCATGTAAAAAAAATGCAGAAAAACAATTTGTTATGACACCAAGTAAAAGGTAGCCATGTTTCAATTTTTAGACCACGAGAAAGGAAGAGAAGCTGTTATTTAACATGGGTAGGGGTGTCGGCGGTTAAGACAGTGTTATCTCTCCGTGGCGCCTCCTCCCTTCCTCGTGGTCCAAAAATTCAAACATGACTACCTTCAGCGCGCTGTCATAAAAATTGTTTTTCTGCTGTAAAAAAAAAAAACCCCAAAAAACAAACAAACAAAACTTACTTGATCAAATTAAGCAGATTAAACTGTACAAGTGCCCTAAAAATAATATTGCATTCATATTTTGGCCACGTGACAATATGCGTTGTTTTGGTCGATTTAATCTTCGACTTTCTTCAAATATATCTTTTCGAACTCGGGAATCTTTCTTTCGAAATCGGTAATCTGTACGGAATTTCGATCGAAACCATATATACTCATTATTTAATCCACGGGGTTTTAGCATGCTCTCGTTCCGTCAGCCATGACTAAGTAGAAGTTCTAACTAAATAGCAATTGTATTTTGAGGGTTGCCTGCACTGAGGATTGAACCTTCAACCTCAAGAAGAATATAGTTTACAACTGAATTTTAAAAGTGTACTATATCAACTACTGTAAGATGGTTGAAATTCTGTGTAGATTTTCGGGTTCGACACAAAGATTTCAGAGTTCGACAAATTGAAGAAGGTGGGAGGTGACATCGACCGCAACGTTGTGAAAATAAATCACAAGATAAGAACAGTAGTCCGAAGAATCCAGATAATATGAATAATTAATGCTCATCAAAAAGAAATTCAGAAAAAAAGAAAGAAAAATATCGTAACCGATTGTTTTGTTTATTTTGCTGCATATCAACCCATGTGGAGTGTTTTTAATGGAACAATGCAGATGGATGAATAAGTAGGAACTATTTTAATGCGAATAAGCGTTGGATTACAGTTTTTTATTGCTGGAAATTGAAAATAAATAAAGAAAGAAGGCCGGTGGCAAATGGCAACGAAATTTCCGAAGTGCCGCCGCCGCCACCGTAGTCGCCGCGGATGCGATGCTTTTGGCGAAGGCACTTTGTCCATGTAAAGTTGGCATCGTGTCAGACACGATGTCTTTTAAAGTGAATGCCGCTTAGAATGGGAGTCGGCGTCCATTAAAATTACTGCCAAATGACAGGCATTGGCGTAAAAAAAAAAAAAAAAAAAAAAAAAAAATGCGGGAAACATTAAAGCTGAGCGCGAGAAAAAAAAAAAAAAACGAGAAACGATAAAAAAAAAATGAAGAGAGATTTTTAATGAAGATTTTCCGGGAAAGATAGGAAGTGCAAAAGAAAGGCACACACACACACACGCACATGCGCCCCCAAACAAATATATATATATATATATATATATATATATATATATATATATAAAGAGAGAGAGAGAGAGAGAGAGAGAGAGAGAGAGAGAGAACAAACAGAGGGAAAAACGAAAAATATTTTTTTTCAGGACGGATAGGAAGTGTAAAAAGAAAGAGAGACGAAGCTCCTCTCTCTCTCCCCCCCTCTCTCTCTCTCTCTCTCTATATATATATATATATATATATAAAGAGAGAGAGAGAGAGAGCGAGAGAGATATGTATATATATATATATATATATATATATATATATATATATAGGTATATATTTAAATGACAAAGATCTATATTCCAAATTCCAATATGCTGTCCATCTTATCGTTTATTTCCTTCAGCATTTAAAAATGTTTAATTCTTGACAGCATCTTTTTCGTAGTACAGAAACAATCATATAATTATTATCTCAATTTTTGAATATTTTCCGTCCTGACCCATTAGAAGAATAAGAACTAATTAACTTTTATTTAAATCTGAAAAAAATCTGAAGAGGAGTTGCATTGTTTTTATATTTACGCCATCTTTGATTTTTCTGGCAAAGCTTATCAATTTTAACGTATTCATATAATCTGTCGATATTGTTTTTATCAACATTAAAATATCTTATATAATATTTTTTAAAAATTATGATTAAGTAATAGCTAATAATTATTGCTTAAGATTATGGTAATAATGGTTAAATAAGTGCATTTAGGTTTTAATACGAAACTGATTTTAATTAATAGAATTTGCTTAAGTTTTTTTCTCATTTCAATTTATGTCGTATGAGCTAAAATGTCTCCTGCCTCAATCAAATTATTACAGTAAATAACTAATTATCCATATTATGTATACTAGCCCATTTAAACAGACACAATTTAGTTATAATTAATTAACCTTGAATTTTCATAAATATGAGAGTTCTTAATTTTTCGTAGCACTAGCTTTTGTGTCATTGTAAGGGACGCAAGTTATACGGCATAATCACGTTGAAACACCGGTTCTCGTCAGATCATCGAAGTTAAGAAACGTTGAGCCTGGCTAGTACCGGATGGGTGACCATTTGGGAATTTTAGGCGCTGTATGTGCTTTCCGCTTATCTCGGCATTGTTTCTAGTTGTTCTGAACCTCAACTTGCCACTGGTATTAAACAAGATCGACTCAGGAGAGGTGGGGTTGGAGACTGCGCAACTCTTGCCACAAAAATCTCACGCGCAGGCACCCTTACCATGGGTATCCATAGTCTGTCAAGGGTGAAGGATACCTTACCTTACTTAAGGGACGCAAGTCAGTATTAAAAGTATACGCTATCATCTCCTAATATAATATAATCATTTTATTCATTAATTATGTTTTATGAATTTTAACTTTGCTAATTACAGCTTATATTTCGCTGATTTCAATTTTTTTCATATTTTTAAAAGTCTTCCTTTTTTTTAACTGGTAAATTTTAAACCTATATCAATTTTTATTGCTATCCATAGAATAAAATATGAATTCAATTGTATAATATCTTGACGTGTTCTAATTTATATATATATATATATATATATATATATATATATATATATATATATATATATATATATAATTTAAAGGAGATTAGAACAATAGTCTAAAGAGCTGAGTGTATTTTAATGTAACAGTGAAATTACTAGTTTAATTAAAATACAGGAAATAGAAAGTGCTCGTTGTAATTTAGATATATAATAAGCTCGATAGTTAAATGTCCTAGAGCTAATTCAATATTAAGTAATGTGATTGATAATTTAAAATTTTAAAATTGTTTTCCGAAACGATCGTACAGATAATTGATTTTGTTATTGTTCCTTCTTATGAAACGAATTTTTAATTTAATTATAATTTGATTTTTACTTAATATATATATATATATATATATATATATATATATATATATATATATATATATATATATATATACTACCAGGTTGCCCATCGTTGCCCGGGGAATCTACTGCCAATTATGCCCTTACCCATGATGCCATACATGACTTCATCTGATATGACATGATGTGACGTTATCTACTATGATGTCATAACATATATACATTTATATGCTATGACGTCCTGTGTGATATCATTTGTTATGACGTCATTGCAAACAACTAGACTGAAATACAGATTTATTATAATATATACACACATACATTAGCGTATGAAACGATGCTCTTTGTGTAAACAAATTGAGCTTAGGTAATTGGACAATGTCAATACATTGTTAATTCACTGCCCGCATAACAGCAGCCGTATAGCGAGACTGTCGTTTGGGTGATCGGGTTTTGATCCTGGCTTGAGGTAGTTGCTTGTCTAGCTGCACTGATGAAACAGTACTATATGTGGATAACTAATATATATATATATATATATATATATATATATATATATATATATATATATAAAGTATTGTAATTTTTCAATTTTTTTAATTGTCGTTCTTATTTCTCGGTTGAATCTGTGCAAGAATATTCCATGGTCATCTTGATTCATCGGTTTTTTCTTTTGCTTAATGGATCAAGACGGCCTCGTAATTTTCTTGCACAGATTCAACCGAGAAATAACGACAATTCGAAAAATTGAAAAATTACAAAAAAGCTCATTAAGCAAGAACACTCCGTGCTATTCAACAATACTTGCCTGAATGAAAACATGCTACCTAAATGCTCTCTCTCTCTCTCTCTCTCTCTCTCTCTCTCTATATATATATATATATATATATATATATATATATACATATATATATATATGTATATATATATGCATATATATATATGTATATATATATATATATATATATATATATATATATATATATAACTTAACGGCTTAAAAGACCACAAACCAAGTACAGATCTTTATTTTTTTTAAATATATACATTTACTTATTAAAAACCAATTTTCCGATTCGTAATTGAACCTTCGTTAGGGTAATCCAAGATTTTTTCTTTTTTTGGGTGCCATGATGTAGGTGATAATGATTGGGTCGCCTTCATGTTGTTGAAGCAAGACTTAAAGGTTTAATGTCTTATACAGTGTATGCGCTGGTCTGGCGCAAATGTCAAATGATATAAATAATATGTATAATTCATTAACACTGGATTTGATACTTTTTGACACATGCGACCGACTAGCTCTCGCAGTTTTTAAAATTCAATTCTTTATAAAGTCTTTCGTGACTTTTTGCCATTTCTTTCTTTTTCTCTGTTTATTTCGTTCTCTTTCTATTTTCCTTATATGGAGCAACCCTATTCCTTTTTTTCTTTAAATCTTATTCAATGAATAAAGAAAGAGATTTTTTATATCATTCTTCGTTTTTTGTATTCTTTATTTCTGTTATCACTCTTATCTTTTTTCTTTCTCTATTTCGTTTATTCCTAGAACATTCCTTCTTTTTTGGCTGGATCTGTTCTCTTTTTTTCTCTTTCTTTTTTTTTCTTTTGTACTTTACTATGTTTAGTTCTATCTTTCTTTTTCCATTTCCTTTTGTGTTTTTAATGTCTTCTCATCTTTCTTTTTTTTTTTGATTGATACTTTCTTTTATCTTACTTTCTTTCTTTCTTTTTACCCTTCTGTTTTTCCTTTGTTTATCTTCACCTTTTTATAGCATTTTCCTCCTGTTTCCCTTTCTTTCTTTCTTTCTTTCTTTTCTATAAACAAACTAATTTCCAATGTCTTTGTCTCTTTCTTTTTCTTTTTAAATCCTTTTCTTTGCCTTTTCCCTTATTTACTTAGCTTCTCTTAGTTTATTTCTTCATTTCTCCCGACTTTTTATATTCAAAATATCTCTCACGTTATTCTTATTATTCAATCTTCCATTTTTCTTTCTCTTTTCTCGTTTCTTTTCAGCAATTTCCACGCACCATCACTTAATTCCACCTTTGCACCCCTAAATTAAAGTATATGTTAAAAGTAATTTAAAACTGACAGTGACGAACCCTGGCAGGTTTTTAAAAGGTTTTATGTCAATTGCCCTCAAATCTTCATCCGGGTACGACAAGGATTGGAAGCCATTTTGTTTTTAATCGTCTTCCACTTCTTCAACCATTCTTGGATTGTTCCGGAATTTAAGCCTCGTTTTTGCTGTGCTTTATTATACGTGTTCGTTTTGTTTCTTTCTTTATTTATTTATTTTTTTTTTTACTTCTTTTTGTTTTATTTGTTATACTTTTGCATTTCCTTAATATGGTTTTCTATCAATCATTTTTCTACAATTTTTCCTTCTGTCTTTCGTTATTTCTTTATTCTTTCCATCTCTCTTTTTTATTTCACTTTTTTTTGTATTTCGTTCATCTTTTGGTCTTTAGCTTAGGTAACCTTTTTTTCCAGTCGACTGGATTCTAAATTGTTGGCCGATTCTCAGCTTAAAAAAAAGCAAAAAAAACAACAAAAAAAACAACAAAAAACTGCAGCAATTGAAGATTGAAATTAAGATATAACGATACTAATCCTTATGTCAAGAATCCTTATTCTAACTTTGATTAAAATCCATTACGAAATGTCTCAAATTTAAATATTACACATAAGAAGAAATTTAAACATGGCGAATCTTGCTTACTTTGTGTCTAATTATTGTGGATCAATCTTAGTACAAATTTT
>NC_136517.1:34013362-34075862 GCF_053919585.1 Euprymna scolopes | reverse complement strand
CAAGTGAATTGACATCTGTTCATTTATAATTTATATTAAAAATTATTTAAAAAAAATGTACCAGTGAATTTACATCTGTTCATTTATAATTTATATTAAAAATTATTTTAAAAAAATGTACCAGTGAATTGACATCTGTTCATTTATAATTTATATTAAAAATTATTTTTTAAAAAGTGTGGTGGGCATTGAATTTTCATTGAAAAAATGTAAATTTTGAAAATTAATTCGTTTTAGCTTTAAAAGGTTAAAAAAAATTGCTAAAAATTTTTTTGAATTTTGTCGTCATTTGTTTTATTTTATCTTTTTATTCATTTTATTTATAATGTGTTTAAAAATTTTCAACAACCGTGGAATTTCCACGGGTTCTGCTACTTATTATTATTATTGCTGTAAGAGTGCAAGCGTGAACGGTTATTTAAGACTTAAGAATACATTGTTGAAGAAGTACGTGTCTACAAATGAAGAGTAGATGCAAAAGGTTGTGGCAAATAAAGTTGAAATGGATGAAACCAACGCTGAGTATGTGAAACGTATCAACAGAGAAAAGGGCAGAGATAATGCCTGGAAGGAAGATTTGGAGGATGAAAAATCATAGCTATGGCTTAGAGCACTGAAGCCTTTGTTTGTGCAAAACAAGAGCACAAGGAACACGAGTGTTCAAGAAAGCCGTTTAAGAAGAGGGTGTTGCTGCAGATTGCCCAATTTGTGGAACGTTTTTTGAGTGACTTGCGCACATTGCAGGCGGGTGTAGTGGCTTGGGTCAAACAAAAAGTAACGCAGAAGGCACGACTACGTAGGGAATAAGGATATACCGGGAGGTTTGTAGAAAGCTTTGGGTGAAGTGTGCTGGAAGTTGTTTGAGGAAGTACCTGATGAAGTGAGAACAAGTAAAGATGGCAATGTAGAGTTATGGTGGGACACAAGGGTCATGACAACCAAGCAATTAATAATAAATAATCGCCCGGATTTGTTTAGTCATTGACAAGGTCCAAGAGAGGTGATAAATCGTAGCTCTGGTATAATACGATCAACCGGTCACTGGCGTGTGACTGACTTCACATGTTACACTAATTGTCTTAGAAGTGGTCTCATGAAGATGTAAAGATGGCCAGTCATTAAGGTCTGTGTAACAAGAAGAAAATCATACCTGAAATGTTGCATGTGTGGCTCCTTTATTTTCTCAAGATGATCTCTTCACCCTGGTGGCATTCTGGTTGGAATTTTCTTTCTTCGTCCTCAGGACCACTCCGTTGTTTGATGGAGGCGTTCATGGCAGACTCAATAAAACACACAACACAATACAATCGTAATATTTATGAGAAATCTTAACTATTTTATTTCTATACATAAATATATTACAATATTTTACAATGTTTTACAAAAAGGATCAAAAGTAATTATTACTTAAACTTTAAAAATTATTAGACTGAGCTAGCTACATAAATAGTCCTAACTAGTGCCGATGGAAAAGGGATGCCCCCTCTCGTTCACGGAAAGACAGAAACACGCGTGCTTACCCCATTTCGTCCGGCCGAATAAGGATCGATCTCGAAAGGGAATTCTGGGATTGCATTTCTTTGTATCTCTACGCCCACAGCCAAATCACTACCCGATCATGCTGTAGAGTGTGTTAGCAACCGTGGCACTGGGATATAGTGCCACACTGGGACAAGAATGTGATTGGGAAGATGAACGACAAGTGTGACAATTATGCTCCGTTGACCATGAAGGTAAACCGTATGCATGGGGTTAAAAGCCAAGTAATGCCAATGATAATAGGTACGCTAAGTGTGGTATTAAATCGTCTGGAAGAACATTTTAGAAAAAAATTATGAATGTGTTGGGCGGCATTCAGACTTCTGCTATTGAAGGTACCACCAATATCCTTAAGAAAACCCTTGATCGTTGACGTTCCTGGTCTGGATTCTGCATAGAGTGCGAGTTCAATGTGAATGAATTTCATCTCTTTTCAGAAGAAGACATTATTAAACGAAATCAGGATTATTTATTTATTATTATTATTATTATTATTATTATTATCATTATCATTATTATTATTATTATTATTATTATTATTGTTGTTATTATTATTATTATTATTATTATGATTATTGGCTCACAAGGAGCTTTCAAACAGGTCTTCAGAGATCTTTCCCTGAAAACAGCATGTGGTGTTCCTTGGAAGCTGCGTGACAACAAGTCTCCCCAGATTTCCAGTCCTCTCCACATCTTTCGATAACACTTGCAAATAAATTTGCATTATCGCAACAACTGTTTGCTATTGATTTCTCGTTGGCAGAAGCTATTAATCTTTGTTTAGACCCTTTAAAAAGTATTATTATTATTATTATTATTATTATTATTATTATTATTATCAGTATCATCATTATTATTACTGTTATAATCATTATTATCAGCAATATTATTATTATCATTATTATCACTTTATTAGCATTCTTATCATCATTATTACCATTATCATTATTATCATTATTATTAGCATGATCATTATTATTATTATTATTATCATTAATATTGTCATTATTATTCTTATCATTATTATTATGTATATAAGTATTACTATTTTTCATGATTCTCACATAGAAGCAAAGAAATTGTATATGTTGTTATTCAATTTAGATCCGTGTTTGTGATGTGTACAAATGCACGAGGTCCTTGATATGACCTTAAACGACATCCAGTTGTGAGACCCCAGCTTGCGGGCTTTGGGGAGTGTGCAGCCACCCTTTAATTGCCATTGCTCCCAGGTCCACTCTGACTCGGGTAGGTAGTACCTGTTAGGGTCCCAACTATGGGTTAAATAGAAACCGACTTGAAAACAACAAATATATTCTATTAAAAAATTTTCTTCAAAATCTTTGGATTCGGTATTGAATAACCTGGAAAGGGTTGATATGCCGTAAACCCAAACAAGCAAACCAAACAAAACAAATGCACGAAGAGAAATAAGAAGAGATTGGTTAAGTAAAAATTAAGGGAGGTGAGAAAAATCATAAATGGCTAAGATAGTTAACTTGTGCAATTAATTATAAATTATGGTTAATTAAAACAATTAAAACACAATTTGTTTTAAATGTAACTCAATCCCATAACAAAGGTATACCAACATTTATTTGTAGTATTAAAGAACATAAGTAAAAGACATGCGAAAAAAAAAGTTTGTTGGTAATATGGAGTAATAATTTGAAAACAAAACTATTTGTAAACGACAAAGTAGTTTTGCTTTTACTATTTTTCGATCAAAACAACGCATATTGTCATGTGGCCATGATAGGTTACTATTTAGAATTGGGTATATTGACACACCGGTTCTCACCAGATCACCGAACGTAAGCAACGTTGAGCCTAGCCAGTACCAGATGGGTGACCATTTGGGAATGCTAGGCGCTGTATGTACCTTCTGGGAAGGTTGGGCGTGGGGCCAGCACCCCCACCTTGTAAAAAGAACTTCTCGCTAGAAAAGCATCTACAAAAGTTATAGACGGTCTATGCCCCTCCAGGGGCTGAAGGGCTATGGATATATGTATGTGAGGATTTGAACAGCAAGATGTAAGTTCCTATCACTTTAGAAATTTTGCAGGTTAGTATAGTCAGAGGAGCAGGAAACACAGAAAGGAATTCTCAAAGTCTTGCAGTTTGAGATAATTAACTAATACAGTAGAACACTTTCCGGCATCTAGTGACCTTAACAGTAAAGGTGTGGGATTTTGCTGATTGTACTGTTAGTCGAGAGTATTTAGACTGAGTGGACACAAGAGCTATGAATTTATCATACCACATTCTATTAAGCACTTGTAAAGCTGGCACTGTGATTCAACATTGCAGTGCTGGGACAGTAGTCGGAGTTTGGCTGGCAGTGCGATACCTATTAAATTTGAGCCTTTTTAAAAAAACCTGTTTAAGTAAGAGACCAGTGGTAGATGTCTCAGATATGGAAATATGTATGTATAGACGAACTGTGGCGTTGTAAACATATAAGATACACTTTTGTGGAGTAATTTTCTATCACAGTAGAAGGGGCCCGCCTTCTTTGCAGCAAGCTTGGCAATAAGAAGAAATAGTTTTAGAAAGAAAAAAGGTGAAGAAATAGTCGGAGAAGAAGAAAAGCGAAGAAAAAATGCCAGAGTGAAAAATGTAGTTGTAGAATAAAAAGTAGTTGTTGAAAGTGTAGTAATTGTAGAGGATCTGGAAGACGAAAAAAGTCAAGATAACACCACTAATAGTAGGAGCACGAGGAAGAATGCCGAAAAACTTTGAAAAAAGAATAGGAGAGATTGGAATCAGAGGTGCAGTCGAGGAAAACTGCAGAAATATTAAGGAAAACCCTTGAATTCGGAAACTAACACATATAGGAAATAGACACAAACTAGGCATAAAACACAAGGAACATCACGTGGAATCATGAAAACTGAAACGGTATATTTGTAAGTTAAACCCCTCTGCGTCCCTGACTTCCTCCCCCCTTTTTCGTGCGTGTCCCATAAACTGGCACCACACCATATAAGTGATGGGGGTCAAGGAGAATAGAAATATACCATTCACTGGACAAAGCGGGGGCGGGCAGAGCGGTAGCTCTAGATATATCTAAGGCTTTTGACAGGGTATACCACAAGGGTCTCCTCAGGAAAATTAAATCATACGGTATCACTGGTAGAATACTTAACATAATTAAATCCTTCTTAGATAAGAGAAAAATACATGTTGTCCTCGACGGTCGTATATCTAAACAGTGTGATATAAATGCGGGAGTGCCTCAGGGGTCTATCCTTGGACCTCTATTGTTCCTAATATTTATTAATGACCTCCCCGACAAAATTGCCTCTGAGATGGGTATATATGCTGATGACACTACATTCTATAACAGGCATGACAGGAACACAAATGAACATATATCTAAAGAAATTGCAAAAACACTAGAGGATGACCTCCAATCTGTAGTGGAATGGGGACATAAATGGATGGTCACATTCAATGCTGCCAAGACTAAACTGGTTTCCTTCAATAATTACAAGAAACCTTCTCTGCCACTAATAGCAATGGCCAGTGACTCCCTGTCTGAATGTACATCTTTCAAACTGCTTGGCCTAACATTCACAGGAAACATGAGTTGGAACAATTATATTGAAAACATTGCGAGGGCCGCTGCGAAGAAAGTAGGCTCTCTCTACCGTGCTAGTAAACTACTGACACCTGAAAGTATCTTGTACCTCTATAAGGCCACCATTCTCCCATGTATGGAGTATTGTTGTCACATCTGGGCTGGTGCATCTGCTGCTAGTCTCTCGCTCTTAGATAAGATTAAAAAAAGAGTCGCCAATCTGATAGGCCCTGAACTGGCATCTAAGCTTTAGCCTCTGTCCCATCGACGAAACGTTGCATCCCTCTGCCTGTTCTACAAGTATTTTAATGGTGAATGCTCTGACGAACTGCAGACACCCTCGACAAACTCGACAGGCAGCTAAATCACACCCCCACACAGTAGAGATCCCTAGATGTAAAAGATCTTTCTACTCCAGTAGTTTCTTCCCCAGAACCGCTAGACTCTGGAATTCCATTCCAGGTCCCTGCTTCCCCATCTGTACTGACATGCAGAAGTTCAAGTGTAACGTGAACCGACATCTTACTGCCCAAATCCCAACATAGTGCCCAGTAGTTGCTGCCCCTGATAGTAGTCCCCATACACCAAAGTGGCAATGTGCCTTGTTTGGGGTGAAAAAGCTAAAAATAAAAAAAAGAAGATCGATAGGAGATTACATCAGCCAGACCTTCGTTAAATGAGTGTAAAACGGACTGGGATCTTGGGGAGGCTTATTGCAACCCGAATTCTAGTGAAGATCAATGTTCGCTACCAATGAGAAATCAATAGTAAGCGACTGTTGCGATAATGCAAAGTCATCTGAAAGGTTATCGAAAGTGGTGGACAGTACTGGAAGTCTGATGAGAACTTGTTGACACTCAATTTCCAGATAACACCACACGTAGTTCCCAAAGAGGAATCTTTGATGATGACTTGTGCGACTACTCCTAGTGATTAAAATAATAATAAATAGAAAAACAAGAAAAAAAAAGAAAGATAATGAATTAACTGAAGTTCTACAAGAAACCATACAATGTGAGAATGGGAATATGACTAATAACTTCGAAAATAAAAGCCAGACATTTTTGTTGGATCGTGAAGAAATCCGAGTTCATCTACCGGAAATTGGCGATTTCTTCCGAACAGGAAATCGCTGAAACAGAATTCAAGTCAGATATTTTTTTAAAATATTTTTTTTACTTCCATCAAATTTCGAACGGCAAATAAAATTAAAGATGCACACATCCATGCATGAAAAAAGAAAAGAATAATGAAATATATATCAATGAATAAAAGAAAATATAAACTAAAAATGATATGAAAGAAAAAAAAAGTCAAACCAGGAGAATTGACAGAAGGATGGGAGTAATCCATACGTTACTTCCGGAAATGGAGGACTTCCGGTGCGCCGAACGACGGGACAATTGAATGAAAACAAAATGGCCGCGTATTTATTTAAATGTTTGACATTTCATTTGATATTTAAGAAAAATATAAAGCGAAAAAAAAAAGCTTAACTGATTTTTAGATTGTAAAGGATTATGAGGATGAGACAGAACTGCACACGGCATAGTGAATGTATGACTATGAAAACATGTAATGAAATTACACATTATCTTAATATGTATATATATATATATATATATATATATATATATATATATATATATATATATATATATATACACGTTAGGTTGGTGCAAAATGATGTCGTTTTTATCAGATATATATACGCCAAAAACCGGCAATATTTTTGCACCAACCTAATGCAAGTATATATAGAATCCGATTGGCAAATTCAGTACAAAAGGAATATATATAAAGACGAAACAACATCGATTGCATGACAAATCTTGATAGTTATAAAATATGGAAAATTCTGTAAAGCTTAATTGCCATATATTTTTTCCAAACTTACTATATATAAAGTTGGTGCAAGAATAACATCGGTTTTTGACGTATATTTATCTGATAAAAACGACATTATTTTTGCACTGACGTAATATATATATATATATATATATGTATATATATATATATATATATATGTGTGTGTGTGTGTGTGTGTATATATAGTAGTTCAGGTAAAAAAGTACTCTTAGGATAAATTAAATGAATATCCAGTGGACGTAGTGCTTAATCTATATAATTATAAAGCTCAAATGACCTTGTAATGAGTGATGTAACCCACTTTCCAGCTTACGACATCCGGTTGCGCATGCGCGTATAAACATTACCCCAATAACAACGTAAACAAATAAACACAAATCGCTTCTCTTGCAGGTTTCTGTGCGCTGAAATATTAAAGTTATTATTTCGAAATTATAGTTTAACATGGAAAGAGTGTGGGGGGTAGAACTAATCTTTATTACAACTATACTGTCGCTATTATCTTACAGCTAAACAACTTCAACCCGTTGACAAACGTAAGAACAATTGTAGTAAAGCCAAGACTACTACGACTACTACTACTACTACTACTACTCTCTATCCGTCCTTTTTCCTTCCATCCTTCCTTCTTTTTTATTTTTGGTTACATTTCTAGATACAAAATAGTTGTGTGAGAACGGTGAATTTGTTGACACATTTACTAATCTGTTTCAATATTAGTTTTATTTTATTTTATTTATTTAGGTTTTATTTTTTTTGCTTCAGGTTTTATTAATTATTTTTTTATAGATTTTAAGTTTCTATAACTTGGTTGAAGGACTCCAATGTGGGTTTTTCATTCTTATATTTCTAATCGGTAGGTTCATGTGCGTTTTTGCTGCTAAATGACTTTCGTCGGCGTTCGATTCGTAAGAAAATCATGTTTAATTTCCTATTTTGGTATTTTTGAGCGATTATTCAAAATATAGGTAACTCTACACGAATAGGAAGGATTTTTTTTTCATATTTGGGTGATCTATCCGTGATTTTTCATTTGAATATACTTTCAGAGAAATGTTTCTGTTATGTAAAAAAAAAAAAACTATTTTCTTTACGTCACAAGTGTCACGCTCATACATCAATTCCATAGCTAATATAACATACTGACCAAACGGGTGCCGAGTAGTCTAGTAACAAGTAAAGCTCTCTCTCTCTTTCTTTCTCTTTCTCTCTCTCTCTCTCTCTATATATATATATATATATATATATATATATATGTAGAGAGAGAGAGAGAGAGAGAGAGAGAGAGAGAGAGAGAGAGAGAGAGAGAGAGAGAGAGAGAGAGAGAGAGAGAGAGAGAAATAAAAAAGGAACAAACCGAGTTATGTGTTTATCAATGTTTGTTCCTTTTTCATTTCTCTATTTTCTCGGAATACTATTTCCATTATTCTCTCTCTCTCTCTCTCTTTCTCTCTCACACACACACACTTACACTCACACTCACACACACATATATGAATATATATATATATATATATATATATATATATATATATATATATATACTAGCATTTCAGCCCGGCGTTGCCCGGGTGTTTGGATGTGTCTGTTGAACAAAAAAAAAAAAGCAAAAAAATAAAAGTGATAGTAGGAAGGCAAGCTCGAACCCGTACCGCGAAGGAGGAAAGGAACGGGGTAAAAACCTGACGTCTATGCTGTTACGACCACCGCCAAACGTAAGCGACATTCTTTTAAATTATGGCCAGACAACTCTGTCAATTTTTAGTCTACAGATTCAAAATTTGATATACAGGGTACTGAGATTTAGGAATATCTTCGTGATCGGTTTTTGACCAGGAATGTTGCTGTTAAGGGGTTAAACGATTTGACCTTTGAGGACTCTACCAAATCCTCCGACAATTTTGGGTATAAACAATTTAAATTTTAGATATAGGTTCCTTGGACATGGATCTAACTTAATAACTTGATTCGAGCCCAAAACAATAAATGTTAAGGGGTCATAATAGGGGTTTAACTTAAAAAAATACCTCTGCGGTCTCTACCAAATCACTCAGAAAATTTCTGGTCTAAAGATTTGAAATTTTACATAAAGTGTATTCAGAGATAGGGCAAGCTTTTTCATCGGTTTGGGTCGAAAACTTTTAGTGGCCGTAACAGCAAAGACATCAGAGTTTTTTCCGTTCTTTTCCTCCTTCGCAGTACGGGTTCGAGCTGCCTTCCTACTACCACTTTTTTTGTTGTTGCTCAACATACACTTCCAAACACCCGGGTAACGCCGGGTTTAAATGCTAGTATATATATATATATATATATATATATATATATATATATATATATATATATATATATATATATATATATACATTCGTATTAATATGTACAATCTTTGCTACACTGGCATGACAATATTTTATTTATAACTAGCTTGGGTGCCCGGCGTTGCTTTCGGTGTTTGGAGGTGTGTGTTGAGCAAAGAAAAGAAGTTGTAGTCGACAGGCTCGAACCCGTATCGCGAAGGAGGAAAAAACGTGGGAAAAAGTGACGTCTTTGACGTTGCGTTCATCGCCAAACCGGAAGGGGCGAATGTTTAAATTAAGGCAAGCCAATCGAAAGGAGGGGATGACTTTCGAAAATATTGGCGAAAAAAGCGACACCTCCTTGTAGAAAAGTGTCAAATTGAGGGTGAGGGAATTAATGTTTTTAGCCAATTTTTCGATATTTGTCGAGCTTCAAAACGATACTGATCTCATTATAATCAATCGCCTCTGTCGAAAGTTTTAGCCATACATACATACATACATGATGATGATTGCAAACGTCTTGTCAGACAAGTGCCACTCCCTCAGACACTTAATATCCATGAGCCCAGAAATGATTTTTTTTTATTTCTAAGTCCTACTGGTTAATTCACACGCTCACGCAGGCATGATACTGAACACGGTCATTGAGATCAATTATTACATGTTTCCAGCATTTCAAGCCTCCATGCGTCATAACTTTTCCATCGCCACAGGACCATTTTTATAGACAAATGCCTGAGGGAGTATCTATACACAGGTGATGTTACAGAGTCTTAGCTTTGTACGACAGCTAAGTCTCTCTCTCGGTTCAAAATGTTGAGATCCAGCAACAAGCAAGAGCAAGATAGCCAGCAACAAGTTAAACTGCAGACCAGCTTAATGCGAGTACTGGTCTCCCGCTTTATGGTTTTTAAATCAGAGATTTGCTTCTCCTAGAAAGGTTGCCTTCACCACGGCTTACGGGAGCCCTCTCCACCTCAACACACAAACACACATGGTGCTAGTTGGCCGTTGACCCCGAAAAAGGGTTCATTCGCCTTTGGAAGGTCTTGTTTTTTATCCTCCAGGGAGACTAGCCGCCCTCCTCACCAAACAAGTCTAGTGGGGGTACCAGTTTAGTCGCCGGTGACCCGACCATGAGGCAGGTAGTACTGGGCTACATGGTACCAGTAGCATATGACATGACCTGACACACATACATACATACATACATACATACATACATTAAACAGAAACGTGAGATTGATATTATAGCTTACTACTAATCAAAGCAGGCAAAAAATAAAGTATATATATATATATATATATATATATATATAACTACTTAATTTACTCACATAAAATTAATATACGAAAGTATAGACTTGTGTGTAAATTTTAAGTATTTACTTCAAAAGTGCTCAATGCGTAGGTAGAGCTATAAAAACGATAAATAACCACAGAATTCGCGCATAAGCCTGAGGAGTCCTAGAGTGGATGAAACGCCAAATATTCAGTGTAGCTTAATCGTCATATATATTTTATAAATTACTATATATATATATATATATATATATATATATATATATATATATATATATATATATGTGTGTGTGTGTGTGTGTGTGTGTGTGTGAGAGAGTTTTTTGGGTTAGATCAGATTGCGTACTAACATATCCATACGTATGAAGCCTTACTACTTCCGTTTTGGCTCATGATGAATTGAAAGCTGCTGTGCTGTTCGTGACACCCTCACTAAAAGATTGCCTTATGTTTATTACATTGCAAAAAGCGATGTTTTGGCTTTTGTTGCTAGACACTAGCTGAATACCTGTCTATGTCCTGCTGATAGGGCGATATACATAGATCAAATTCTTTTTTTCTCATGTTGATTGATGGCGGCCTCGGCGTTGAATGTCAACGTGCAAAGCTAACAGAATTTTTAAAACTAAGTTTTAATCCTCCAACCGGCATTAATTGCGTTTGGAACTAAGTTTAAAATTGAACTGAATTGAAAATTCAACGTAATTGAGTTTGAAATTAAACTTTGAATTTGATTTTTTTAAACGTAATTGAGTTTAAAATTAAACTCTATTAATATGAAATTCAACATAATTGAGTTTAAAATTAAACTATGAATTTAAAATTCAACGTAAGTGAGTTTGAAATTACATTATGAATCTGAATCCTTTAACCGCTAGCACCTCCTTCCCTAGGGATTGCATGAGCATGACACATTAAATTAGATCCTATATCTTTATTCATTCTTTAAGGCATCCAGGTTTTTGTTACTGCTTTGATGCTTAAAAAACAGAGTTATATATTTTGTATTTTCTATCAGTGGAAACACACGGGACGGAAAGACCAAAATCGTGTAAAAAACACCAGACAATAAAAAAAATGCCTTATTACAGCGTTTATGAATGCAGGTTCATTAGGAAACTAAATTAATGTTTAGTTTCATGAGTCGACGCCCTATTGAACACTGAAAGAGCTACCAAAAATACGCATTTTCCTAAATATAACGATTTTTATGTAGATAGCAAAAAATGAACAGAATTTGTGAAGAGAAATAACAGTAAAAATCAATGAATAAAAAAACGAAGAAAAACAACATGGTTATAGTAATCTATTTTTGTTGTATCTTTATTTAGACATGCTCTGGAGTAAAAAAAATTCTGTTGAGGTTAGATCTTGTATGTCTGATTATAAATGGTAAATACGCGCACAAAAACACACATGTATAGCTAAAGTTGACACATACACATTCACACACACGCGCCCTCTCTCTCTCTCTCTCTGTATATATATATATATATATATATATATATATATATATATATATATATATATATACAGAGTGAGCCAAAAAAAAAAACAAAAAACAAAACGGACCCCAACTCTAATTAGGCCCCGTTTCTTAATGTTTTGTCCGATCGAAATGAAACTTTGGTTATAACTAGTTTATTATATTCAACACATCACATCAAAACATTAGGGTCTTTGGCCTTTTTTCTTCGTTCTACAGCATATGTTCTAGATGGCCTCCAGTTGGCTTTCGTTTTTGTTTGGTCACCCTATATATATATATATATATATATATATATATATATATACTAGCAGGGGTTACCCGGCGTTGCCTGGGTGATCGGCCCCCTTCCCACTCCGAGGGGTAACAAAAAAAGTCACCCCTCTGGATTTACATGCTTGGTGCCAGCCTCCCTCCTTCAGGGAGAGATAATTCCCAACCCCACCTTCAGGGAGGAGGGTGCTGGAGGCTTCTCCCCCCAAGGAAAAAAGTCACCTCCTCCTGGCCTCTTCGCCCCCCCCACCCTTGGGGGGACACCGGCTCCCTCCTTTGGAGAGAGAAACTGCCAAGCTCCCCCCTTTCGGGTGAGAAAATGCCAGGCTTCCCCTTTTGGTGGGGGGATGGTGGCCAGCTCCCCCTGCTTGCCCGTAGGTGGGTGGAGGATCGGACGCCCTTCCGTTAGGAACCCACCCTTGGGGGGAGGTGGAAGGAAAGGGTATAGCCCCTCCCCGCTTCGGATAGGATTTAATAAACAAATAGAATTTAAAAAAAAAGTAGAATCGATGAGGATCGAACACGCAAACTAACGGTTAACAGTTTAGTATACATGCTTGAATTACTCTCTTACCTTTAATAAATAAAAAAAATAAATAAAAAATGTAGTAAAAGAAAGTATAAGCAAATGAATGGATAAACGGGAACATACCAAAGTAATAAAATGAGAAAATGAAGAAAATCAGATTGACTCTGTGTGTTTATGGTGTTAAAGTCAGCAGGCTTGGTTGCCATAACAACGTGACGTACACAAGGACGGTAGTGAACGTGTGTATGTGTGCGTGTGTGCGCGTGTGCTGGGTAGTAGTACTAATAGTCTGTCCTTTGGAGGACAGCGTTTTTTTTCGTGTTGTGTGTACGTTTGTGCGGCTAGCGCCAGAATTGCGGACGTGGTGTCGGAAGTTGGATTGTGATTGCTGGTGTAAGTTTCGTAATTTTGTAATTTGTAAATGGCAAGTTAGGGGAAAAATAGACCCTTCCAAGATGGACAATAAATAAGGGCATAATATTTTATGGTAAAGTTAAGAACGTAGGGACCATAGTTTTTTTAGGAGATGTGATTATTGGATTAACCAATCAGAAACCGTCTGTGGCACACACATCTCTGTTTATATATATATATATATATATATATATATATATATATATATATATTACTGATGAGGCGATTCCAATATTTTCCCGATTTCGATACAATTATCGATTCCGTACGAAATTCCCGATTCCTATACAATTATCGTTTCCGATTCCGACTCTTTATAAATCATTAAATATTTGACTATAAAAGTTGTTATTTTGTCCTGATTACCGTAAAAAACACATCATAAATGTACATGTATTTTCTCAAACGTAAAAAAAAACACACTTTTAAGGGTGTGATCTAGGGGCTTTAGTCTGACTGAAAGTTTTAATCAATAAATAATTATTATTTTGCTATTATGACAAGCAATAGTAGACCTTTTAGAAAAAACAAAATAAAATACATAATTAAAGGAATCGGTTTTAGCATCGGAAAATAAGCCCAATTTTTTACGATCCCGATACCCCAAAAACCTCCGATTTTTCTAATTCCCAGTTCTGATTCCGATTGATCGTCCAAACACTAATATGTATACTACCAAAAGTACCCGTCGTTGACTGGATTCAAAACCAGCCTACAGAAAATGGACTCTGATTTATTAAAGTATGATAGTTTATGAAAAGGAACGGGTGTAAAGAGATAGCTTCGAATTTCGGGGTATCAAAACCAAAGCAAAATATGATGAAAGTAAAAATAAAATAGATAAACCCCATAATTTATTACACCATACCTGTTCACACTGAAACACTTATCACAATATTCTGTGGATCTATATTAAAAACCTTGTTAAACTTTGTGACATATTTCCATTCTATGGAGGTAAGGTGTGAACGAACACCCCATGATTTTATTATACCATATTTCTTCAAACTGAAACATAATTATCAAAGTATACTTACGCAGATAGATATGAAGTCTTTCTTAAAGTTCGTGCCTATTTCCATTCCATGTAGGCCAGGCGCGAACGCAGACCCCACAATTTTTTATACCATCCCTATTTAAGTTAAAACATACTTATCAAAGTATTATTATGCACATCTATATCAAAAACACTTGTAAACGTTTTTTTTTTAATTTTTAAATCTTTTATTTCCATATTTTGTGGACCAGGTGCGAACGGAGACCCCACAATTTTAATGAATCATCGTTATGCCAGATCAAACATACCCATTCCTGTGTCTCGATATATCTTCTATTATTATATGCGATCAGTTTTTTTAAAATAGTCAACCATAATGGAGCCTATTCGTTATCAGACACACACACACACACACACACACACACACACACACACACACACACACACACATACACACACAGCCATTCATCTTTATATTATAGATATATGTATGCACACATAACACTCTAATCCCCTTCGACTGGCTGCAATGCAATTGTTGTACCGTTCCAACATCTGGAAGACCCCATGAAAGTTCTCTTGTGTGAGTGTGTCAATGACCCTGGACACAGCCTCTTTCATCTCCTCAATTGTTTCATAACGGCAGCCTTTATTGTTTTCCTTGAACTGAGAGAATAACTAAAAGTTACAGGGGTAAAAGGTCTTAACTATCGGGAGGTAGGAGACCGGTATAGATACCTATCTTGGTTAAATAGACTGTGATCTACTCTGAGCATCATTGGGACAAACTTCGCGCAAATCTTTCACATCTTTTTTTTTTTATACATTTTCACCCCAAACAAGGCACATTGCCACTTTGTTGTAGGGGGCTACTATCAGGCGCAGCAAATACTGGGGTACTATGTTAGGATTTGGGCAGCAAGATTTCGGTTTACGTTACACTTGAACTTCTGCATGTCAGTATAGTTGGGGAAGCAGTGGCCTGGAATGGAATTCCAGAGTTTAGCAGTTCTGGGGAAGAAACTACTGGAGTAGAAAGATCTTTTACATCTAGGGATCTCTACTGTGTGGGGGTGGGATTTAGCTGCCTTTCGCGTTTGTCGAGGGTGTCTACGTCGTG
Source organism: Euprymna scolopes (assembly GCF_053919585.1). Taxonomy (NCBI): domain Eukaryota; kingdom Metazoa; phylum Mollusca; class Cephalopoda; order Sepiida; family Sepiolidae; genus Euprymna; species Euprymna scolopes. Next base: position 34,060,450 of record NC_136517.1, on the reverse strand, counting down.
GGGGCACAAGTGTCTGCAGTTCGTCAAAGCATTCACCATTAAAATACTTGTAGAACAGGTAGAGGGATGCAAAATTACGTCGATGAAACAGAGGCTGAAGCTTAGATGTCAGTTCAGGGCCTATCAGATTTGCGACTCTCTTTTGAACCTTGTCTAGAAGCGAGAGACTAGTAGCAGATGCACCAGACCAAATGTGACAGCAATACTCCATACATGGGCGAATGGTGGCCTTGTAGAGGTACAGGATACTTTCAGGTGTCAGTAGTTTACTAGCACGGTAGAGAGAGCCTACCTTCTTCGCAGCGGCTCTGGCAATGTTTTCAATATAATTGTTCCAGGTCATGTTTCCTGTGAACTTTAGGCCAAGCAGTTTGAAAGATGTACACTCAGACAGGGAGTCACTGGCCATTGCTATTGGTGGCAGAGAAGATTTCTTGTAATTATTGAAGGAAACCAGTTTAGTCTTGGCAGCATTGGATGTGACCATCCATTATGTCCCCATTCAACTACAGATTAGAGGTCATCCTCTTGTGTTTTTGCCATTTCTTTAGATATATGTTCATTTGTTTTCCTGTCATGCCTGCTATAGAGTGTGGTGTCATCAGCATATATACCCATCTCAGAGGCAATTTTGTCGGGGAGGTCATTAATGAATATTAGGAACTGTGGCCAGAAACAGATTTAGACGTGATGCGTGCTGTTCTTGCCGGTCAGGGAAACGGGTTGGAAACGTAACCATTTGTGATAGGAAGTGAGATATAGCGAAGCTATGTGTTGTGCTGCCCGCTGCATCTGTGTAAGTAGAAATCCAAGCCAGTTTTTGTGGTGGACATTAAAGTCACCATATACATGTACTTGTGCGCTAGTGTCGAGGGAGAGTGCTGTGTCTATGCTGTCAGAGACTTGGTTAATCATGGTGCAGTCCTCGCGAATAATTCTGCCTATATTTTCCACACTGACATCCAACTGTGCAGTTATTGTCTCTATAGACACACGACGGTCCTTATCCATGAAATTTTTTTGGTCAATCACCTCTGGTGTTCTGACTTCCTTACTCCTCCTACACCTCTCATCACCCATCGCAGACACCCTGCCTTCATTGAATCTCTTATGTAACTCAAAAACGGATACTCGATATATGCATGATGGCCCAAAAGCAGTATGAAGCATTCCATACGTCTTTGTGGCATTCTTGTCCAAGTTTAAATAGTGTTTTATTAAAAACAAGGAATATGAGAAAAAATAAGAAAAATCCTTATTCCATGGAGTTTCAAAGATAGGCTCTTCTCCTCAGGGGGAAGAACGTTATCAAACGGAATATATAGATACAAATTTGATTTTGCTGGTTAGAGCAATTTTTGAAAACGATAATTGTAAAAGTTTAGTCGGAAAGTAAAAAATTATAGGAAAATAAAAATTACTCACCATGTAATAGTGTTGCAGAAATCCAGTGTGAGTATACTGTTTGTATTGGGTATATATATATATATATATATATATATATATATATATATATATATATATATATATATATATATATATATATATATATATATATATATACATATATATATATTCTGTATTAATTATTAATTTTATGCACGTAGTATTTATTAATTAATAATTAATAAATAATATTCAAATGAATTTTTTTTTTAAAGTAAATACGTTCTAAAATGTGGGCGGAGAAAAATGACAAAAAGCAAATAACTCCTTTCTTATAAAAAAACGCTTAGGGAGCGGAAAAAAAGGAAAGAAATTAATCGCTAATAAAATATATATATATATAAATTAAACAATCCTATATATATATATATATATATATATATATATATATATATATATATATATATATATATATAGAGAGAGAGAGAGAGAGAGAGAGAGAGAGAGATAAAGTAAAGTAAATAACAATTATAAAAAAATAAATTTATCCATTCATCTAATCGTTTGCGTTAGTACAGAGTTGATGGATTTATATCTGCAACAGATTTACTCAACAAAATGAAAAAAAAAACATTAATGTACAAAACAAAACTATACACAACTTCGATGTAACATCATTATACAATAATTAACCCATAAGAAAATGTGTACATTTACTCCATGCATATAAAAGAAATAACATTTACCTCCCTTTTCCTTCTTTAAAGATATTTCCTTCTTTAAAAAGATATTAGACTTATAACTGACATGAGTTATTTTCAATTCCATAATAATTTCTACAGGCAAAATTTCGGTCTTCCTATTGGTAATCCGCTTAGTGCGGTAATAGCCTGCCTATTGTTATAATTCCTCTGATCAATTCAATTTAGACTACCTCTAAACACAGAATAGTTTAGATATATCGACGACGTTTTAATTTTTTTCCTGAAAACACACACCTAAGAGATATCAAAAACAAATTAGGCTCAGTCGAACCCTCCATGAAGTTTATCTATGAAACAGAGAACAATAACTTAATACTATGTCTAGACATACTTAAAAACTCCAACAATATCCTTCAAAATTCACCACAAAACTACACACAAAAATCCGTACTTGATTTCAATTCACACCAAAACAAAATGAAAAACAGGCATCATAATCGGTTTCTTCCTACGTGCATTCAGAATTTGAAGTCTAGAATATCTGGATGAAGAATTAAAATATCTCACAAAAACTTTGAAAACATTGCAATACTCGATATTTTATACTAGCAGGAGTGGGCGCACGACTTTGCCCGGGCGTAAAATACGCTTAAATATGATATTTTAATTTGTCAAGATTTCGTATATATTATTATAGAGTCGTGATTTCAAAAATAAAATGAAAAGTTATTAAGGTGCTATCAGTTCACCGAAACGTAGCATTCAAAGCTGTTGACGTTACCACTATACCAAAATAACTAAGCTGAATGCACGAAACGTTTATGGATTTTTCAAGTTTGACACATCTTTGACTTCCTAAAAACAATTTAAACAGGCTACAGACCCATAAAAGAACAACCCGTAAAAAATCGAGTTTGAAAATATGGAGATGTGCAGACGAACCGACAGGCAGACTGACATATAGCCATTTATATTTTATATTAAAAAAAAAAGCCATACAAATATTTTCCAGAATCGATAAGTAAAACTCATCTCCACCAACCACTTCTTTAATAAACATCTTCTCTTACCTAATCACGCCAATAATAAAATAATTTGCAACATTTTCAACCAAACTAGGAATTTCCAATAATACAAAGCACACTACAAACTATTAAACAAACATTGAAAACAACATATTTACAAAACAAACCTATATCGACTGCAGGCATGCCATAATTACCATCACATACACATAACTCAATATGGATTAGAGGACAGGCTTAGTAAACATAAAAGGGATATCTATATATCTATAAAAGTGAAAGTGTCTGTATGTCTGTCTGTCTGTGTATCTGTGTGTCTGTGTGTGTACATTTCCCTAGGCAATAACTCTGTCAATTTTTAGTCTACAGACTCGAAATTTGATATACAGGGTACTGATATTTGGGAAAATCGATGTAATCGGTTTTGGACCAGAAATTTGGCGATTAAGGGGTCAAAAACCAACGATTTGACCTTTGAGAACTATACCAAACTACACACTTGAAATTTTAGATATAGGTGCCTTGGACATGGATATAACTTAATAACTTAGTTTGAGCTCAAAACAATAAATTTTAAGGGGTCGTAATAAGGGTCAAAGTTAAAAAAAAAATTGACCGCTTTTTTTTTTTTTTTGCTCAACATACATCTCCAAATACCCGGGCAACGCCGGGCACCCATGCTAGTTTCTAATTAAAATAAAAATTCCTTGAATGCATTATTCTCTCATGCATTGTAGTATGATAATTCTTTTAAATATAAAAAAAGTTAAACTCATTAAATTCATTTTAAATAAATCTCGGCGGACACGTCTTCATTACAAACTCAAGCACAGCGTAACGCCTTCAAAATGTTATCTTCTTTAATGGCATTCGGCACATAGTTGGTTTATAAATGTCGATGAAGAGTTCTTGAATCAGCGTTCATCCCACAATTAAACAGCGAGAAGGTTTCTATAATTCATCGCCTTTAATAAGTAAACATATTAAAAGAACAAAATTGAAATTTATACACACATAAACTCACACCACAAAAAATATTACCTATAATCATTATTATGCATATAATCAGCCAATAAATAACAAGATACATTATTTCATTTCGTTTCGATTACACAATCACATTTGAAGTATAACGGCGATATTTATTCCAAAAAGACATAATACATTTTAAAATATCTTAACAGTTATATGACGTTAATTTTTTTTAAATCACTTCAAAACGCTATATATACGTTGTGAAATGCCAACGACTTTTTCTTAAAGAATAGAACACAGACATTCTACATGTATATTTTTAATATCGTACTAGCATTTTATGTTCTTCAATTTAATCATCCCGAGGAAGTCTTGAAATAAAGTCGAATTGTTGATGAACATATAACTTGGTTTTCTCCGTTTTCTATCTCTCCATATATATATATATATATATATATATATATATATATATATATATATATATATATATATATATATATGGAGCGATAGAAAATGTATATATATATATATATATATATATATATATATATATATATACATATACATGAGCGCTTTTAAGGTTATTGATACCGAGTGGTACTGACGAAACATCCACCGGAAATTGGATCATACGTTTTCCGACAGCAGATCTCCATCAATCCATCTCTACAAACGCAAACACTGCCGTATTAATATATATATATATATATATATATATATATATATATATACATATATATATATATATATATAGAGAGAGAGAGAGAGAGATGCGCGGAATATATATACACACACACGCACACACAGACACAGACACAGACACACATACGCGCGCGCGCACACACACACACACACACACACACACATATATATATATATTGTTACGCAAACCATCAAAGGTCAAACTCCACTTGATTATCTGATCTTCTGCAATGTTTTTTCTTCCTCAATTTCTATTTGTTGTTGTCCGCCATTATGATCATTATTGTTTCTCTCCGTCTCGGTTTTGTCCTTCGTGCTCTCCAGGAAAACTCGCCCGGATGTGTGATGGATGAATTCTTCTCAGATGCCCGGATGTGAGTTGAAGGAGAGCGCATCGGGTGTCCTTCGTAAGACGTGACCCTTCATTTTTTTTCTGTTTTTTTTTTCTCTCTTCCTTTTTAATTTTTAGATGCTTCCGTGCCGTGTAGCTATCCGTCCGTTGATCGCTCGGCCTCTCCATCTGACGGGCTGTCACGCTTGAGTTTGGAATATCATTTTCGATGCTAAATGCGCAAATTGGACGAAAGCTTCTTATTTTTCATGCGTCCAAGCGTCTTCGCAAAAAGTAATGTCCGACGGTCGATATCTCACAATTACTGATGGACATAGTATTTTCGGTTGCCTATTAAACTAAAGTATGAACTACTATTTTTGTCAGTCTGTCACTCTTAAGCATGAAATATCATCTCCATCGATCTGTCATGCTCAAATATGAAATATCATTTTCGTCGGTCTGTCAGGTAGAGGTATGAAATATACCCCCTTTTTTTTGGCCTGTATGAAATATCATTTTGGTATTTATTGGCATTCAAATTTTTCTAAGATTTTCATCTCTCTGTCATGTTTATGACTTAAATAAGATTTCGTCGACCTGCTGAGCGAATTTTCCAATTATCCTTTTATCAGTGCTTGTGGTTTTAAACTATACAATTCAGATGAACATATCTCAGCCCCAACATAAATTTATAATTTCGAAATAAACACAATCCGAATCAACACATTTTTACCAACGCATAACAAGTGCATTTATGCCAGTAACGTGAGAATCTTGCGTTCTAGTGGCGATGAAGTTGCTAAACGCGTTTTTGATATCGCTTAGGTTTTTAAGCATTTCTCACGCAAAAAAATGTTCAAGAAGCTTAAAAAAAGTGGTAGTAGTCGGTAAGTGAAAGACCTAAAGAGTATGGCGGATGAGGCAGTGTTTCGTAGCCCAATTTGTTCAACTTCTGCAGAGTCGGTTTAGGAACGTGCGGTCGGGCATTGTTGTGTAGTAGAATTGGGCTTTTTCTGTTGACTGGGTGTTGTTGTTGAAGTTTCTGATACATTTGATTCATTTGTTGACAGTATTTCACCGTCGCAATGGTTTTGCTTGCATTCACAAAAAAAAAACTCTAATAGATTAGACCGGTCGCGGACTACCAAACAGTCAGCATAACCTACGCTTCGGGAAGTTTCGTGGAGTTTCGTCGGTGTCTAACCACTGAGCTAAGTGTCGCCAGTTGTCATAAAGAATCCACTATTTCTCGCAAATCAAAACATCGTCGAGAAACGGGTCGTTTTTGTTGCGTAAAAGAAGGGCAAATGACGTTTTTTTGGTTTTCATTCAATACGTGAGGTACCCATTTATCAAGTGTTTTTGTCTTTCCAATCTCTCTCAAACAGTTAGAAATCATCATATACGTTACGATAAATTCAGAAGTAAGTTCTCGATAAATTGCGCCTGGATTGGCGTTGATTAAGGCCAATAATTGATCGTTGTCAACATCCGATAGCCGACCTCTACGCTCATCAACTCTAAGACTCTCGTCGCCGCCACAAAATTTCTTAAACCACCATTGTGATGTGCGCTCAGTAGTTGTTCCTGGGCTTAACGCTTCATTGATATCGCGAGCTGTTTTAGCAGCTTTTTGACCTAGCTTAAATTGAAATTAGAAAACCGTGCGAATTTTTTTTTTGTCCATCTTGTATTCAGCATTCTGAAAAGAAGACATAATTGTTTTAAAATGATTGTAATTTAAATGACTAGATAGAGAGAGAAACGCACTTAAACTTATATACAAAGGAAAGGTATTATATGAAAACTCATTTGAAAATACATCATTTGAAATCAAAATTTTATAATTCCTCAAAATCTTTCTTGTCACCATAATAGATGGTCTGTCACGCTGAAATTTTGTATCGTTGTTTTTTTCTATCACGTTTACGTTCAAACCAGATTTTCTTCTGTCTGTTTTTTCAAGTGAATCACCACTTATCAAGGTTCGAATGCCACTCGAGGATAAGGGTTAATGAATGTAAGTTGGTAGTTTAGTCATCGTTAATGCTGTAGATTTGGTAGAATTGCAATTATTTAAGGGGAAAGCTCAACAAACACATTGGGCTTAAAGTAAGTAAAGTGTTGTAATCAATCGGGAAGCAGGCCAATAGAACAGTGTTCTGAATGCGGGCATTTTTTGGAAAGAAACTTTGTTCATGGAATCTGCGTTTAGAATTAGTCACAGATAGAGAGTGGGGGAAAATTGTTGATTGCGATTGTAGCTAGTCAAGTGAAGTTTGTGAAAGTTTAGCAAGGGTGTACCATATATTGAAGCTCAGACGAGCACTTTCGAAGAAAATAATGAAGGAGCAGAGATAGGCTTGCAACGTCTCTTTCGTGGGAAACGAAGTTGCAAAGAAAAGAAAAGGGGCATGGCCTACTAGCTTTCGACGTCGGTTTTGAACTCTATCAAGAAAAGATTGGACGTCATGTTCCAAGTTTGAAAAAGCTTTTTCGTCGGTCTGCCACACTTAAAATTAAATACAGTTTTTCTTTAGTTAGTCACACTCAAGTGTAAAATATGGTTTTTGTTAATATATCATGCAGTTTGAATATCATTATCGTTAATATATCATAAAGTCTGTGACATTATTTCCGTTAATATCTAATGAAGTTTAAAATAGCATATTCGTTAATATATCATGAACTTTGAAAAAGCGATTTCGTAAACATATCATAGAATTTGAAACAGCATTATTGATAACATATTATGAAGTTTGAAATAGCATGTTTCTGTTGTATATCATAAAATTTTAATATGTTATGACTTTTAAAATATAATTTTCGATAACATATCATGAAGTTTGAAATAGCATTTTTCTATTGTATATCATAAAATTTTAATATGTTATGACTTTTAAAATATAATTTTCAATAACATATGAAGTTTGAAATAGCATGTTTCTGTTGTATATCATAAAATTTTAATATGTTATGACTTTTAAAATATAATTTTCAATAACATATGAAGTTTGAAATAGCATGTTTCTGTTGTATATCATAAAATTTTAATATGTTATGACTTTTAAAATATAATTTTCGATATCATATGAAGTTTGAAATAGCATGTTTCTGTTGTATATCATAAAATTTTAATATGTTATGACTTTTAAAATATAATTTTCAATAACATATGAAGTTTGAAATAGCATGTTTCTGTTGTATATCATAAAATTTTAATATGTTATGACTTTTAAAATATAATTTTCAATAACATATGAAGTTTGAAATAGCATGTTTCTGTTGTATATCATAAAATTTTAATATGTTATGACTTTTAAAATATAATTTTCGATATCATATGAAGTTTGAAATAGCATGTTTCTGTTGTATATCATAAAATTTTAATATGTTATGACTTTTAAAATATAATTTTCAATAACATATGAAGTTTGAAATAGCATGTTTCTGTTGTATATCATAAAATTTTAATATGTTATGACTTTTAAAATATAATTTTCGATATCATATCGTGAAGTTTGAAATAGCATGTTTCTGTTGTATATCATAAAATTTTAATATGTTATGACTTTTAAAATATAATTTTCGATATCATATGAAGTTTGAAATAGCATGTTTCTGTTGTATATCATAAAATTTTAATATGTTATGACTTTTAAAATATAATTTTCAATAACATATTATGAAGTTTGAAATAGCATGTTTCTGTTGTATATCATAAAATTTTAATATGTTATGACTTTTAAAATATAATTTTCAATAACATATGAAGTTTGAAATAGCATGTTTCTGTTGTATATCATAAAATTTTAATATATTATGACTTTTAAAATATAATTTTCAATAACATATGAAGTTTGAAATAGCATGTTTCTGTTGTATATCATAAAATTTTAATATATTATGACTTTTAAAATATAATTTTCAATAACATATGAAGTTTGAAATAGCATGTTTCTGTTGTATATCATAAAATTTTAATATGTTATGACTTTTAAAATATAATTTTCAATAACATATTATGAAGTTTGAAATAGCATGTTTCTGTTGTATATCATAAAATTTTAATATGTTATGACTTTTAAAATATAATTTTCAATAACATATGAAGTTTGAAATAGCATGTTTCTGTTGTATATCATAAAATTTTAATATATTATGACTTTTAAAATATAATTTTCAATAACATATGAAGTTTGAAATAGCATGTTTCTGTTGTATATCATAAAATTTTAATATATTATGACTTTTAAAATATAATTTTCAATAACATATGAAGTTTGAAATAGCATGTTTCTGTTGTATATCATAAAATATTAATATGTTATGACTTTTAAAATAAAATTTTCAATAACATATGAAGTTTGAAATAGCATGTTTCTGTTGTATATCATAAAATTTTAATATGTTATGACTTTTAAAATATAATTTTCAATAACATATGAAGTTTGAAATAGCATGTTTCTGTTGTATATCATAAAATTTTAATATGTTATGACTTTTAAAATATAATTTTCAATAACATATGAAGTTTGAAATAGCATGTTTCTGTTGTATATCATAAAATTTTAATATGTTATGACTTTTAAAATATAATTTTCAATAACATATGAAGTTTGAAATAGCATGTTTCTGTTGTATATCATAAAATTTTAATATGTTATGACTTTTAAAATATAATTTTCAATAACATATGAAGTTTGAAATAGCATGTTTCTGTTGTATATCATAAAATTTTAATATGTTATGACTTTTAAAATATAATTTTCAATAACATATGAAGTTTGAAATAGCATGTTTCTGTTGTATATCATAAAATTTTAATATGTTATGAGTTTTAAAATATAATTTTCAATAACATATGAAGTTTGAAATAGCATGTTTCTGTTGTATATCATAAAATTTTAATATGTCATGACTTTTAAAATATAATTTTCGATATCATATCGTGAAGTTTGAAATAGCATGTTTCTGTTGTATATCATAAAATTTTAATATGTTATGACTTTTAAAATATAATTTTCAATAACATATGAAGTTTGAAATAGCATGTTTCTGTTGTATATCATAAAATTTTAATATGTTATGACTTTTAAAATATAATTTTCGATATCATATCGTGAAGTTTGAAATAGCATGTTTCTATTGTATATCATAAAATTTTAATATGTTATGACTTTTAAAATATAATTTTCGATATCATATGAAGTTTGAAATAGCATTTTTCTATTGTATATCATAAAATTTTAATATGTTATGACTTTTAAAATATAATTTTCAATAACATATGAAGTTTGAAATAGCATGTTTCTGTTGTATATCATAAAATTTTAATATATTATGACTTTTAAAATATAATTTTCAATAACATATGAAGTTTGAAATAGCATGTTTCTGTTGTATATCATAAAATTTTAATATGTTATGACTTTTAAAATATAATTTTCAATAACATATGAAGTTTGAAATAGCATGTTTCTGTTGTATATCATAAAATTTTAATATGTTATGACTTTTAAAATATAATTTTCGATATCATATCGTGAAGTTTGAAATAGCATGTTTCTGTTGTATATCATAAAATTTTAATATGTTATGACTTTTAAAATATAATTTTCGATATCATATGAAGTTTGAAATAGCATGTTTCTGTTGTATATCATAAAATTTTAATATGTTATGACTTTTAAAATATAATTTTCAATAACATATTATGAAGTTTGAAATAGCATGTTTCTGTTGTATATCATAAAATTTTAATATGTTATGACTTTTAAAATATAATTTTCAATAACATATGAAGTTTGAAATAGCATGTTTCTGTTGTATATCATAAAATTTTAATATATTATGACTTTTAAAATATAATTTTCAATAACATATGAAGTTTGAAATAGCATGTTTCTGTTGTATATCATAAAATTTTAATATGTTATGACTTTTAAAATATAATTTTCAATAACATATGAAGTTTGAAATAGCATGTTTCTGTTGTATATCATAAAATTTTAATATGTTATGACTTTTAAAATATAATTTTCGATATCATATCGTGAAGTTTGAAATAGCATGTTTCTGTTGTATATCATAAAATTTTAATATGTTATGACTTTTAAAATATAATTTTCGATATCATATGAAGTTTGAAATAGCATGTTTCTGTTGTATATCATAAAATTTTAATATGTTATGACTTTTAAAATATAATTTTCGATATCATATGAAGTTTGAAATAGCATGTTTCTGTTGTATATCATAAAATTTTAATATGTTATGACTTTTAAAATATAATTTTCGATAACATATTATGAAGTTTGAAATAGCATTTTTCTATTGTATATCATAAAATTTTAATATGTTATGACTTTTAAAATATAATTTTCAATAACATATGAAGTTTGAAATAGCATGTTTCTGTTGTATATCATAAAATTTTAATATGTTATGACTTTTAAAATATAATTTTCAATAACATATGAAGTTTGAAATAGCATGTTTCTGTTGTATATCATAAAATTTTAATATGTTATGACTTTTAAAATATAATTTTCGATATCATATCGTGAAGTTTGAAATAGCATGTTTCTGTTGTATATCATAAAATTTTAATATGTTATGACTTTTAAAATATAATTTTCGATATCATATCATGAAGTTTGAAATAGCATTTTTCTATTGTATATCATAAAATTTTAATATGTTATGACTTTTAAAATATAATTTTCAATAACATATGAAGTTTGAAATAGCATGTTTCTGTTGTATATCATAAAAGTTTAATATGTTATGACTTTTAAAATATAATTTTCGATATCATATCGTGAAGTTTGAAATAGCATGTTTCTGTTGTATATCATAAAATTTTAATATGTTATGACTTTTAAAATATAATTTTCGATATAATATCATGAAGTTTGAAATAGCATTTTCTATTGTATATCATAAAATTTTAATATGTTATGACTTAAAATATAATTTTCGATATCATATCATGAAACTTAAAAAAGCATTTTCGATAATTTATCGAGAATATGAAGTTTGAAAAATCATTTTTGTTAATATGCAATGAAGTTTTAAATGGTTCGTTATTATAGCACAAAGTTATCATTTTCTTTAAAGTGTCATTAATTTAAAACATAATTATCGTTAAAATGTCATAAACTTTTAAATATCATTTTTGTTAATGTTATGAACTTTGAAATAGCAATTTTGTAAATATATCATAAAATATAAAATACCATTTTCGATAATATGTTCTGACGTAGAAATAGCATTTTCATAATATATTCTGAAGTTAGAAATAGCATTTTCATTAAGTTTGAAATAAAATGTTTGTTAATATGTCATTAAAATTGAAATAATATTTTCGGTGGTATATCATGCAGTTTGAAATAGCATTTCGCTAATATGCCATGGAGTTTTAAATAGGATTTCATTAATATTTCATGGCGTTTCAAATAGAATTGTCGTTGATATATCATGAACTTTTAAATAGCATTTTCGTTCATATATCATGAAGTTTTTCATAACATTTTCGTTAAATTATATCATGAAGTTTTAAATAACATTTTCGTTTCGTTAATATACCATGACGTTTGAAATAGACTTTTCGTCAATATGCCATGAAGTTTCAAATAGCAATTTCGTCGCAGAACGCGTAGATTAAATGGACGTATCTTAAGGATTAACCATTTTTTTTAATACTTGAAATAAGAGTCCGTTTCTTGTCATGTCAATATCCAGTTCAATCTTTAACAAATGCAGTTCTTGTGTTCATGTTTGACTTACTAATTGATATTTCAATTCAACTGTCTTCTTGGTTTTAGTTTTCGGTATCTCGACGAACAACAAAAATAAAAGAACCCCCTCCATGATCCTGCTATCCGAGCGAACCTACAGACACATATATCAAACTCCAACGGATACATGATTGTTTCCGCTTATTCTCGTGTGTATCTTACGCAATGCTGTCAGAGAACCCGCCTCATCTGATAAATCCCAAACTTGATTAGATCGTGAATTATTCTCAGAATAGTCCACTCGTTCTTCTCCAACATCTCTGCCAGGCATCGATAGCGATAGGTCTTTCAGGTGGCATCCAAATTCTTCTATTTATTTGATGATGTACATCTGATAAGCCTTTCTAACCAATCGTTTGCAGCATTATGGATAATAGTCACAGGTTTCATCCCAGGAGTAATGCCTATCTGAGATAGCCGTCTATGGCGTGCTTGACTGCCCTATCTTTTTTTTTTTATCTCCATCCCTCCAGGGGAAGATGTGACAAAGTGGAATTTGAAAAGCTAGAGGAAGAGAACTCTGGCCGACAAAATATGCCTGGGCAGCCCCATCGGCATTCTAAGGTGGGAACGCGAGTGTGCTACTCCCGTAGATTAAATAAAGTGTCTTGTTCGAAACTTCGTGTAGATGCCCGAGTTCGACAGAAAGATTCTCGAATTCGACAAGATTAATCAGAAGAAAGTCGGAGGTTATATCGACCGAAGCGTTGTGCGAATAACATTAAACCTGAGAGCAGTAGTCCGAATAATCCAAATAATCGAAATTTATAAATCCTCAAAAATACTTAGTACTGCTACCCAGTCATGGCTGACGGAACGAGACCATGCTACCCTCCCCTGAGTACCGTTCGAAATTCTATGTAGATTCCCGAGTTCAACAAAAAGATTCCCGAGTTCGACAGAAAGATTCCCGAGTTTAACAAGAGACACCTTAAGAGAGTCAGACGATACATCGGCCGAAACGTTGTTAAAAAAACACTTGTCCGAATGATGCAAATAATATATAGTACAAGAACATTCAAGAAAACATTAAATTGGATGGTCTTCTTCATCTGAGTTTGTGTCATTTGTTGGAGTTGATGGCCTTTATTCTACTTAAAAGATCGTTGAGGTCATCGCTGTCAATCTTAAAATCCTTGATCCATCTAGTGGATGGTAGCGTACTCTTGGACCTGTTTCCACGCATTGATAGCCAGAGAAGAGTTCCACTTAGGAGATCGTCAGAAACTTGATGTCCGCAACCGCACTACAAAGTCGTGTTTGAAACTTACGAATAAAAAGTCGGAGCGTTCGACTTCTAATTCCTGAGAAGCTTTTTTTTTTTAAGACACGAAGGATTAATGAACATTTTGAAGGTTGCTAATACTTTAAGCTCTTAAAAGATTTAGCCCATATTCCGGAAGGTTAACGAAACAGAAAAGTGGTCACAAACAAATATATAACAATTAAATGTTACCAAAGGCAAGCTCACTTACTCGGATAGTTGTTTTTTTGTGTTTTAACCTATTTTAAAGTAGTTTTTATTAAAAAATCTATATATCTATAAAAGTGAACGTGTCTATGTGTGTGTGTGTGTATGTGTGTACATTTTCCTACGTAATAACTATAAATTTCCAGTCTACAGACTCGAAATTTGATATACAGGATATGGAGAATTGGAAAAAAATCTTTGTAATCCGTTTCCGGCCAGAAATTTGGCTGTTAAAGAGGTCAAAATTCAACGATTTGACCTTTAAGAACGCTACAAAACTCCTCCGACAATTTTGGGTTTAAACACTTGAAATTTTAGATATAGGTTCCTAGGCCATGGATCTAACTTAATAACTTTATTTGAAATTTGAGCCCAAAACAATAAATATTAAGAGGTCATAATTGGAGTCAAAGTTAAAAAAATTAACCGCATTTTTTTTTTTTTTTGCTGTAGCCTGTCTACACCAAAGTGACAATGTGCCTTGTTTGGGGTGAAAATGTAAAGAAAAAAAACTATCGTGGAATTTCCACGGATTCTGCTAGTTATTACTCTTATTATTAGTAATCCTTACTTTTTATTAATAATATTAGTATTATTTTTATGTTTATTGCAATAATTATTATTACTACTATCACGGTTGTATTCCCTTGCATTTTTCAGTGCTTTTTACCCTAACCTGCATCACTATTTTCTGCCTTCAATAGACCATATTCCACCTGTATTAAACCTGCCCGATTATCCTGTTACCATATAGCACCATCTTACCACAATAATTAGCAAAACTTTTCACTATTTTTATTTCACTTTATTTTTCACTTTTATCCTCTATTTACTTGTCTCACACTGAAATTTAAATTTAAATTATATATATATATATATATATATATATATATGACCTGACATGTCAGGTCATGTCATATGCTACTGGTACCATGTAACCCAGTACTACCTGCTTCATTGTCGGGTCACCGGTGACTAAACTGGTTCCCACACCAGACTTGTTTGGTGAGGAGGGTGGCTAGTCTCCCTCAAGATATTAAAAACAAGATCTTTCAAAGGGCGAATGAACCCCTTTTCGGGAGCAACGGCCAACTAGCACCGTGTGTGTGTGTGTGTGTGTATGTGTGTGTGTGTGTGTGTGTGTGTGTGTGTTGAGGAGGAGAGGGCCTCCGTAAGCTGTGGTGATGCCAACCTTTCTAGGAGAAGCAAATGTCTGATTTAAAAAGCCATAAAGCGGGAGACCAGTACCCGCATTAAACAAGTATGCAGTTTAACTTGTTGCTGGCTATCTTGCTCTTGCTTGTTGCTGAATCTCAACATTTTGAGCCGAGAGAGAGCCTTAGCTGTCGTACAAAGCTAAGACTCTGTAACATCATCTGTGTATAGATACTCCCTCAGGCATTTGTCAATTAAAATTGTCATGTGACGATGGAAGTCATTTTTCGGCTCATGGAGTCATGTCGGAGGAAGTGGCACTCGTTTGACAAGACGTTGCACTCATCATATATATATATATATACTAACAGTTCAGTACAGTTTTGCTCGGGCCCTATGTACTGTTCATAATTTTATGCGCATATATATATATATATATATGTATATATATATATATATATATATATATATATATATATATATATATATATATATATATATATATATATATATTAAAACGTTTGACTCATGTCCCGGTAACCTACATCTTAAATTTCAAATGTTTAGACCCAAAATTGGCGGAAGAGTTTGGTAGAGTCTGCAAAGGTCAATTCTGTCAGCTTTGACCTCTTGGCAGCCAAATTTTCGCCCAAACACTGATTAAATAGCTTCCTCTATGCCTGAATACTCTTTATGTAAAATTTGAAATGTTTAGACCCAAAATCTGCTGTATAGTTGACTAGAGACCGCAAAGGTCAAATCTTTTTAGCTTTGACGACTTGCTAGCCAAAATTTCGAGCAAAAACCGATTAAAAAGCTTGCCTATGTTTAAATAAACTTTATGTAAAATTTCAAATATTTAGACCAAAAATTTGCTGAGAGGTAATTTTTTTTAAACGTTGACCCTAATTTTGACCCCTTTACATTTATTGTTTTGGGATCAAATTGAATTAAAAAGTTTGATCCTTGTCCAGGGAACCTACATCTAAAATATCGAGTGTTTAGATCCAAAATTGACGTAGGAGTTTGGTAGAGTCTGCAAAGGTAAACTCTTTCAACTTTGACCTATTCGCAGACAAAAACTGATTAAAAGCTTACTGCATGTCTGAATACACTTTATGTAAAATTCCAAATGTTTAGACCCAAAATTGGCTGAGTAATTTGGTAGAGACCGCAGAGGTCATATTTTTAAAAACTTTGACTTCAATTATGTCTCCTTAACATTTATTGTCCAAATAATCTATATTTAAAATTAGTGGTTAGGCCCAAAACTGTCTGAAGAGTTTAGTAGAGTTCACGAAGGTCAAATAAAAAAAAGGTTTGATCCATGTCCAAGTAACCAACATCTAAAATTTCAAGTGTTCAGACCCCAAATTGGCGGAGGAGTTTGGTAGAGTATCAAAGATCAAATCGTTGAACTTCGACCCCTTGACAGCCAAATATCTGGCCAAAAACCGATTAAAAAGATTTTAATAAATCTCAATACCCCTTATGTCAAATCTCGAGTCTGTATACTGAAAATTGACAGAGTAGTTATGTAGGGAAATGTACACACACAGACACACATAGACAGGCAATTTTACTTTAATTGATATACTAGCATTCCTGTGTGCATATGTATATATTAAAAAGTGTGAATATGTACGGTAATGCTTTCTATATAATAGTCTTCCTTAACTACCATAGAGAAAAGTTGGCAGACGGCAATTTTTTTTTAAATTTGACTTCAATTTTGACCCCTAAACATTTATTGTTTTGGGCTCAAATTAAGTTGAAATATTTGATCCATGTCCAAGTTACCCGCATCTAAATTTTCAAGTGTTTAGACCCAAAATTGGCGGTGGAGTTTGGTAGAGTCTGCAAAGGTCAACTCTGTAAACTTTGACCTCTTGGCAGCCAAATTTTCGCCAACAAACTGATGATAACGCTTGCATGTCTAAATACCTTTTACATAAAATTTCAAATGTTTAGACCCAAAATTGGCTTAATAGTTTGCTAGAGACCGCCAAGGTGAAATCTTTTGAATTTGACCCCTTTAAAGCTAGATTTTCAGCAAAAAACGAATTAAAAGCTTGCCCTATTTCTGAATACACTTTATGTAAAATTTTAAATGTTTAGACCAAAAATTGGCTGAGTAATTTGGTAGAGACCGCAGGGGTCAATTTTTTTAAAAACTTCAACCCAAAATATGACCGCTTTACATTTATTGTTATTAGCACAAATCAAATTATAAAGTTAGATCCATGTCCAAGTAACCTACATTTAAAATTTCAAGTGTTTAGACCCAGGATTGGCGGAGGAGTCTGGTAGAGTTTTCAAAGGTCAAATCGTTGAACTTTGACCCCTTCACAGCCAAATTTACGACTGAAAATCAATTAAAAATATTTTCCCAAATCTCAATACATTTTATATCGAATGTTTTCAGTGTTTGGAGGTATGGTGAGCGAAAAAAAAAAAACAAAAAAACAAAAACAAAAACAAAAAATGCGGTCAATTTTTTTTTAAATTTGACCTCTATTATGATCCATTAACATTTATTGTTTTGGGCTCAAATAAAGTTATTAAGTTAGATCCATTTCCTAGGAACCTATATCTAAAATTTCAAGCGTTTAGACCCCAAATTGTCGGAGAAGTTTGATAGAGTTGTCAAAGGGCAAATCGTTGAACTTTGACACCTTAACATCCAAATTTCTGCCCGAAAACGGATTACAAAAATTTTTCTAACCCTCAGTACCCTACATATCAAATTTCGAGTCTGTAGACTAAAAATTGACAGAGTTATTGCGTAGGGAAATGCACACACATACACAGACACGCAGACACGTTCACGTTTATAGATATACTAGCATTTGAGCACGTGTTTGGATGTGTATGTTGAGTACGAAAAATGTGGTAGTAGGAAGGCAGGCTCAAACACGTACTTGCGGAGGAGTTTGGTAGAGTTCTCAAAGGTCAAATCGTTTAACTTTTACCCCTAACAGCCAAATTTCTGGCCGAAAACCGATCACGTAGATTTTCCCAAATCTCAGTTCCCTGTATATCAAATTTCGAGTATATAAACTAAAGATTTACAGAATTATTGCGTAGGGAAATGTACACAGACATACAGACACGCTCACTCTTATAGATATATAGATAGATAGATAGATGTGTGTATAGCATTGCTGCTTATCTATCTATCTATCTATCTATCTATCTATCTATCTATCTATCTATCTATCTATCAGTTGTTTTATCTACCCAATACTTTCATTTTGTTTGTTTTGTATTTTATTTACAGGTGCAATATTTGTTCTTTTTGTTTGAAAATTCTTCTGGAATTCGGCCATGTGATTATTTGCACGCACGCACACACACATACACACACACACAGACACACACACACACACACACACACTCACACACACACACCTGTGCCTAACGATCATCCAAAGCTGACCTCACCTATTACCGCTACTGGGATTCCATCCACCCCCATACTTTACGATTTTTCTCCCGAAACACTTGAGATTTTTTCAACGTCTCCTGGCTTTCATGTTCGGACTTTTTCGTAAACTTCACTCAGGATACTTGAATACTTGCATATAGGGATTGGGTCTTTTGACATGCTAAGTATACAGATGTCAAAACAATCGCCTTTTCTCACTGTCGATCTCTCTCCCCCTCCCTCTCTCTATCTGTTTTACTCTCTGTTCTTTTTCTTCTTCTTAACAACATTTGCATCTATTTATTTTCTATAAGAATCATCTCAATAATATATGGGCAAAGAAGAATCTTTAGACAGGCTCAAAAGACGATCGCCCCACTGTGATCAGTAAAGAATGGTAATAGCTGGCCATGATCAAGGCCTGATGGCTAGTGCTTTTAAGAAAGTGCGTGGTCTCAGCAACAAGTCCAAATGCTGTCACACAGAAGTAGGATTGTGAGGCACTCGATATCTAGTTTTAAAAATCTGCTTGGGGGCAGCTAATGTACGATGCGACACAAGGGAATGTGTAAATGTATTCATTGGAGACTGTGTATAAAATCAAATTCTTTTATAAAACAAGGGCGCATTCAAGATATGTGTGTGTAGCAATAACTCATGGGGGGATCATATACCAGAAATAACTGCTGGATATAAGTCATACACTATCCACTATGACTATGCAGTCACTACGGCAATATGCTTAAAAAACAGAGCTATTTTAAGCCGGCATAGTGATATGGGTTAAGAAATAAAAATTAGAAAAATATGATGAGAAGATAAGATAACGAAATATCAACAATTCCCCCAGAATATCTGGTATATATACTCGGTGACCCAAGTGCAAGAGGGATACACACTGCTACGTAAAGGGGCGATTAGAATCTTAAAGAGATCTCTGGGTTGGAATGTCTGAAATAGTGAGTGAACATCTGGCATCTTGTAGAATGCCATATTTCAAGTAAAAACAACAAAAAGAGATTTAAAATGTCAGTGTTCTTATCTATCTATCTATCTATCTATCTATCTATCTATCTATCCATCTATGCCAGTCGTCTTATGTATGTATGTATGTATCTATCTATCTATATTTATCTAGCTATATTTATCTATCTATATCTATCTATATACGGCACAATCAGGTTGACACACCGATTCTCGCAAGATCACCAAAGTTAAGCAATGTTGAGCCTTGTCAGTACGAGACGGGTGACCATTTGGGGGGGTTAGGTGCTGTATGTACCTCGCTGAGTCGTATAGGTTTCCAGGTTAATATCTGGGGGCGCATTAATTGATTGGTAGAGATGCACCCCCGGTCTTCGTTAAGACATGAATCTAGGAGAAGGAAACCCTGATGTAAAAACCTGCGGTCTAATCGTTTATCTTGCTATTACATGTTTTTTTTTAGGGGGGGGGGCTGATTTTTTTTTTTTTTTTTTTGACCGGAGATTATAGTTATAGGCAATTATTAAGACGAAAATTGGTGCAAGTCCAGATTAGCACTTTTGGCGATAAACAAAAATAAACAAAAATCGTTACCGTGTACCTACCTGTCACGGAATGAAGATGGTTGTCAAACCGCGTTTTTATTTCAATGACATCAGTGTTTTTTTTTTTTTCATATTGAAAAACATGGAAATTTTATTTTGTGCTAGTGCGCTTATTGATCCGAGCTCTCTTGTTTTAAAATAGTATTTTCTAGTTCAATTAAAGTTTTACGATATCTGTTTTTATTAAATTGTTAGGTGAAAGTACAGAACAGGTATATAACACCCTCCCGTCCCCATGTTAAGAATACCTTTCTAAATAATAACGTTATTATTTCAGCACGGATCAATAAGTGCATGGGTATCTTTTACTTTCTTGAATAATGATTAAAAAAAGGAAACTACTCGACGAGAACACGACTGTTTTTGTTTTAATAATTGTTTTTATTCAAAAATTATTTTTATTCCAAAATAAAAAAAATAGCTATAATCTCCGGCACACAAAAAGAAAAACCAGAAAAAAAAGCATATAATAACAAAATAATCTTAAAAGCGCAAAGTTCAAGCTCACCCCCCCCTAAAAAAAAAACAAGGCCACAGACGCCAAAATTTTTTCTTCTCTTTTCAGATTAATGAACGCTCCCTGGAACGCGTTATGTACAACATCGGAGCCGATGCGTATATCGCTATGTGGGCAACAATAAAAATTCAACACAAAAAATAAAGGATTTTCGCTTCATTTCGCAAATTACAAATAAGAAAAATAAAGAAAAGAAAACTGTTTCGTATCATTTCGAAAACTGAGGAAAAATGGAAAAAACTACGAAACGTTTTGTGTAGTTTTATATGTTCCTATCGTTCGATGTTTTGCTCTTTCTCTCTCTCTCTCTCTCTCTTCCCCTTTCTCTGTCTCTATCGCTCTTTCGTTACCGTGCTCGACTCTCTTTCTTTCTTTCTTTCTTTCTTTCTTTCCTCTCTCTCTTTTCTCTCTCCCCCCTCTCTCTCTCTCTCTCTCTCTCTCTCTCTCTCTCTCTCTCTCTCTCTCTCTCTATATATATATATATATATTTAGTAGAAATGGTAATTAATAAAAACCTGAAGAGAGTGCTCAATACTGTTGTAGAGCAAATATGCGTTTTATTTTTTATTACCGTATTTTTCTGTTAAGTTACATTATTGTGTCGGCTACACGACCGTTTTTTGCCGTCATGTATCTTCCTCAGATTTTTACAGAAGCTACATGACGGCAAAAAAAAAAAAAAAAACGGTCGTGTAGCCGAAACAATAATGTAACTTAACAGAAAATACGGTAATAAAAAATAAAACGCATATATATATATGGCTGGGGAGCCATGATGTAATACACTGTTTTGTTTTTAAATCCCCGAAACAGTGTTTCATGGTAAACAACTGATGATCCCTTAAAAAATATAAAAATTGGTATTATAGTAAATTTGAGAGTTGATGCAGTGATTGCAGGTGATTAAATGACTTACTGACTAGATGTTTTTTTTTTTTAATGAATGATAAAAAATAATTTTTTGTGTGGTTTCAAATGTTAAAAACTTCAAAGACTATATATATATATATATATATATATATATATATATATATATATATATATTGAGTAAGAAGATCAATAATTATGAATTAAAAATCAGTTTCAAAGGGAAAAAACAAACAAAATCAACTCGAGTGTACGATCGTTTCGGAAACGATGTTCATTTTATTGAAATTGACAATAATTATTGACAATAATTGAACATAATCTTCTCATCAGCAAAACTAGGGAGGGGGAAGTTTAAGACACCGAAATAAAACTAGGATTTTTGTCGTAAATTTAATTTAAATTTAGTTTCCACTGAAAAGACATTTTAAATGTACATTAGCTCAACGTTTATTTTTTTTTAATTAGAAGTAACTCTAAATAATTATTTCAACCATTCGGAGACAAGATACAGCAACATGGCCAAAGATATACTGATTGAACTTAAAACAAATTTTCTAATGGAACTAAATAAGGTATTTCTTTTTTATTATAAAATTTTTTTTTTCCTTAATTTTATTCCTAATTTTCTTTTTTAATCAACATAAAATTAATAACTTCGTTCTTATGTTTTTAAACATTTGCTGGAATATCCACCTTACTTACGTACTATTTGTTTACTGGAATTGGTAGGAGGACTTTAGTAATCGGGACTACTTCCTCTATAGATTAATGCGATAGTGCTGCTGTAGCTTCTCGGATGTAATCTAGGATTTTATTTAAACATCTGGATGTGCCAGAAAATCCTTTATAAAGTTAAATAGGAGAGTGGCTAGACATAATAAATGTGCATGTGGCATATGTTGTTGCAAACCTACGATATTTTGCAATCAAATTATCATATATAGGATTAGGGCCGCGCTAAGGAACCTCCCAAGGTTCACTGACCTTTCACGGCTTACTAGAAAGGAACTATAGGAAGAACTAGTAAGAGGGGTAACTGACGATCCGCTCGTCGAGAGAGATCTGCTGCCGGTGGAGCTAGGCGCCAGGTTCGAGTCATCTCAACAACTATGAGGTTTCCTTGACCTGGCGATTGGCCCGAAATGCGTTACCTCCTCAACGCCATACTGAAAAACGCCGGACTAGTGAGGTCGTCAGGGTGTCCCTGTTACAGGACTCCAGCTGAGAAAACACCGAAATGCGCGTTCTTCGATTGCAGTGGACTCAGAGGTGACAGCTCGTATCGATTCCGAGCAGCCTCGCCCGCTGAACGTGTCATACGTCATCCAAAATGCAGAGCCGCCGTGAGACAGGGAGAGACGAAAAGTGCTTCTTGCGATCCTGGCCGTGGACAGAATGCTGATATGGAGTTCAAGAGTGCAAGAGAAGTGCGGGATTGAATCTTTTGCTGATCAGGATCTAGGCCCCTTCTTCAAGCACCAGCTGAAGGTAAAAATCAGATGTGATAACAAAAGATTATACTCCGAGCCCTTTGACCGAAGGTGGATAAAGATAGTGAGTCTGTGCGCGTGTAGAGGTGCCAAGTTCGATTTCATGTTCCCTGCCTAAGCATGGCGCACACGGTTCAGATCCTGCAGGACTCCAGACCCCTAAAGCAAGCGTTTAGACTAGATTATTAACTATCCGAGTAAATGGCTCCTTCCATTTCCGATAAGAAACCTCCAAGGTACCCACAACCCTATCCTTTTCCTTATTTTTTTCTCGTCCCAGGCTACCCCAATAAGTAATCTTGGAAAAAATTAGCATACCCACAACCCCAACCCTAACCCCAACCCCAACCCCAACCCAACCCAACCCTAACCCTAACCCTAACCCACAATCCCAGTTTCTTTGAACTTGCCTAAAATTTCAACCCCATATAGAGAGGGACTTGCTTGTTTTTGGCCAACATCAAGCCGGAAAACGGTGGGCGTTCTACCACCTAGAATGGGTGGGGAGGGTCTTACTAACATTTTGATTATATTTTTTGGATTTTTTCCCCACATCCCAAGTCAAAGAAATAAAATTAAACAAACGACTTTTTATAAAATTTGATTTTTAAAAAATTTATTTTATTGCTTATTAAAACACCCCCCCCCCACACAGAGGACATTATTTAGGAATCTTAGGTAGGACGATGCCCGGTGTGCTTGCGGTATTGTGATGAATATTATAGCTAGGATCAAGCATAAACTAGCAAAGTGATGATGATGAACATAGACACCCCTTCCCCAATTTTTTAATGGCCTTGTGCCTAAGTTTTTTGTCTATTTCTGTTTCGGTTGTAAACTTTCATAGTGTATAAAAATATATAACTCAAAGTGTGGTATCTGTTCTGATGCTACACTTAAAGTAATTTGTCCTTGGTCAATGGGGGTTCCTTACCAGAGTGCTCCTTTTAGTCCTACTTTTGGGGAGCTGGTTTAAACCCACATAAAAACGACCTTGTGTCACAATTTGCTTTCGTGGGGATACAAATAAATGCCAATAGAAAAAGTGTTTTTCAATATGAATATCAATGCACACACACACATACACAGAAAAAATTATAGAAGCATATATTTAAAATTCACCTGCTATTCTTTTTAAAAAATGGAATCGCCCGATCGGGATGGTCCACAGCGTTGCCCGGGTGTTTGTAGGAGTGTGTGTTGGGGGGGGGGGTAGATAAAAAGAAAAAAGTTTTAATGGAATGGTAAGCTCGAAAACAAATATTTAAAAAAAAAAACGAAGAAAAACAAAAAATAAAACAACGAAAAAAGTTTGGGGAGGGATGTAGGCTCGAACCTAAGGGAGGGGGGAGCGGGGGTTAGGGTGTGGTGAAGGGCGGTAGATCAATAAATCAGACTGGAATTAAAAATCGAACAAAAACGAAAAGAAAACAGCAAAATAAGTTTTGGGAGGGAGGTAGGCAAGCTCGAACCTGAAGCCTTGAGGTTAATAGTCTGCTGACATGCCATGAGACCAGAGATCCGGAGAGTTTTGATTAGCCGAAAATAAGCATTTAAAAAATTGAAGGTGGTTTTTCTAGGTCACATATTACGCCATAGTAGCAGCAGAAGCAAACGGATTTACAGCGCGAATTTTGTTTTAATCGTAAAATAAAAATGACCGAAATAAAATATATTTACGACCAGGTTTTGTAAGTGTAAGATATTATGATCTGCGTAGCATATAAAAAGTTATAAGAATGAGCGAGGAAGTCAAGAACTACCCCGAAAAAAACCTTTGGTGGACATACAGAAAAAATTGCACACACACACACACACACTCATTTTCGCTTATATATCTATAATATAAAGCTGAATGTGTGTGTGTGTGTGTGTGTGTGTGTGGTCACGAATAGGCTCCTATATGGTTGACTATTTTAAAAAACTGATTACATATAATGATAGAAGATGGATCGAGACACAGGAATGGGTATGTTTGATCCTGCAGAACGGTGGTTCATTAACATTGTTGGCTCTGCGTTCGCGCCTGGTCCACAAAGAATGGAAATAAAAAAATTTAAAAATTAAAAAAACGTTTACAAGTGTTTTGACATAGATGTACATAATAATAATACTTTGATAAGTATGTTTTAACTTAAATAGGGATGGTATAATAAAATTGTGGGGTCTGCGTTCGCGCCTGGCCCCCATAGAATGGAAATAGGCACAAACTTTAATGAAGACTTTTCATATCTATCTGCGTAAATATACTTTGATAATTATGTTTCAGTTTGAAGAAATATGGTATAATAGAATTATGGGGTATTCGTTCGCACATGACCTCGATAGAATGGAAATATATCACAAAGTTTAACAAGGGTTTTTTTAATATAGATCCACAGAATATTGTGATAAGTGTTTCAGTGTGAACAGGTATGGTGTAATAAATTATGGGGTTTATCTATTTTATTTTTACTTTCATCATATTTTGCTTTGGTTTTGATACCGCGAAATTCGAAGCTATCTCTTTACAACCCTTCCTTTTCATAACCTATCATACTTTCATAAATCAGAGTCCATTTTCTGTAGGCTGTTTTTGAACATAGTCAACGACGGGTACTTTTGCTAGTATATATATATATATATATATATATATATATATATATATATATATATATATATATATATATATATATATATGGATAAACATATGGATGAATAGATAAAAGGAGGAGAGATAAAAGACTAAAAGGAAGCCATAATATTATTATATTTGTATTTTTATTGTATTATTATTATAATAATTTTCCTTTTTGATGAATCATCTCCCGAGAAGATTCGGGATTTAATTGATGAAAGCGTGTTAAGCTGGGTAATTGGTAAAAGAAAGAAACAAAAACAAAAACAAAACACCTGTTATAATAAATATATTTGCTGGCAAATAAACACATTTTATTTTTATAAATTGTATGTGGGTACCTCTCTCTCGTCCCAATTCTTTCTCTCTCTCTCACTCTCTCTATTTATATAAATGTACATACATGCATATATAACCCATAACTTACTACCTAGCTCTATGTATTGAGCACTGTTGAAGTAAATACTGAAATTATATCTTCGTAGATTTATGTATGTGATTAAATGAAGTAGTCATATATATATATATATATATATATATACATATATATAAATAAACAAATATATATATATATATATATATATATATATATATATATATATATAAAATAAAAATTACAATTAAATTTACCAAAATGATCCAAGATGGTAAAATTAAAGTATATTATAAATATTAAAGAATTAATATTTATAAAATTATCTCAGCTAGATGTAAAAACTCGATAAAACCAAATATGAAATAGAGCTTATAATATGAGCAAATAGTTAATAAAATATGTTAAAAAACACTTTGAAATGAGTTAAAACATATTTAATCTGAAAAGGAAACACTGTATAAATGGATAGTCCTTAATCCGCGGATTTTCGAAGAATTACTTTCCTTCTCATCAGAGGGTAGGAATTAGCAAAATGCGGGATCGGATTTTGCATGCAGAAGTATTTGATGAAACAACAAGTAAGTCTTACTTG
The DNA here is from genome assembly GCF_053919585.1 of Euprymna scolopes. Lineage (NCBI taxonomy): Eukaryota > Metazoa > Mollusca > Cephalopoda > Sepiida > Sepiolidae > Euprymna > Euprymna scolopes. The sequence goes on along the minus strand of NC_136517.1, from coordinate 34,033,418 downwards.
AAAACAAAAAAAGTGAAGCAGAGGAGATATAGTGAAGAAAAAAGATACATAAAAAATAAAAAATGATAAAGTAAAATATAAAATATAAAATAAAGGGAAACAAAAGTCAAAATGACCCAGACAGGAAATGTTAAAGGTTTATTTCCCCCTCTCTCTCTTCCCTGATCTGTCTTAGTTATATTTTTGTCTCGGAAGTAGAGTGAAAAGCATATCTTATTTTTCTTTTATTAATATTATTGGAATCTTTTCTTTATTCCTTGTACACATTTTTGTGAATTATTCCACGGATTTCTGCCTTTGGGATTTCCTGGGATTTTACTTGTACAAATGGAAATTCTTTTAACTTTCTTGAAGATTTGGATTTGGATTTTACCATCACTGGATTTTTTATTTTCCACCAGACTATCCATTCATGTGTAATCACCTTTTTCTTCACTATATTCCCTCTGCTTCACTTTTTTTGTTTTCAAGTAAGATCTTTGATTTACTTGTTGTTTCATCAAATACTTCTGCATGTAAAATCCGATCCCGCATTTTGCTAATTCCTACCCTCTGATGAGAAGGAAAGTATTTCTTCGAAACTCCGCGGATTAAGGACTATCCATTTATACAGTGTTTCCTTTTCAGATTAAATATGTTTTTAACTCATTTCAAAGTGTTTTTTAACATATTTTATTAACTATTTGCTCATATATATATATATATATATATATATATATATATATATATATATATTGAGAAAAATAGAAAAACCGAATGAAATTATTAAAATAATCAACGTTTCGTCCTTATTTCAGAGGACATCTTCAGGATATTGAAGTAAAAATTCAAGAAAAGAAAAAGTCATAGATCATACGAAAAAGAGAAAATACTTTTTCTTTTCTTGCATTTTTACTTCAATATCCTGAAGATGTCCTCTGAAATAAGGACGAAACGTTGATTATTTTAATAATTGCATTGGGTTTTTCTATTGTTCTCAAAACATGACGTAAACCTCCGCTGGTATTTTTATTTTTTACACACACACACACACACACACACACACACACACACACACACACACATATATATATATATATATATATATATATATATATATATATATATATATATATATATATATATAGTAAGTCATTATTCAAGCACGTTTGATTAAACACGAAAGAGTTATTCTTTTTTCCGATTTTTCTGGATATTTTTTCCATTCGCCGAGCAGCTTTTTTTTTTTATATATCAGCTGGTATGTTGTATAAAATGGCGCCCAAAAGTTATTGTTCAGTCAAGTTCTTCTCAAGCGCTTTCTATCGTCCGATTATCACCAGGAGCGATTATTGTTGCTATCGTTTTCTTTTTCTTTTCCGTTTAGGCTTGGTAAATTTATAGTTTTTCTTTATTCATTTATTTATCTTTTATTGGTTATAAAGATGGATGCAGGATGGTTATGGGCGAATTATTTTATTTTTAATTCCGATTTTCTTATGTTATAGTTTATTTATTTAGTTTCTTGTTAAGTATTAAAAAATAACTATAAATACACCAAGCCTCAAAGGAAAAAAAAAGAAAAGAAAACGGCAAAAACAACAATCGCTCCTGATAATAAGCGGACGCACCGATAGAAAGTGCTTGAGAAGAACATGGCCGAACAGCTTTTGGGCGCTATTTTATACAATATGCCACCTGATATAAAAAAGACCGTTCGGCGAATGGAAAAGATATCCAGAAAAATCGGAGAAAATAACTCTGTCGTGTTCAATCAGACGTGCTTGAATATATATAGTAATAAGTCATGAAAGTATATGTTTTCATAACTTACTACCTAGTATTGCGCACTGTTGAAGTAAATACTGAAATTATATCTTCGTAGATTAATGTATGTGATTAAATGAAGTAGTTATATATACATATATATATATATATATATATATATATATATATATATATATATATATATGAATAAATAAATAGATAAAATTAACATATTTACACGCATGTGTGTGACGTAGAACGAAGAATATTCTTCTATGAATAGATAGATACATGTACACATAATATCCGAGTAAAAGAATTACCCTCCCAACTCTAAAAAATATGGTCAAATTCTCTTTCGGCCAAGCAAAACGAGCTGGAAACCATGGTGATGGTGTCTAAAATTACTATATATATATATATATATATATATATATATATATATATATATATATATATATATATATATATATATATATATTTACAGAAATGGTTGTCATGGATGAATGATATCAGTAGGGGTGCGAAAAAAGCGAAAAATTAGGATATTGTTTTTTTCTTTTTTTTTTTTTTTTAAATTTATTTGTACTCATTTATTGTGTCTTTATTGTTTCTTGTCTTGCGAACTTTCTCTTGCCTTAAGCTGAAATTCATCCCCCACCTCTAAAGGGCAAAACACTGTTCACCTCTTCTATATTCCAGTTAAACTAGCGAAATGTCTGAATTCATCACAAACCGGGATTTATTTTTGTACATTAAAAGATAGGATTTTATTTAAGTAATATACTTTATATCTACAATTACTATATGTTCGTTTGTATTAAAAATGTGGCTTCCTTGCTATCTATATCAAACCACTGAATATAGTTTGTTTTACTTTCAAGTATATTTGTAACTGAAATATACAGTGATCTTAGATACGTTACAAAGACTATTTTTGAATAGATACACACTGCTTTGTGCCTGACCTAAATGACTGTCTTTAACTACGAATTCCGACGGTCCATGTACTAATTGTTCTCTCATTACGATAAAAACACCCCTGCTGGCTTGCTACGTATATCCTATATATACTTCATCTCCAAGACGACTGGTTTTGTCTAATTTGCATATTAAATTAAAAAAAAAATTCTAACTAAACTTTACTTGAAACTCTAAATTCTAATATGCAACTCTACTGTATTCTGTAAGTTTAATCCTCTCTTCTGAAAACTAACTATCTGCTCTACTCCCTAAGCTGCCACTAACACTCATACATCACACATGCCTTTGGAGGGGGTCTTTAACTGAATACGCCATAGCTTATAATTTACTTCCAATTATACCTGTACTGTATTGTACTTCATATCAAAAATGATGTTACTTGTATCAAGCCATACTGTAACGTGTTATCATATTCCTAAGCCAACTTATAAAAAAATTAAAAGGTATAAATTTAAAGGAAAGTATTAGACCATATATTAACTCATTTCCAACAAACCTGTTGTAAATATAGATGCTTCCACTGCATGAGCTTTTACTCACCCCCTCCTCCAGTAACAATGAAATAGCAATGTCCCTTAATCACTTGGAGGAGTGTAATTTTTCAGTAGATATGTAACCTTTACAAACTAACCCAGTAAAATTAACTACCCACGCGGGGGCGCAGAAAATACTTGGATTATGACCCGTAGATCTTCCCAGGTCATCCGTCTAGGAGAAGGAAAACTCTGAAGCTAAACCTAAGAGGAGGTAGGCCTCTCCAGTCTTGGATGACAACCTTCCTAGAGCTGGTGACTCAAACAAATTACCGGTCTGCAAACCTAAACTGCTTAAGGAGTAGATAGGCACTGTATATCGCCAGGCTCCCATACTACTTCTTTGTCTATTAGCCAGACGCAGAGGTACTATCGCAGGGATTCGACAGAAACACTCAGTGGTAGATCTTGTTTCTTGACTAGGGCAATGAACGCCGTTTTACCCACTTCAGACACATCCCATCCCTCTAAACTGAGCACTTGGGAGAGCTTGAGTGCCATAATGCCAGTGCAATTAGATTGAGTTGACCATCGTCTGATGGGCTGTGGGTACCAGATTGACATTTCCTGGCTACTGTTTCCGACTGTTAGTACAGGACCCTAACTCTTTGGTAGCGCTTAGAGTATCTGCTTCATCAACAGTTGTATAATATCGGGATGTTTGTAGTGCCATGTCGCGCATGGAAAGGGACCCTGCACTCATCACCGATAGGCTTTCCTGGGGCCACAATCCTAGTAGATGAAAAGTCAGCGGATGGTCTACTTGCATGTCTGGTATTCTGCATAACCACTTGTTCAACAACCCCTTACCTAAACTGAAACTCTTAAATAAAAAAAATGACAGTACAATAAAAAAAAAAATTACGTTTAAAACAGGCCTAAACTCAAACAAAACCAACTTACCCCCTCCCTTAAGACTTGCATTTACGAACATCTGTGGGCTTAGAACAAATTTAGATGATATTGAAGCATAAGATACACCCCAGATATCTTAGCTCTAAGTGAGACTTATTGCACTACCCCTCTAACTATTTTAACATGCCCGGATATCTCCCACTTTGCCGTAAGTACTCTGACAGACATAAACACGGACATGGAGTCTATATTCGGAACACCCTCCCCTTGACTAGAGAAACAAAACTAGAATCGGACGATCAAGCCTTTATGTGCTTTAGACTTAACATGCAACATAACATTAGTTACTTTTATTTTCTCTACCGCTCTCCCTCAACCCAGGACTGCACACTAATAAACAAAGACTCTGACAGCATAGATACAGCACTTTCCCTTGACACTAGTGCACGTGCATGTATTTGGTGACTTCAATGTCCACCACAGCAACTGGCTTGGATTATCTACTTACACAGAAGCCGTTGGTAGCACAACACATAGCTTCTATTCTATCACAGATGATTACGTTTCCAACCCGTTTCCCAGATCAGCAAGAACAACACGCATCACTTCTAGATCTGTTTCTAACCAGAGTTCCCGATGATTGTGTAAAAACTGAGAAGTCATTGTTCAAAATAACGAGATATAATAAAAAGGCTAACTGAGAAGCCACCAGGGATCTCATCAGAGATGCCCCATGGCGAAATATCTTATCTCTTCTGTCTGAACAGTACGCGAATGAGATCACTGAATGGTTTAAAACGGCAATTGAAGCACATGTTCCCACGCGGAAATTTTATAGCAAGCCCAACTCTCCCCAACGGTTTATTTCTACTTGTGCTGCTGCCATTGCGAAAAGGCAGCATGTGTACCACAGATTTAACCGACATAAGTCCTGTTCAAACAGACAGAAGTATATAGAAGCCATAAGTAACTGTAAGAAAGACATAGCGATAGCTAAGAAAGAATTTACTGAAACCACCAAAAAACGCATCGAAGCACAGAAATTAGGAACCCGTGATTTCTGGAAAATCTACAACAGTGTAGTAAATAATGGACAATCAACAATTCCCCCACTATCCAACAATCATGAGGTTATTTGCTCAGCAACCGAGAAGGCTAACATGCTTGCCAGTCGGTATGTCTTCAACTCCACACTAGACCCTGCTAACCACCTCCTCCCTGCCTTTCTTTTTCGGACAGATGCCACACTAGACGATCTGTAAATCACCCCTTCTCAGGTGCATGCTATTATAAAAAATCTTGATACTTCAAAAGCATGTGGACCTGATCTCATCCCGGCTGTGCTATTAAAAAAGTACTCCGCTGAAGTAACTCCAGCTCTCTCCAAACTTTACAACTAATGCCTTAATGAATCTAGCTTTCCTGACTGCTGGAAAACTGCTTATGTGGTACCGTTTTTTAAGAATTCTGGCGAAAGAACTGACCAAGTAAATTATCATCCCATTAGCCTCCTTCCACTTTTTGCCAAAATATTTGAGTCCATAATTAACCAAGCTCTAGTCCATCATCTTACAGATGCTAAACTTCTGAACAACAAACAATATGGATTTAGGCAAGCCCGTTCCACAGCAGACATCCTAACTGTAATCTCTGAACGTATATACCATTCACTGGAAAAAACAGGGGAAGGTAGAGCGGTAGCTCTAGATATATCTAAGGTTTTTGACAGGGTATGGCATGAAGTTTTTCTCAGGAAAATCAGATCATACGGTATCACTGGACGAATACTTAACATAATTCAATCCTTCTTAAATAAAAGAAAAATCCAGGTTGTCCTCGACGGTTATACATCTAAACAATATGATATAAATGCGGGAGTGCCTTGGACGCGACAGGAAAATAAATGAACACATATCTGAAGAAATGGCAGAGACACTAGAGGATGACCACTAATCTGTAGTGGAATAGGGACAAAAATGGATGGTCACATTCAATGCTACCAAAACTAAACTTGTTTCCTTAAAAAATTACAAGAACCCTTCTCTACCATCAATAACAATGGCCAAATACTCTTCATCTGAAAGTACATCTTTTAAATGTTATACATTTTATTGCACTAAAAGCTATATTGAACAAAGAACAATTGCACAAGGAAACTTAAACGAGACTAATAACACAGAACAAGACATTTACTTTAATAAATGCTTAGGATGGAATCGCATTTCTTTCTGATTTCTTGAAAAGATCAATCCATTAAGACATGCTCTCAACCAAAGTGGAACATTGAAGAGGAGATGCTATTCCATTCATTTTGCACAGCTTCTCACATTTTGTCATTGTTCTCAAAAGTTCTTCTGGCCAATGCACGAGATATTATGGACCAAATATTCTCGATTGGGTTGAAATCGGGGCTTTGATCTGACAAAATATAACATCAATTGAATTATCAGAAAACCATTTTTCTGTGACTTTAGCAGCGTGTGCAGGGGCATTATCATGTTGAAAAATAATGTTCTGGTATATTCCCAGCTTCTGGATACGTAGTAACAGTTCTGTTTCTCATATACGAACGTATTCCTTTGCATTGATTGACTTCTCACATCTAATAAGTTCCCCAACTTCTGCTGCAATAAAAGTTCCCCATACCATTATCCTTTCATTCCCGTGTTTAACTGTCGTTTTTATGCAACTTGCCGAAAATCTTTCTCCAGTTCTTCGATTGCACCCTTCTGGAGCATCGGGAACATCACTAACAAGACAAAATCTTGATTCATCTAACCAGAGAACATTCCCGAACCAGTCTGTGTCTTTCTTGCCATAATCTGAGAACAATATCTTTCTATCATTGATGTTCTTCTCAGATAAAAGTGACTTCTTTGCACACCTTTTAGAGGAAAATCCCATTTCTAACATTCGTCTAGATATTGTATATCTAGAAAGAGAATTTCCAGCTCATGTTTTGAATTCTTTGCTATGGTCAACATAAGTTTTCTTTTAATCCTTCAAAACAGTTAATTTAAGCCTGTGGTCGGCCTTCAAAGTGGATGTTCTAGGGCGACCAGATTCAGATTTCCCTTTTACCAAGCGTTCGACTTCGAACCTTTGACAAATTCGCTTTACTATAGAAAGAGATGTTTTCACATCTAATCTTAAAATATTAAAAATCTGCTTGTAAGTAATTTTGGGCTGCCTTAATCCGGCAATTCGGTTTTTTATATCCTTGCCAAGATGCGATCTTGCCATTTCTAGGATTAGTTTTTCACTTTATTATTATATGCTATAATAATAATGATCTGCAAAATAGAAATTTTCAGTTAAAATTAACAAAAATTCATGGAAAAATATTGAAAAATCGATTTCTTCCTGCTTTCATTCTTTGCCCATTATTTTTTTGCTCATGGGTATATATATATATATATATATATATATATATATATATATATATATATATATATATATATATATATATATATATATATATATATATATAGTTAGTTGCAAAACTGGTAATTAGTAAAAACCTGAAGAGGGTGCTCAATACTATTGCAGAGCAAATATGTGTTTTATTTTTTTTATTACCGTTTTATCTGTTTGGCTACATATATTTCAGATGTTGGACCATGTTTACGATCCAACAGCCTCGTCAGACCTTACAGAAGTGGTTGTTAGTATTTGGAAGAAGTGTGTTAGAGGAAATACGAGAAAAAAGAGGGGGTAAGATATATTATAAAATTATAGATGAATTATTTATCAGTTACAAATAAGGACAGGATATCGCTGAAAATAGCGTTTATATTTATGCTCATTATACCTAGGCATTTCGAAGCCTAATGCTTCTCATTGGTATATATTTTTTATTCGAAATAATTTTCCTAATATACTTTAGCTCCTCCTAACATGTTGAGTTTCTTATATCTTGATAAGTTTCCATTTTAAATAATCTGTGATCATTTTCTTTTATACCCTGCAGACACAGTCTTCTGGGTTTCATCCTCCAAAGGAATCGCCAGGCTGAAACCAACGAAGAACTGTTTCGTAATTTTTCCTGTCGTTTTCCTCATCAATTCTATTTCGACAATGACGATGGGATTAAAGGCATTTTCGAGTGTCGTTTTAATCTTTTACGGCTATTCCGAAAAGGAAGAAACATTTTTCAGGAAAAACCGGAAACGCTAATTTTTCACGATTGTTTTATTACATATTTGTAATAACTTTTTCTCTTTCATTTTTTTTTGTTGTTCAGCGGATAATTTCCTGCTCTAGATATATCATCTACTGCCTTCGTATAGACTAAAGAATATTACTAAAAAAAAACACACAAAAAACAATGGCTGTCGCCTCCCTGTCGATCGCCTCCGATAAAGAGAAATATAGGCGAACGTATCAAATATCTTGTATCTTTTAGTGAGTGAAGATGTTAATATCTGGCCGAGTCTTCACGGTTAACAGTGGCCCAAACTTACGCGGCCATCTTGTGTGTCCGCGGCGCGGGAGTGTCGGAATGGTGATGCAATGATTCGGGCAATACGCAGGAGCTGTTAAGACCAATGATTGGTCGGATGGAGACAGAGTTCTTCGTTTCGGAGTGTTCTTAAAGAAGACACCCGGACTTTTTATGGAGATAAGAACCATAAGGTTCAAATTGCAAAAAGCCATCAGCTGAGGAGGAATATATATATATATATATATATATATATATATATATATATATATATATATATATATATATATATATATATATATATATATACTTCATTTGATCACATAAAATTAATATACGAAAGTATAAATTTATGTGTAAACTTTAAGTATTTACTTCAAAAGTGCTCAATACGTAGGTAGAGCTAGTTAGTTAGTTATAAAATATATATGGCGATTAAGCTACACTGAATATTCCGCGTTTCATCCACTCTGGGATTCTTCAGGCTTATGCGCATAAGCCTGAAGAATCCTAGAGTGGATGAAACGCGGAATATTCAGTGTAGCTTAATCGCCATATATATTTTATAACTAACTAACTATATATATATATATATATATATATGTGTGTGTGTGTGTGTGTGTGTGTGTGTATATATATATATATAATTATTTTCACAGCCAAACAACGTCGCAGCCTACAAAAGCTATGACAGCCAACGAACCGGAAGTATTGGAATTCCGGATCGTTGGCTGCCATGGCTTTTGTAGGCTCCGACGTTGTTTGCCTGTGGAAATAATTATATAATTTCTCACATTTTGAAAAAATGCCGATTCCATACTAAACTCCAGATTCCGATACAATTACCACATGGAAAACTTTCACAAACAACACTGGACTAGCTACAACCATTATCAACAATTTCCCCCCACTCTCTAACTGTACCATAATCTAAACGCAGATCCCATGAACAAAGCTCTTTCCTAAAATTGCCCGCCTGTAGAAATCTGTCAGCTAGTCTGCTTTCCGACTAACTATATCATGGTCGTCTTCAATTCAATGTGAACAAATTCTTGTTGAGCCGTCCCCTTAAATAATTAAATTATACCCAACTATTTATGATTACTACGCTGATGTCCTTGTGATTACTGTCCACTTTTTAAGCCTTATTCTTGAGTGGCTTGAGGCCTTGATAAGTGGTTATGCCTTTGTAAAAAACATTCCAATATATTAACTAAAATAAGATTTCAAACTACCAGGTCGCTAAGGACAGATAGTCAGTGTTGATAGACAGGGATTATGAAAGGTTACGCCAAAAGCTTAACGAGTGCAGATATCTGCGAGCTAGGTGCCAGTCGTAGGAACGAGAATTGAAAACACGCGCGTGTTTTGGGACGAGATTTGCTAAGTCAATCAGATTTAAAAAAAAAAAGCGAAAACGATAGACGTTTACTAGAATATAATCTACAAGATAATCAGAGAGTCGGTTCTGGAAATGGACATAAGACGGACGTTTATATAAAAAAAAAAATGTCGCTTCAAGAAGAGCCGATATCGCAATATGACTCAATCGGACCCATTACGTCAAACAAATAATCCAAAAATAAACTCAATTTGAATTAAAACAAGAAAGTGTCTTTCGCTGCATTCGCATGGTCTCTGATCTCGGAAAAATATCTATTCCAGCGTCTATGATTTAGACGTGCACAACGGCATAATGCGGCAATAAAAACAAACAGACTAAAGGTATGTCTATTTATCTCTGCATCATGCACGCTAAAAGTTTCGTTGTTTTCACCGATCGTGCATCTGAGTTAGTAGTCCGTTAAAAGACTAGCATATGTAATGCGAACTGTTTCATGTCTGGTTTATTGTATGTGATAAAGAACGTGTACGTGTCATCTTAATGCTGAACGTTTAATGATTGCTTCGTGATTGTTCACAGATAAGAATAGATCATATGACTGAAAAAGAAACTGCGTGCATTATTCATTCATTCAAGTACTGTGCTGCCTGGTTCAGGCATCGACGGCTAAGATTCTCTATCTATCTCTCTCCCTCGAGACATTTGTGAATTCATTGTTGCTCACCATTCACAACCCCATTAACGCTGTTTTCTCGAAAATGTTTGGATGTTTTGCCACAACTTTCTTTATAGTTGTACAGACAGTAGGTAGCAGTTTCTTTCTGTCTGAGCAGTACCCACACTGGGCGATTGTCCTAACAATTGTACCTAAAGTGATCCCAACACAACAAAATATAAAACTATGAACATACTTATTCCTAGTTGCTTCTGTACTAAATCAGTAACCTGCTTTCCATGATCTCACTTTACCCTGATCGGGGAGGGGGGTTGAAGTGGATTCTCAACCTTGCCCAGGGGTCTTCTGCAGACTAGAGGAGGGAAAGGGGCGCCGATTTGCCTTTGAAAATAGTTCTGTTCTGCCTAGTATTCCCAAATGGTCACCCATTTAGTATTAACCAAGGTCATCATCGCTTAACTTTGGTGATCTGCCGGGAACCGGTGTGTCAACGTGATTATGCCGTACATGCGTACATTACAAATGCATTTATAAAATACGCATTGGTACACGGTATCTAACAGAAACATAAAATAACTTTTAACAAAATGAACAGATTCGGTATGAAAATCTAGAAAAGGGTTGATATGCCGTAAAACAAAACAATCAAACAAAACGTAATGAATAAATATTTTAAAATATAAAGAACTTGCAACAAAGAAACTTTGAACTAAATAAACGAAATCGGTATTAAATAAGAATCAAACGTAAAAAAACAACAACAAAAAACAACTGAGCAACAAAACACAACTAAAAACAAAAAAGACAAAAACAAAAAAGAACAACAAACAAAACCAAGAAACAACAACTGAAAACGAAAACAAAACAAAACAGCAAATAAACAACGAAAAACAAAAAATAACAATTAAACAAAAAAAAAATAAAATCTAAAAAAAAATAAAACAATAAAAAAACAACAACTAAAAACGAACCCCCAATAAACAACAACTAAACAAAAAGAAAACAACAAAAAACAACAACAACTAAACAACATTAACAAAAAATAGCGACTAAACAACAAAAAGACAGAACCAAAAAACAACTAAAAACGAAAAAACAAAACAATAAAAAACAACAACTAAAAACGAACCCCCAAAAAACAACAAAAAACAACAACAACTAAACAACATTAACAAAAAATAGCGACTAAACAACAAAAAGACAGAACCAAAAAACAACTAAAAACGAAAAAACAAAACAATAAAAAACAACAACTAAAAACGAACCCCCAAAAAACAACAAAAAACAACAACAACTAAACAACATTAACAAAAAATAGCGACTAAACAACAAAAAGACAGAACCAAAAAACAACTAAAAACGAAAAAACAAAACAATAAAAAACAACAACTAAAAACGAACCCCCCAAAAACAACAAAAAACAACAACAACTAAACAACATTAACAAAAAATAGCGACTAAACAACAAAAAGACAAAACCAAAAAACAACTAAAAACGAAAAAACAAAACAATAAAAAACAACAACTAAAAACGAACCCCCAAAAAACAACAAAAAACAACAACAACTAAACAACATTAACAAAAAATAGCGACTAAACAACAAAAAGACAGAACCAAAAAACAACTAAAAACGAAAAAACAAAACAAAAAAACAACTAAACAACAAAAAACAAAAAAGCAACAACGAAACAACAACAAAAGATAACAACTCAACAACAAAAACCAATGACTAACCCCCTCCCCACCCCCAAAACCCCCAAACTTTACTAATGCTTTACTAATAGTTTTCAAACAAGCGAACATAAAGGAGGGTAAACTCGTTAATCAGAATCAAATACGAATTTGTGAGATGCATTGCTATTTAGGTCTAACAATAGATATACGCAGCTGTCCAGCATAACATCATTCTGCAAAGGATAAATATTACCGCTTCACCTTGAGTGCTAAGGAATATATTTCATCCTGAGTGCTAAGGAATAGTTTTACAGTCAATATAACCAGCTGTGATCAAAGCGTTGACCTTTGTTTCGCATGGTGTAGACGGACACTTCAATTGATATATATATATATATATATATATATATATATATATATATATATATATATATATATATATATATTACTAATTCAAAATTCATGCCTTATTTTTTTAAACTTTTTTTTCTTACCCCTGTTGATCAGAGTCTTGATTGATTTACATTAGTCACTTCTGCAAATACTCTTCCCCGCCCCTTTTCCTTGAATGCCTTTCGAAGGGGACTTGGGGTCGAGGACAAGCACGTATCGGACACCTGGGCCAATTAAGCATTTATTCTTAGACGAATATTCAAGTCGTACGACAAGAATAAAGAAAGTCAAGTGTTTAGTCTTAGGTCGATTTGGAGAAGCCGTCTATGCACACACACGCATACACTCCCCCACACACGTATACACACACATGCACACGTATGAATAAAACGATTAGCATGTATGCGCACTCACGTGTACAGTATACAAACACATAGTCGCACACGCACATACACCAATGTTGCTAACCAGTATTTCTAGAATGACTTAGCTAATGCGAACCACACGCAATTATTCCTCTCCGTTCAATTCGTCTCCGGGATATGACGGTGACTAAGCAGTTAGCCGACTTATAACCTAGGTATTCCATCTTCGAATCCATGTCTTTTCACAGAAACCCTACCCCCCAGGATGTTGGCATGTACGAGCGACATTTAATAAGTAGTGCCCCTGGCCGACTCCCAGTTGTCTGATTCAGCTGAAATTTTGCCCGTGCAATGATTTATATCTCTATGGGTGTATATGACAAATGACAGACCTTAACAGATTGTGGGTTCTGATTTGCAGGTGTTTGGGCTGAGTCAGGCGTGAAACGGAGCCTGTTAGGTGTCGCACAGAGATTCGTTTCTTTTTTTAATTTGAAAACAGCGCACACTACAGAAGACTTTTGACGAAATGAAAGAAACGTGTGGTAATGATACCCCACTATATAACCTTGTAAAATGATGGCATCGTTGATTAAAAGATGGCCAGAAATCTTTGAAAAAACTCCTAGATCTGGTTGTTCCCTCCCTCTGGCATTGATGTGATATTTGGCAGTAAAGCTAAGACTGCCATTTCGGAAGAACGATGCGTGACTATTTACCAAATAGCCAAAGAGATCAAGATTAGTACAGAGTCTGTGAAAACTATCATTCATGACGATTTTCACATGCATAAGGTGTCTGCAGATGGATTCCCAGGTTGCTGATATCTTTTCCAGAAATGAGAATGCGCGAGAATGAATTTAGGAGATGTGCCAAGAAGATGAGTGAAAGTTTTTTTCAAAACACTAATTGTACAGGATGACAACTGGCTCCATCACTTGGATCCACAGACCAAAGCACAGTCAATGCATTGGAAGCACTTGGACTTGTCAAAGTGCAACCGTCCGTTGGCAAGACTAAGCCCACAGTATTCTAGCACAAGAACGAAATAATGATGACAGATTTTCTGGGGAATGGGTACTACAATTACAGGAGCCTATCATGTTTCACCTTTGCGGAAATCAGGAGAAGCTATCAACTTCAAGAGGCGAGGCATGACCAGCAAAGATAACTTCTACAAAACAACACTCTGGTCCACAACGCGCATGTCGCCAGATCAGAAGCACTGGCGTGTGGCTATAAATCCCTCTCCCTCCACTTTTCCACGTAGTATCCTGACTTTTCACTCCCCGACTTTCACTTCTTCCCAATATTTAAGTTACTTTTTTGGGGGCAAAAGAGTTACTCATCAAGACCCGAAGGCCACTCGAGGATAAGGGTAAATGAGGGGACGATAGTCATTGGGACAATATCATAGTAATCGTAAGTAGTGGAAATTTGGTAAATTGGATTAAGGGGAACGGCTCATCAAGAATTTGTTTACGTTCGACTTGAAGATGGCCATATCATAGTCAACTGGAAAGCAAACAAACGGAACAGAGCTCCCCAGGCGTGCAGTTCTAAGAAATACACTTTATTCATGGAATCCACGTGTAGGTTTAGGCACAGATAAAGAGTGGGGGGATATTATTGATAGCGGTTTCAGCTAGACGAGTGTTCTTCGGAAAGTTTATCATGTGGGATTAGAGCTCTAACAAGCATTTGCCATGAAAATAACGATATAACAGACATAGGACCGTAACGTTTCTTATGTGGGAAAGAGGTTACAGGGAAGAGAAAAGGGCATCACCTACTAAGCTACAAAGTCTATTTTGAACTCTGTCAAGACAGGATAAGATGCTTCTAGCAACTTCTGTCCAGATGTGGCAACGGTATTCCTTACTAGGACTTACTTTGCTTTTATACAGGTGGAGCATTGCATTTGCAGTGAGATATCTACTGGAGCAGTGGAATGATCCTACAATTTTTCCAGCAGCATTGGAAACGGATTTGATATATGTGTTCCATTTCAGATCATGAGTAAAGGTCAGAGCATGTTTAAATGTGGGTGAAATTATTTAAATATGGAATTGCAACAAGAATAAACATTGCTTCAGTCTAAAATGGCTCAGATAAAAAATAGGGGAAATTATTAATAGCGGTTTCAGATAGACGAATGTTCTTTGTGAAAGTTTGGCAAGAAGGGAAAATGTTTTCCAGCTGATGCGCCCTTAATTTTCGAAGTCGTGTTGTAGTTGGCGAGTCAACCTGTTGTGTTCTCCAAAAACTGTATCGAGAGCTGCATTAAGGGATGCGAGAAATGCGTCCCTTTGGATGGTTACTATGTAAAAAAAAGATTAATAACTGTGGCAATTTTTTTTATACTGTTATGGGCGTCACTTGTTAACTACGCCTGCCTTCGTAAGTACCCGATGTCTTTCTTGGAGGGATTCTGACTATAGCAATATCGGATAAACTAATGCCAACAGCAGAATCATCGGATTCATACTCCTTTTAGTCTTAACTAATCATCGTTTATTAAGGCATGAAGGCCACTCGAGGATAAGATTTAATGTGTTTGTCAAGTAGACGATTAGACAACACGTGTATAAAATTCGAGACGACGAGTGCAACTGGGCAGAATTTGATTGTCGAAGAAGATAGTTCGACTAAAAATTTTAATATTGAACTTGAAAACGAAACTGTAGAAGCCCGTTAGTATTATGTCCCACCAGCAGGTAGCCCTTGGAAAGAAACTTTGCTCATGGAGGTTTCGCCTAACTTTATCTATCTATACAGAAGTAGGGATGAAATTATTTACAGTGGCTGTAGCCAGACGGTTTTCGCCAGATAACCGAAATTAAGCAACGATAGGAAGGCTAGGCGCGATATGTACCGCGTCGAGTGGGAGAAATTTCGAAGTTAGTATCTGAGGGCACGTTTGACGCACTAGCGGAGATGCCCTCCCCTGAATCAAGACGAAAAGTAACGAGAAACCACCGTCTTTACTTGTCTTCTCGAGATTACCATGGCTCTATAATTCGGAGGGCCATGGTCGCCGATGCTGTTAAAACAGCAGAGCCGCTGCGGATGCTGAGCTGGACAAATCTTTGCAGTTATTTATAGCGGGAGTAACTAGAGATTGAAGCTCAGTCGAGTAGCTACTATGAAACTAACGATAGAGTAACGAAATACGAGTAACGTCTCTCCAATAAGAAAGGGTCTGTAAGGACGAGTACCACCGAATAATTTTTCATTTTGTTGTCTCTAGTGCAAAATGTTTGTATTTTCTTTAATCTGTCATGCCCAAGTTTGAAACAACATTTTTATTACTAATCATTTTTTAGTTTTAGAAGAGTCCAAACATTTCTAGAAAAGGCTCTGTCCGCCAGACATCCGTTGATCTGTCGCAGTTAATAGCATTTTCTGTCGTCAGTAATACTCAAGCTTGAAATAGCAGTTTTCACGTTTAAATTTGAAATCTATTTTTCGTTAGTCCGTCAGTGTTAAGTTTGAAATATCATAGCATATCATAGCTAATCCGTAATGCTTACTTTTTTAATTAACATTTTCGTCGCGTTGTCACGCTTAAAATCTTGCTGCAGTAGGAAATGGCATATTAAAGATGAATCCAAGCATCTCTAAAATCTGTCCGTTGGTCCGTCCCGTTTACGTTTTAAACTACGTGTTTATTGATAAACGTGCAGATCGAATGGGCGCATGTTAACCGCAACCACTTTGTGTCTTTTAGAGGGTTGAAACTTAATTTGATTTAGACAGGAAATTTGTTCTGTTTCTTTTTCTATCCTAGTTGTTCTTTCCTACTTTATAAGCATTCCGTCCTATTTTTTTTAAGGAGTCATTTTTTTTTTTTTACATCCGTTCGTCGGGTGTTTCAGCGCGCACCTGCAGAGGCACCGGATTTCCTTTGGGAACAATACAGTACTGATTCGGATCTCATAAGTAATTTGCTACAACCCTTGTACGAGCCATCCGTAGTCACACTGCGCATTCTTAAATCGCAAAAAATCTCAATCAATTTTACTCTTGAGTTTACGATATGTACCTATTTACAATGCCTCCCCACGGGACAGAGTTAGATACCAGGGTCGTTTTTTTAACGTGGAGAAAAGGTACAAAAATAAAAAAAATTGTCTCAGTCGTGAAGGACTGCTCCTCCATCGAAAGAGAACAGGAAATGGAAGTGTAGCATCTGAAGAACAGATACTACACTTTGAGGTATTTATTTGCTCCCCCACTGAGCAAATTAGGCACAAGGTCGATTTTTAAAGTGAGGAGTGAAGGGGAAATGGGGACCAACTCCCCGGGGAGTAGGGGACCTGGATAGTGACAATTGGTTTGAAGGGTTACCCCTACATTGACCAAGGTCTTATATGTGGGGTCGCCCCCACATATGGTCTTTGTTTGCAGTATTTGCCGGAACAGATAGTATTTATTTGCTCCCCCACCGAGCAAATTAGGCACAAGGCCGATTTTTAATGTGAGGAGTGAAGGGGAAATGGGGACCAACTCCCCGGGGAGTAGGGGAGCTGATTAGTGACAATTAGTATGAAGGGTCGCCCCTACATTGACCAAGGTCTTATATGTGGGGTCGCCCCCACATAGGGTCTTTGCTTGCAGTATCTGCCGGAACAGATGGTATTTATTTGCTCCCCCACCGAGCAAATTAGGCACAAGGCCGATTTTTAATGTGAGGAGTGAAGGGAGGGGGAAGGGAAAAAGGGGACCAGCTCCCGAGAGATGGGAAATGGGAGCTGGTTAATGGTCAGGCATGTGGGGTTGCCCCCACATCTGGTCTTTGCTAGTCATAGCTAGTCATAGCTTGCAGCATCTGCCGGAACAGATGGTATTTATTTGCTCCCCCACCGAGCAAATTAGGCACAAGGCCAATTTTTAATGTGAGGAGTGAAGGAAGGGGGAAGGGAAAAAGGGGACCAGCTCCCGAAAGGTGGGAAATGGGAGCTGGTTAAAGGTCAGGCATGTGGGGTTGCCCCCACATCTGGTCTTTGCTAATCATAGCTAGTCATAGCTTTGCAGTATCTGCCGGAACAGATGGTATTTATTTGCTCCCCCACCGAGCAAATTAGGCACAAGGCCGATTTTTAATGTGAGGAGTGAAGGGAGGGGGAAGGGAAAAAGGGGACCAGCTCCCGAGAGATGGGAAATGGGAGCTGGTTAATGGTCAGGCATGTGGGGTTGCCCCCACATCTGGTCTTTGCTAGTCATAGCTAGTCATAGCTTGCAGCATCTGCCGGAACAGATGGTATTTATTTGCTCCCCCACCGAGCAAATTAGGCACAAGGCCAATTTTTAATGTGAGGAGTGAAGGAAGGGGGAAGGGAAAAAGGGGACCAGCTCCCGAAAGGTGGGAAATGGGAGCTGGTTAAAGGTCAGGCATGTGGGGTTGCCCCCACATCTGGTCTTTGCTAATCATAGCTAGTCATAGCTTTGCAGTATCTGCCGGAACAGATGGTATTTATTTGCTCCCCCACCGAGCAAATTAGGCACAAGGCCGATTTTTAATGTGAGGAGTGAAGGGAGGGGGAAGGGGAAAAGGGGACCAGCTCCCGAGAGGTGGGAAATGGGAGCTGGTTAAAGGTCAGGCATGTGGGGTTGCCCCCACATATGGTCTTTGCTAGTCATAGCTTGCAGTATCTGCCGGAACAGATAGTATTTATTTGCTCCCCCACCGAGCAAATTAGGCACAAGGCCGATTTTTAATGTGAGGAGTTAAGGGGAAATGGGGACCAACTCCCCGGGGAGTAAGGGAGCTGGATAGTGACAATTGGTATGAAGGGTTGCCCCCACATATGGTCTTTGCTTGCAGTATCTGCCGGAACAGATGGTATTGATTTGCTCCCCCACCGAGCAAATTAGGCACAAGGCCAATTTTTAATGTGAGGAGTGAAGGGAGGGGGAAGGGAAAAGGGGACCAGCTCCCGAGAGGTGGGAAATGGGAGCTGGTTAAAGGTCAGGCATGTGGGGTTGCCCCCACATCTGGTCTTTGCTAGTCATAGCTAGTCATAGCTTGCAGCATATGCCGGAACAGATTGTATTTATTTGCTCCCCCACCGAGCAAATTAGGCACAAGGCCGATTTTTAATGTGAGGAGTGAAGGGGAAATGGGGACCAGCTCCCCGGGGAGTTGGGGAGCTGGATAGTGACAATTGGTATGAAGGGTTGCCCCTACATTGACCAAGGTCTTATATGTGGGGGCGCCCCCACATAGGGTCTTTGCTTGCAGTATCTGCCGGAACAGATGGTATTTATTTGCTCCCCCACCGAGCAAATTAGGCACAAGGCCGATTTTTAATGTGAGGAGTGAAGGGAGGGGGAAGGGAAAAAGGGGACCAGCTCCCGAGAGGTGGGAAATGGGAGCTGGTTAATGGTCAAGCATGTGGGGTTGCCCCCACATCTGGTCTTTGCTAGTCATAGCTTGCAGTATCTGCCGGAACAGATGGCATTTATTTGCTCCCCCACCGAGCAAATTAGGCACAAGGCCGATTTTTAATGTGAGGAGTGAAGGGAGGGGGAAGGGAAAAAGGGGACCAGCTCCCGAGAGGTGGGAAATGGGAGCTGGTTAAAGGTCAGGCATGTGGGGTTGCCCCCACATCTGGTCTTTGCTAGTCATAGCTAGTCATAGCTTGCAGTATCTGCCGGAACAGATACTACACTTTGATCTTGACCAAAAGGCCAAGTTTACGATATGTATTATATTTATATTTACATTTATATTGTATGACTAAAACGTAGTTAATCAATATTTGATTCCCTGAGGCTCTTTTCTATATATGTTAGTATTTACGAACCATTCCACTGCATAAATATGTAACAGAAGGTCTGAAGGTAAGGGAATCAAGCTGATGATTGTAAGAAAGACAATCTGGTCTATTAAAATTGCAATTATAGATAACCAGCCTCAGTATAGCTGGAAATGTCTTCTCAATTATTAAATCATCTCTGTCTGATAGGTTCATAAGAGTAGTGGTTGATGGGCAGAAATCAGAAGCTCACATTATTAATTCTGGAGTCCCTCAGGGGTC
>NC_136517.1:33958362-34008362 GCF_053919585.1 Euprymna scolopes | reverse complement strand
ATAGAGTATATTTGTTGTTTTCACGTCGGTTTCTATTTAACCCATAGTTGGGACCCTAACAGGTACTACCACTCCGGGTCAGAGTGGACCTGGGAGCAATGGTAATTAAAGGTGGCTCTACACTCCCCAAAGCCCAGAAGCTGGGGCCTCACCACTGGATATAGTTTAAGGTCGTATCAAGGACCCCTATTGAGGGACTTTTACCCTTTGCAGAGGGGCAGTCGGCGTATTCTAATGCCCCACCGACAGGACCCATATATATATGTACATATGTATATATGTATATATGTATATATATACATGCATGTATATATATATATATATATATATATATATATATATATACATGCATGTATATATACAGTGTATCACAAAGTGAGTACACCCCTCACATTTCTTCAAATATTTAAGTATATCTCTTCATGGGACGACACTGAAAGATATTTTGACACAATGTAAAGTAGTTTCTTTGCAGCATATATAACAGAGTTAATTTATTTTCCCCTCAAAATAACTCAAAATATAGCCATTAAAAGCTAAATCCCTGGCAACAAAAATGAGTACGAAGAGTTGTCATTATTGACATACAAAATGTTAACTCTCAATATTTTGTGTGGCCACCATCATTATCCAAAATAGCCATTACTCTCCTGGGCATGGAGTTTACAAGAGCTTCACATATAACCACTAGAATGTTCTTCCACTCTTCAATTACGACGTCGCGGAGTTGGCGGGTATTTGAGACTTTACGCACCTCCACTTTCTGTTTGGGAAAGCTCCAAAGATGTTCTATTTGGTTCAAGTCTGGAGACACTCTTGGCCAATCCATCACCTTTACCTTCAGCCTCTTCAGTTAAGCAGTGGTTGTTTTGGGTGTGTGTTTTGGGTCATTGTCATGATGGAACACTGCTCTGCGACACAGTTTCTGGAGGGAGGGGATCATGCTCTACTGCAGTATTTGACAGTACATGGTAGAGTTCATGTTTCCCTCAATGAAATGTAACATTTCAATACCTGCAGCACTCACACGGCCATAGACCGTGACATTCCAACCACATGACACACTTATCTTTGTACTCCTTAAATTGGTGTGCATGGCTGTAACTCCAGAAGGAAGCCTCTTCTGGAGGCAATACACAAGAAAGCCGCAGTTTGCTAAAGATATGTAAACAAAGCCCATAGATTACAGGAACCATGTCTTATGGTCTGATGAGACAAAATTTAATTTGTTTGGTTCCGGTGGCTTTAAGTATGTGTGGCGGCGACCAGGTACTCATTTCAGTGATACACTGTATGTATAGTCCTTTACTTCTGATCGTAAGCAGTGGAGGGCAGAGCACTTTAAAACGACCAAGATAAACCGAGCTAAGCTGAAGAGAACATGTAGGAAGCACCCAAACTTGCCACCCAATCGTGGGAATTTCTGGATTTGTAAGATGTGTGACCGGGCTCTGTTGTCTAAGGCAGGGCTCATTGATCACATGAACGTGCACGATGATACAAGTTCCGTTGCTGTTGATTTCATCGAAATCAATGACCGTCATCAGTGTCATGTCTGTTCGAGAGTGTGCAAGTCGCTGGAAGGACCGAAGAGTCATCTTCGGGCACATAGACATTCAGTGACTGAGGGAGTGGCACTCGTCTGACAAGACGTCGCAATCATCATCTGTATACATGCGTGTGTGTGTGTATATATATATATATATATGGAAGTTTTAAAAGCCAAAAGCAATGCGGAAAGGAGCGGAATCACAAGAAGTCAGTTGGTGGACTTTATATACACCGGCCATACCAACAACTTGGTTACAAATTAATACTATAACGAGGCGAGGGATGATAGATGAACAAACACTTAGCCATTTCTCTACGTGAACATATCAGTCTATTTGTTTGTTTGTTTTTCTTTACTTTTGTGATTCCAGTCCTTTCCGCATTACTTTTGGCTTTTAAAAGTTCCATATATTCTTTTACCACAAAGCTTCAAGAAAAATTCCATTTACTTTTATATATATATATATATATATATATATATATATATATATATATATATATATATATATATATATTATTAAATATTATTTTGCGTGCATAAAAGTATACCTAATAAAGTAAATAAATAAGTCTCATAAAAAATAAGGGCGATCTAGTTATATATAGGTTCTAATTTCTTCTTAAGATCATTTACGCTTTTAGATGTTCAGAATTAAAATCATGTAATGGATGTTGATTAAAGAAAGAATAAACATTCTAGAGATAAAGTTTATTGGCATTATTATATATTTGAATCTGCCTAATATGACTTTATAACGAGATAGGTGATCGAGTGAGAGGAGAGAGAGACAAGAAAAGAAAAATAAAGAGAGGTAACAAAAAAGGAAAGAGAAAGAGAGAGAAAGAGAGAGAGAGAGAGAAAGAGAGAGAAAGAGAGAGAGAAGGGGAATAAGATAGAAACAGAGACAGAGATATGGCAGGGGGCTGTAAAAAAAGGACCAGAACGCTGTTAGATTGGGAAGTAAAAAAAAAAAAAGTTAAAGATAAATAAATGAATAAAAAACATCAAAGATAGCAAGAAAAAAGAGAAAGATTGATAGAGAGAGAATGAGCGAACAAGAAATAGATAGACATATGAGAGGCGTTCCAACCGTAATGCCTCCTAATTTTTTTATCCGCCGCCCAAATAGATCAGAGAGGACTGCAAATCGCATTGTTATGATGACTGGACTTATGTATTAATGACCTGAAAAGTTTCATCTCTTTGTTGCAGATATTATCGGTGTTTGACTCTAAGAAAGCAACCGTTATCACGGACGTCGGCCAGAAGCAGAAATGTGCCATTAAATTCCTGGCAGAAATGCATTAATAATGGTGGTGACTATGTTGAAAAATAAACGCTGGAGCACAAAAGGTCGCTCGTTTTAATTGTACCACTTCTGTATTCGTTGCTCTTCAAATTTTCAGTTAAAAAAAATAGAGGAAGCTTAACTTTTGGAACGAAACTCGTAGATATGAACATAGAGAGATAGATAGATAGATAGATAGATAGATAGATAGATAGATATGAGAGGCGTTCCAAAAGTAATGCCTCATATTTTTTTTTATTTCGCTAGAATGTATCAGAGGGTTTGCAAATTATATTGTTATGATGACTGATCTTATGCATTCATGACCTGAAATTTTAATCTCTCTGCTGCAGATATTGGCGGTGTGAGACTCTAAGACAGCAAACCCTGCCACGGATGTTCGTCAGAAACAGGTATGCGTCATTGAATTCCTGGTAAAAGTGCATTGAGAATGGTGGTTACTGTGTTGGAAAATAAATTCTGAAGCACAAAAGATCGCTCGTTTTAATGGAAACACTCATCTTTCCATAGCTTTTCAACCTGTTGGGTTAAAAAATGGGAGGCTTTACTTTTGGAAAGACACGCGTAGATATGAACATAGATAGATAGATAGATAGATAGATAGATAGATAGATATGGGTATGGGTATGGGTATGAGGGTCGTTCTTAAAGTAATGCCTCCTATTTTTTCATTTCGCCTGAATGTATCAGAAGGGACTGCAAATTGCATTGGTATGATGAATGTACTTATGCATTCATAATCTGACAGTTTCATCTCTCTCTTGCAGATATTAACGGTGTTGAGACTCTAAGAAATCAACCCCTGTCATGAACGTGTGTCAGAATCAGAAATGCGTCATTGAATTCTTGGCATAAGTGCATTGATAATGGTGGTGACTATCTTGAAAAAAGGTCGTTCGTTTTAACGGTACAGCTCCTGTCTTCGCAGATCTTTCACTTGTTGAATTAAAAAAATCGTAGACTTTCCATTTGGAACGATACTCTTAGATATGAACATAGATAAATAGCTAGCTAACTAGGTAGATCGATCGATCGATCGATATATATATATATACATATATATATATAGAGATAGATAGATAGATAGATAGATAGATAGGAGCATAGATAGCTATGTAAAGAGATAGATAAATATGAACATCGATAGATAGATAGAGACAGAGAGAGAATGACAGACAGAGAGGGAGGAAGAGAGAGAGGGGGATGTATAGAGAGAGGGAGGGAGAGAGATGGCTTGTTCGCAGGTGCTTTAGAATATAAAGAATGCAATCACTAAAACATGATACGCGTACCTGAAATGCGATGGGAGTTCAGAAGAAATAGAAAAAAAAAGAAAAGAAAAAGAAAAAGAAAGTAAAAGTTTGAAAAGAAAAGCGAGTAAAAGTAATACAATACACAAAAAGAAGAAAAATGCCCAACCATAAAGGCAGCAGTTATGTATACCAAAGAAAGCGCCATTTTAAATTCTTTTTCCGGTGCCCGGATGTTACAGGTGTAGAAGCTGGCAATGAAGGGTGTCAGCCATCTTTAGTTTATTTGTTTGAGTTCTTTATTTCGTCCTTTCCTTTACTATTTTTTTTCTTTTTTAATAGTATTTTTTCATCTTTTTTTTTGTTTGTTTATTTCTTTAAAAAATTTTATTATCCTTTCCGCCATGGCAGAAATTCTTTCATTGTTTTATGTTTTTGTGGTTTTGAAAAAAAAAAGTACGTAGAGGAAGGTCGGTTCTTTTTGTTGTTTCTTCAAACGTTTTCTTTCTTTTTTTTCTCTTTATTTTTCCCGATCTCTCGTTCTTTCTTTCTTTCTTTCTTTCTTTCTTCCTTCCTTCCCTCTTTCCTTTCTTACTTCGTTTGTACCTTTATTTTATTTATTTCTTCATTCATTTCCTTTTATCCGTTTTCTTTGTCTTTCTTTCCTTATTTCTTTTGTTCTTTTCTTTGATACTTTCTTTCTTTTTTCTTTCTATACAATATCTATGTACACACATATATATACAATATATATATATATATATATATATATATATATATATATATATATATATATATATATATATATATTAATTGTATTTTGTTTTTGCGGTACGTTTTGAATGAATTCAATTATTTACGAAAATCAATTTTTACCTAAATGCGAGTTGGGAATAATAATATGGGGAGTGGCATATATATTGTTTTTAAAATATAATTATCCACTGTAAGGGTCTCTAGATTCAGCCACTCTGATGAGTCGTAGACCACGAAACACGTGTCAGTGGATAATTATATTTTAAAAACAATATATATATATATATATATATATATATATATATATATATATATATTCAACATTGTCCCACCATTTGTTGAACACTATGAACAAAATTCAAACTATTTAACTAATACAAATCAGTAAATTAATATTAATATCAGACCTCGAGCTTTAAATAAAGTACATACATATATCGGCGCTACTTTAACATTAATTAAGAAAAGAATATCAAACCACATTTCTTCTTTTAACAACCATAATTCTAATAATAACCAAGGAACTTCTCTAACCATATTAATTAAAAAACTTAACTTTAATGATACCCCCTTCTCAATCAAATGGACCATCATAAAAAAGTTAAGTCTTATACTCCAGGCTCTAAGTCATGCCGCCTCTGCACAACCGAAGCTATAACTATAATTACTTCCCCTCAAAATAACAATATAATAAATTCTAAAAATGAACTGATCTCTTTCTGTAAACATAAGTCCAAATTTAATTATGGCAATTTTGAAATTACATAGTTATTACTTTTACCTTTAGATATCTTTAACTTTATCGTTTTTTCTACATACTTTCTTAATACTTTACAATTTAATAATCCTTTATTTTAATTCTTTATTTCTTCTTTGTTTGGCCGGTTTTTTATCTGCAATTTCTGCCTTAGTCTTTAAATATTCCTATCTATCTAATATATCAATCTACCCACACTTTCATATCTTGTATGTATATTTACTTATATTTTACTATATGCATTTACTTACTTTCTTGGTTGCTTTTTCTTGAATTTGCAGATATCGGCCATCCTCTACCCTAAAATAATTTTCATTTTTTTAATTTATATTTTATTTTTTATTTTTATTTCTTTTAAATTTTTTATTTATTTATTTATTGTTTATGTATTATTCATTTTCTATTAATTAATTAATTAATTTATTTATTTATTTTCCATTTAGTGTCTTTTAACAACTCTTGCTGACATTTTCTTAAGTAATAACCTGTACATTTCAGTTGACCTATATTATTTTGCCCCATATATTTTTTCGCGCCTTTTAACATTTCCTGTCGGGGTCATTTTGACATTTGTTTTCCTATTTTATATTTAATTCTATCACCATTTAATTTTTTTTCCTCTTTTTCTTCTCCTTCTTCTTCCCTGATCTTTCCTATTTATATTTATATTTATGTCTCGGCAGCAGCGTGAAAAGCATATCTTATTTTTCTTTTATTAATATTATTGGAATTTTTTCCCTTTTCCCTTGTACATATTTGTGAATTATTCCATGAATTTCGGCCTTTGGATTATTTTGGACCATCTTCCAATTACGGGATTTCATTGGATTTTACTTGTGCAAATGGAAATTCAATTAACTTTCTTGAAGTTATATTTTTGGATTTTACCGTCATTGGATTATTTATCTTTCACCAGACTATCCATTCACGTGTAATCACCTTTTTCTTCACCATATTCCCTCTGCTTCACTCATTTTTTTGTTATCAAGTAAGATCTTTGACTTACTTGTTGTTTCATCAAATACTTTTGTATGCAGAATCTGATCCCGAATTTTGCTGATGAGAAGGAAAGTTTTTCCTCGAAACTCCGCGGATTAAGGACTATCCACTTATCTAGTGTTTCCTTTTCAGATTAAATATGTTTTTAACTCTTTTTCAAAGTGTTTTTTAACATGTTTTATTAACTGTTGGCTCGTATATATATATGTATATATATATATATATATATATATATATATATATATATATATATATATCACTCTCCTTTATTTCTGTTTTGTTTACCTTTTTTGTTTCCTTCGTTTTCATACTCTTTTTTCTTTCCATGATGCTTTAATTCTACTCATTGTTTCTTTTCTTTTTCGTTTTTCTCTTTCTTTCCTTCTCTTTTTTCTTCTTTAATTTCCTTTTATGGTTTACCTTCTTTCATTTTTGTACATTTTCTTTCTTTCTTTTTTATTCCTCCTTTATTCGTTTTGTTTTCTTGTTATCTTGCAATGTATCCATTGCTTTTTTGTGTTTTTTTTTAAATTTCGTTTCTTTCTTTCTTTCATATTTTTTTTCATTCTTTTGTTTCTACTTTTATATTATATTTCTTTCCTTCACTTTCTCTATATGTAACTAGTTTGACTCCCAGCGTTGCCCGGTCGTACAATACGCTTAAACATGATATTTTAATTTATGCAGATTGTGTATGTATTATTATAGAATCAATCCTATATTGATTCTTGTATATTACGAGGAATACTTTGACCGGTGGATTAATTCGCTAAAAAATAATAAAATAATAATGATAATGTCGTTCATCAAATTCCGTTTGTGTTTGTTTACAATATCACGTCAGCTGATATATGGACTTAATGATGAATGCCCTGGAAAAGTAACTTCTGATTAATATTTATCTTTAAGGCATGCAAACACATAAATGATTTGCAGCGATTTTAAATGGTACATTTTCTTTTATCGTAAATTGAACTCATTATTGAGAAAACATTAAAATAAAATAGTGAGGTATACCCGGGCTTGAACAGGCGATCATTCGATCTGTAGTTGAATGCTCTATTACTGAGCTATATTTCCAAATGACAAATATATATATATATATATATATATATATATATATATATATATATTAGGAAAAAATGATTTGCTGAGATTTTTAACCTAATTTAACCTAAAATATTCCCCTGTAAAAATTATTCTTTTTTATCTATAAGAGAGAAAGTCTATTGTTTAGATCGGACTTTTTCGAGTTTTGAAAATGATTTGCTGGGATTTTATTATTTCCTTTGGGCTATGTAACGTAAAATATTTCCCTGTAAAAATTCCCCCTTTTTTATCTATAAGAGAGAAAGACTATTTTTAAGATCAGATTTTTTTTTTTCGATTTTCGATACTTATCGGATTAATTTCTGTACACAACATATCTAAGAACACTGTTAGAAATATAAATTACCTTTGTGTGAAATTTACAAAGGATAGGCTCAACTGTTTCGGAACCTATGGGGAAGGAACTTACACACAAACACACACGCACACACAAAGTGACTTTTATATAATACTAGATTTCTGTTTTTACCTTTTCCTTGTTTCCTCGTTTTTTTTTTAATTTTTTCATTATTTTTTTATTATCTTTATATTCATTGTCTCTTTTCTTTCCTTTTTTCTCATCTGTATTTTCTTTTCTTGTTTCTTCTTTTCTACTTTTTTTTTACATTTCTTTCCTTCTTTTTTACCTTTTAATTCTTTTCCGTTTTCTTTCAACCTCACTTTCTTTCCTTACTCTTTACATTCGATTTGTTGCTTCCCTCTACTTAATTTATATTTAGGGTGGAACAATAAAATTGTCGCACTAGAAAAGACGACATGATTCCATTTCCATGTGATGAAAACCGATTTTCTTTTTTTGTTGTTGTTACAGATCATCTACTATTAGACCAGTTGTGTACGAATCAAAAGAGCGTAGAAGTCTTTCATCATGTCTGAAAGTGACATAAACGTTCAACGAGCGAGATAGGAGATGCGCTAGCAGTGTCAGAAATTTCGTGAAAACTATTGAATAATTCCACCCGCTATCTTTCGAAGCTTATAACTCCTCGAAAAATGTAATTCAAGCCCTAATTTTTTTTCAATTAAAGGAGCAAGGACCAAGGTTTCATTAAAAACAAAACAAAAAAACAAACAACGTGTTTTTTTTTTTAAAAAGGTTTTAAACTTCAGACTTTACAGGTAAATTTCTAAAAAAAACACTACTTTTTTGTTTTAAATTGATCTTTTATCTTCAATTTTGATATATAAAACTTTGGTACATAATTTAATTATTTACTTTTTAATAGACATTTGAAAATGAGGGAGGGCGTGAATTAAAAAAAAACCTTTGTCTAAAATATTATATTCGATTTATTGGAAAGAGCATAAAATTTCACATTGACCCTGAAAATATCGTAAAAATAGAATCAATAGTAAAATTTTGAAAGTTTAAAAATTGAAAAATACTGATCTCGTAACATTCAATTTATTTCATTACTATTTTTAAAAACATATTTCTATTACTTTTCAAACAACTTTAATAGTTTATTTTGGAAGTATAATCCATAAAGAACATAAACAACCCACCTTTAAAAGAGAAATTACGAGTTTTTTTTTAAATATTTTATTTGCAGTTTCGTGTTAGGGCTGTCAAAAATTCCTACAAAAATTCTGATACACCAAGAGATGCGCGGCTGTTCAACTCATGCTGCCTACCCGTCTCAGTTATGATAACAGGACCATTGTCAGTACCCTCAAAATGCATCGCTGGATTGACACGAATAACAGGGATGTTGCCAGGGTAATGAAAAGAAAGTTTCCTACCACGGTTATTGTCTTTAGTGTGGTTTCAAGTGAGGGCCGCATCATGCCACCTCACATCGGCTTGAAAGTCAACACCAAAGTGTACCTGGATGTGCTGAAGAGGGTGGCGATCCCCTGGTGCAATAAGGTGACTGCTGGCAAACGCTGGCCGTAACAGCAGAACTCGGCGCCGGCCCACATGTCCAAAGAGACCCAGGCTTGGCTTCAGAAGGAGTGCTACTGCTCTCTCCCTCCCCTCCCTGAACCTCGCTTGGTCATACGTCGAGAACAGCACCAATATAACCTCCCATAACAACAAAGCCAGTCCGATCGCCGCCATCCGCCGAGTATTCGTTGAGCTCCCGCCGGCGCTTGTTGAAAAAGGCATGCTCTCAGTTCTGGAACCGTATCGAGGCGGTAATTGTGCTGAAGGTGGCTACATTGAATAGATGTCAGCTCTACTACATAATGAAGTTACCTGAATTGATTATTTCAATAAAAGTTTTAAAATAAAGCTGTAGTGTTGTTTTCTTTAGAGCGACACTTTTATCGTTCCACCTTGTATATTGTTTTTTTTTTTTTTTAATCTTCTACCTAGGTTTTTACTTTTCTGTTTTTTCTTTCTGTATTTTTATATGAATTTCTTTTTAAGAATTCTTTCTTTCCACATTTTTACAACATACGATCCACAAACTTTTTGGCCTTTCTTTCTTTCTTTCTTTCTTTCTATCTTTCTTTCTATTTTTGTCATTGTCCCCCCACCCACCCACTCAAATTCGCCTTTACCTTATTCCTAGTTTTTCATTCGTAATTTGTATACGTTTTTAATTTCCCGTTTCATTTCCTTTTTTTCTTTCTTTCCTTTCTTTTATCTTATAACTATATTTATGACTTTCTACATTTCATTCTTTTTGATTTCCATATCTTCTTTCTTTTCTTTTCTTTTTTTTCTCAGTCGGTACTCACTTTTTCCTTTCTTTCTTGTCCCCATTCTTTCGCTCATTATCTTTCCTTTCTTTTTTCTTCTTTTCTTTCATTTTTTATATTAGTGATGGAAAAATTTCAGTATTTTTCTGTATTCTGCTACTGCTATCGATTATGTTCTAAATTTCTGATTCCGATACAATTACCAATCCCGATTTTAAAACGCCTAAAAAGTAGAATTTCATTTTTTGTATGTGTAGGGCAGGGTGATTTCACGTCATTCCTCATCTATTTTAAATGTAGATATATTTTCTTTTTAATTTAATAATCTTTTTTTATTTACGTTTATGTTCACGATTAAACAGTAAATGTATGTATGTATGTGTGTGTCGTCTGCATGTGTAAAAATATTTAACCGATAAACTGTTAAACTACTAGTCAGATAATGCTGAAATTAACTAGAAATAGTAATCATACACCAAGGATGGTTTATTTTCTTGTTCCAGTTCAAACTAGGCCAAAAACCTGCAGAGACAGCTCGTGATATCAATGATGCGTTTGACCCAGGAACCACTAACCAACATGTGACAACGTTGGTTCAAGAAATTTCGTAATAGTGAAGAGAGCTTCGAAGATGAAGACCGTCGCGAACGGCCGATTGTGGTTGATATCGAACATTTGAAAGCCTTAATTGAAACCAATCCTCGCAAAACTACACGGGATGTTGCTGTTGAACTCGAAGTCTACCACTCAACAGTCGTTCGCCATTTAATGAAAATAGGCAAGTCAAAAAAGTTAGATTAATTGGTGCTGGATGAATTTTATTTTTAATAAAAATTTAAAAAATCGTCGTTTTGAGGTGTCTTCTACGTTCCTTCTGCGCAACAAAATGGACCCATTTCTCGAGCGGATTGTGGCGTGTGATAAGAAGTGGATCCTCTACGACAACCGAAGACGTTCGGCACAGTAGTTGGATGCCGGAGAAGCTCCACAACACTTCCAAAAGCCAAAATTGCACCAAAAAAGGTTATGATATCTATTTGGTTGTCTGCTGCCGGTCTCATCCACCACCCCTTCTTGAATCCGAGCGAAACGATTACGGCGGAGAAGTACTACCGACAAATTACGAAATGCACCAGAAGCTCCAACGTATGTGCAAAAATTGGTCAATATGAAGGGATCAATTCTCCCACATGAAAACGCCCACCCTCGTGTTAGTCAGCTGACCCTGCAGAAGTTGAACGAATTGGGCTACGAGATATTGCCTCATCCGCCATATTCACCGGACGTCTCGCCCACAGATTATCACTTTTTCAAGTATCTCGACAACCTCTCTGCGCAAAAAATGTCCTAACAGCCGAGATGACGCCAAATCGGCCTTCAATCATTTCCTTGCTTCCTGAACTATGCTAATAGGATGAATGAACTTTTTCCTTGTTGGCAAAAATGTGTCGATTCCAATGGTTCTTATTTTGGTTAATAAAGTTTATTATGAAAGGAGTTAGGATCTTCTGAAGTTGAACGTCGAAAAACGACATTAGTTTTGCATTATATTATATATAATAACAAGTAAAATCATCTTTGTTTAAATGAATGAATAACGCGCACAGAAATATGTCGACGAGTTGAAATGCAAAATGTTCTTTCAACTTGCTCATATATTTTTTTTACTTTTGCGCATGCGCAAATTTATTCATTTTTTTTTTTTCAAATGATTCAATATTTTTTTAAAATCTATTCTGCTAATAGTTTAAACTGACTCCAAGATCGCCATGGGCATGGAAGCCCTAGTCCAGCACCTAACAGCTGCTAAACTCCTGACTGACAAACAATATGGATCCAGGCAAGCCCGTTCAACAGCAGATATCTTAACTGTAGTTTCTGAACGTATATACCGTTCATTGGATAAAACAGGGGAGGGTAGAGCGGTGGCCCTCGATATATCTAAGGCTTTCGACAGGGTATGGCACGATGGTCTTCTAAGGAAAATTAGATCATATGGAATCACTGGAAGAATTCATAATGTAATTAAATCCTTCTTAAGTAATAGAAAAATCAAAGTTGTCCTCGACGGTCGTACATCCAAACAATACGACATAAATGCGGGAGTACCTCAGGGGTCTATCTTTGGACCTCTATTATTCCTGATATTCATAAACGACCTCCCTGATAAAATTGTTTCGGAGATGGGTATATTTGCCGATGACACCACTCTCTATAACAGATATGAGGGGAAAACAAATGAACACATATCCAAGGAAATGGCAGAAACATTAGAGGATGACCTCCAATCCGTAGTGGAATGGGGACAAAAATGGTTGATCACATTCAATGCTGCTAAGACTAAGCTTGTTTCCTTCAATAACTACAAGAAACCTTCTCTACCACCAATAGCAATGGCCAAGAACACATTACCTGAAAGTACTTCTTTTAAACTCCTCGGCCTAACGTTTACAGGGAATATGAACTGGAATAGATACATTGAGAGCATTGCCAAGGCTGCTGCAAGGAAGGTTGGCTCCCTCTACCGTGCTAGAAAACTACTTACGCCTGACAGTATCCTATACCTCTATAAGGCAACCATTCGCCCATGTATGGAGTACTGTTGTCACATCTGGGCTGGTGCATCTGCTTCTTGCCTCTCGCTCCTGGACAGGGTTCAAAAGAGAGTCGCCAACCTGATAGGTCCTGAACTGTCATTTAGGCTTCAGCCTCTGTCCCATCGACGAGATGTTGCATCCCTCTGCCTGTTCTACAAATACTTCAATGGTGAATGCTCTGACGAACTGCAAACACTTGTACCTCCCCGACGTAACTATCCCCGACAAACCCGACAAGCTACTGTCTCATCCCTTTACAGTAGAGATCCCTAGGTGCAAGAAAGCCTTTTACTCCAATAGTTTCTTCCCCAGAACTGCGGGTCTTTGGAACTCCCTTCCGGGATTCTGCTTTCCCAACTGCAATGATATGCAGAAGTTCAAGTGTAATGTTAACAAACATCTTTCTACTCATCTCCCTTCATAATGACCCCGTTAATTAAGTCCCTGATAGTAGCCCCCTGCTTCAAAGTGGCACTGTGCCTTGTTTGGGGTGAAAATTGAATTAAAAAAAAAAAGAAAAAAAAAGATGGCTTCCCGTGTGGCATGGATATCGCTAGAGAAGATCCTAATTTACCTTATATGTACTTCCGGGTTGTACTTGCTTACATCACTGCATTTATATTTGCACTCCATCGGCCCCATAAGAGAGGGGTTACTATCTTTAAGAGTATATCTGAGAAAATAGACCACATCCTGTCTGCACATCCCTCGGCTAACATCCACATCTGTGGTGACTTTAACGTCCATAACATGGAATGGCTGACCCATTCAAATAAGACAGACGACGAGGGGAGGTTTTGTCATGATTTGGCCATTGTTTATGATCTCACTCAGATTGTTCGCGAACCCACCCGTGTGCCCGATACACCCGGTCAATATGCAAGCCTCCTAGACCTTTTTCTCTCAACTTCCCCTGAGCTATGTTCATGTTCCGTTCATTCTCCTCTAGGATCCTCCGACCACTCCGTAGTATCAGTTAAGATAAAAATGAAATATAATAAGTCCCTAGACGTACCCCCCCCCACCGTACTGTATACCGATACTCTATGGCTGACTGGGACAGCTTCCGTACATTCATACCTGATTTACCTCTGCATTCCATGTTTAAAAAGGATGTGTCCTCTATAGTATCAGATCTGACCGAATGGTTAATTGTAGGCATAGACCAATTCATACCATCTAAAAAATTCCAACAAAAACCTAACAGGCAGCCATGGTTCTCCCCAGAATGTGCTGCTGCTATCGCACACAGAAATCACTTTTTCCATAACTATCAACGTAATAGATGCACTGAGACTAAAGCTACTTTCAGGAACGCCAGCAGCCACTGTAAAAGAGTAATAAAAAATGCAAGAGAGCTATATGCACAGTCTGTTAAATCCAAAGTAGCTGATCAGCGGCTTGGTTCCCACCAGTTTTGGCAAATAACAAATAGGATCCTGAACAGAAGTGTGCGTTCTATCCTAACCATTATCAATGGACCAGAGGTCATCTCGTCAGCATCAGACAAGGCCAAACTATTTGCAAAGAACTTTGCAGCTAATTCTACCCTATTCGACGAAGGCCATCAACTCCCCATTTTCCTCCTATAACACAGAACACGCTAGGTAACATACAAATATCTGTGCATGAGGTCGCCAAGCTAATCAAGAACCTTGATTCCAGTAAAGCAACTGGCCCTGACGGCATCCCAATTATAGTGTTAAAAAAGCTTCAACCAGAACTTGCTTCCATACTTACGAAACTGTTTAAGCGCTGCCTTAAGGAGAAGTGCTTTCCGACTCCCTGGAAAACCTCATCAGTTTGCCCTGTATTTAAGAATTCTGGTGATAAGTCATCTCCCTCTCAGTACAGACCAATAAGTCTTCTGTGTGTTATGAGTAAGTTGCTGGAATCCATATTAAATAGAGAAATAGTCAACCACCTCAGCAGAAATAATCTTCTTAGTGACACACAATATGGTTTCCGTTCTGCAAGATCTACCGCAGATGTGCTAACGGTTATATATCACAGGATTAGTGAATCTCTTGACAAAGGCTTCCTTTCTAGGGCAATTGCTCTTGACATATCAAAGGCCTTCGACAAGGTATGGCATAAGGGCCTTCTTCACAAGATTTCCTGCTACGGTATTACTGGAAATGTTTTCTCAATCATTAAATCATTTCTCTCTGATAGGCTCATAAGAGTAGTGGTCGATGGACAAAAATCAGACGCCTGCAGTATTAATGCTGGAGTCCCTCAAGGGTCAATCCTGGGCCCAACTCTCTTCCTGATCTACATCAATGACCTCCCTAAATACATACTTAAATCATTCGTTGATATCTATGCTGATGACACGACCATCTACGGCAACACATCAAAGGCTGTAAATGACAAAGTTCTCTCTGATTCTCTCTCCTCTGATCTAGAGCGCATGGTTCAGTGAGGGAAGTCGTGGCTGGTTACCTTTAATGCATCTAAAACCAAACTCCTATCTTTACATCATCAACGCTCTGATCCTCATCTGGCATCAATTGAAATGGATGGCTCTCGTCTGGGAGAAGCCCCGGGTTTTGACAAGCTTCTGGGTTTGTCGTTTACTCCTGATCTGAAATGGAACACGTACATCAAGTCTGTTGCCAAGGTCGCTGGAAAGATGGTGGGATCCTTCTACCGCTCCAGAAGATATCTCACTACTGATGCAATTCTCTATCTATATAAAAGCCAAGTACGTCCAAGGATGGAATACTGCTGCCATACTTGGGCAGGAGCTGCTAAAAACAGCCTATCCTGCCTTGACAAAGTACAAAATAAACTTCGTGGCTTAGTGGATCATGCCCTTTTCTCTACCCTGCAACCTCTCTCCCACAGAAGGGACGTTGCGAGCCTATCCTTGTTTTATCGTTATTTCCAAGGCAGGTGCTCGTCTGAACTCCAATCTCTGGTCCCCCCTCGCCAATCTTTCATGAAAAACACCCGTCTAGCCGAATCCACTGTGAAAAAATTTCCCCACTCTTTATCTGTACCTAAATCAAAACGCGGATTCCATGAACAAAGCTTCTTTCTTAGAATTGCACGCTTGTGGAACTCTGTTCCGTCTGCCTGATCTCCACCTGACTACAACTTGGATGTGTTCAAGTCCAACGTTAACAAATTCATAATGAACCGCCCCCTTAAGTAAACACTTCATCAAATCTCCACACTAACGTAATGTACTTGCAATAACCCTTATCCCTGAATGGCTTCCGGGCCTTGATAAGTGCGTGTAAAAAAAACGGCAAGGAACACGGCTGGGGCGATAACTGTTATGATTTTGATTTTAGCTGATAACTATATCATAGACACCTCGTACGGATAATACTGCGTGAGCCTTTTCTAGTCTCACACAAAAACATGCGTTCACATCTCAAGCTATATTACTTTTCATATACATACGCGCACACAAACATACGCGCCCACGTCCACACACGTACATGTATTCACGTTCGCGTACATACACTAACATTCACGTGTATACACACACACACGCTAATGTACGCACAGATGGACGACGTCACTTCCCTTTCAAAGGAAATCCACACATGCGCAAAAGACCCCCGGAAACAAGTATAAAAGCAAGAGACAAGCTGTTTCTAGCCCTTTTCGACTTAGCTCTCGAGCTGAGCGGTCGTCGGACCATGCGCCCCCCCCCCCCTTTCGGGGCGCCCACGCGCGTCACGTCCCCTGCTACTATGTAGGGGGCACGAGCTAACAGACAGTATGTTCACTTTATACGCTTTCTCTCTCCATGGCATGGATTGACCTTTTCTCATTCTCTCTCTATACTACAATACACTTTCCTCCTCACCAGCTAACAGCGAGAGACGCACACAAAACTGGGTCGACTTTCTTTCTTTCTCTCTACAACAATAGACTTTCTCCTTCTCACTAGTAAACAGCGAGAGACGAATGTGGACATGAACACGTGTTGTAGCTTTTTCTTTCACTTGTTTCTTTACGAAATAAATCCTAGTTCGTTTAAATCAATTTAACACGTACTTCGTCTTTTTCTCAATTCAATTCATTAGTCCTAAGCACCACCCCAACAAATTGGTAACACCCGAACGCGAGAGGAACACGCATTTCCTCCTATGCCACAAGTTCACAACAAACCACCAACCACGACAAGACGTGAAGCGAACAACCATGTTTACCCTACTTTTTTTTAAATTAATTGTTTTGAGCGAGACGCACGTTTTATTTGATAAAGAAAAAAAACGAACTTTTCAACAAAGACAAACAAGTGAACTTATACCGACAAAAACCTCAACGAACTACAATGACGAAACCCCTAATCAGACTCGGCAGAAAACAAACACGGAGCTGTCGACTTCATACCGAATATAAAGAAAAATACGAGCTCGACAAAAATTTTCACGGTTTCCTGACATTACCCTGCAACAAACGCGAGGAGCAAAATCACATAGGCCTATGCACATTCTCTCCCGCACAGCAGATGCAACAACAAAGAAACAATTACAAGACATCCCTATCAACATATAGGAAGAAGTTGAACCAACAATACGAGTTGAGATGCACCACGCACGCTGATAAACTCACAACTTGGAAGTTTCGTTGACAGCCGGCAACCACACCTCGTCAACAAGAACGAATGCGCAACTAGCGCCTGTTCAAACAATGCACACATTACCACAGACTCACTTGCGAAGATACCGTCAACTTGACACACGGCGTCAATAACGAAACAAAAATTTTCCTTCTAAACGAACAATTCACTTCACTATCCAAGCAACTCGTTGCACATGTCAGCACACAAAAAACAACCAAACTAATATCACCCTAAAAAAAGAGTAAACGCCTTTTCGCGCGTAAGTAAATACTTTTTTTACGAACACACTCCGTTGTTGACGTTTTGTTTTAAACAACCACACCAACAGCAAAAAAACAGGACAGAAAAGTCAATTGCCGAAAACATTACTTACAAAACAAAAAATATATATATAAATATATATACACTGCATATATTTTTTCCTAGGAAGGGGAGTATTGCGCGAGCCTTTTATAGTCTCACACAAAAACATGCGTTCACATCTCAAGCTATATTACTTGTCATATACATACGCGCACACAAACATACGCGCGCACATGTATTCACATGTATTCACGTCGTTGGACAATTCGCCCCCCCTTTCGGGGCGCCCGCGCGCGTCACGTCCCCTGCTACTATGTAGGGGGCGCAAGCTAACAGAGAGTATGTACACTTTATATGCTTTCTCTCTCCATGAACTGGATTGACATTCTCACTCTTTCTCTCTCTATATATATACAACTTATCCCTGAGAATACCTTCGCGTAGCTGACTGCTAACTGATGTCAACCCTCTATCCTTTATCTTTGTCTACACGTTGGACTATCATTCTCATTTCTACTATATTACTATATTTCCCACGCCCGAACAAACGATAGTGAGATGAACACACATTTCCTTTTTCCTTCTATACTACCAATCCCGCAACAAACGATGGTTACACCCGCGCGGACATGAACACGTGTTATATCTAAAACATTCATTCTTTCAACAGTAAATAAACGACACGTTTATCTTATCCAGCAATTGAGTCTTTGTTTCCTTCATTCCATTCATTTCATTATTTTTCTTTTGTAAAGGGATTAGGATTTATATATCCTAGTCCTCTACACACCTAAGTCATTTTTTAACTTTTAAAATTAATACTATATATTAGGTATAATATGATATTCAATAGAGAATTGGCTCTGTAATAATAGATAAGAAACCTGCATGAATTAAAATATATTTAAGCGTATTTTACGACCAGGCAACTCCGGGCGCCCCCGCTTGTATTCAATATTTTATGAAACTATTCTGAAATTTTCATCTATATTTTTTTCATATGTGGCATTTTTCCTATTTTTACATGTGTCATTTTTATATGTGCCATTTTTACATGTGCTATTTTATATGTGCCATTTATACATGTGCTATTTTTATATGTGCCAATTTTACAAGTTTTCATTTTATATGTGCCAATTTTACATGTGCCATTTTTACGGTGTCATTATTACATGTGCCATTTTTATATGTGTCATTTTTATTTAAATGATTTATATGCGATTTTACTTTTACTTATAGTTTAAACATAAAATGTACTTATATATATATATAAATATATATATATATATATATATATATATATATATATATTCGTTCATTCTTTATATAATTTTTCTCAGTTTTTTCCTTAGCAAAAACTGCAACTGCTTTTTTTATTTTTACATATTTTCATGCATCCTTTTGAATTTATTTTTCTTCCAATCTTTACTTTAACATAAATTCTCATTGTTTTATATATATTTTTATTATTTTTTATATATTTTATTATTTCTCTGTACAATTTTGTAAAATGTGTTTCTTTAATTCATTGCACCTTTTCTTTAGTCGTGGATTTTTATCAGTTTTATCATTTTTCTCTTTTCGTTATAAATTTTCATTCATTGTTTCCGTCATTATTCATTGCATCCAATTTATTTGTACATTTATATTTAGTTTTTTAGTTTTTCTTTGAAATCAATTCTTTTGGTTTTCTATTTCTGTAAATTTTCTTTCATTTATTTTTATTCATTTTTTTCTTTCTTTGTTTGTTCATAATTTTCTTTTTTCTTCAGTTTTTTTCACATTCTTCTTAATTTTTAATTTATGCTCATTCATTTTTTATTTCCTTTTTGTGCATTCAAACTTATTCTGTCTTTCTTTGTATATTTTCATTCATTTTTACTTCTACTTTACTTTCTCTTTATATATTTCTTTATTTCTAATTTTCTTCATTTTATTTTCATTCTTAGCATTAAATCTGAACCTTTTTTTGTGTTTTATTTTTCCGTCCTTCATGGTCAACCCTTTTGCATATTTTAAAAAAATGCTTCTCTTGTTTATATATATATATTCATCCACGATCTCCTTCTTTATTGAATGCTTTAATAATTTTTGTATTCATCGTTTTTT
This sequence comes from Euprymna scolopes, assembly GCF_053919585.1. Lineage (NCBI taxonomy): Eukaryota > Metazoa > Mollusca > Cephalopoda > Sepiida > Sepiolidae > Euprymna > Euprymna scolopes. Next base: position 33,988,383 of record NC_136517.1, on the reverse strand, counting down.
TTTTGGTATATTTTCATTGACTTTTCTTTGTATTTTTTCATTGATTTTTTTCCTTTCTTTTTTATTTAATTTATTTTTCATAAATTCTTCTTTTGTAAATTCTCATTGACGTTTTCTTTCTTTATGTATTGTATTTAATTCATTTTTCATTCATTTTCTTCTTGGTATAATTTTATTCATTTACCCAGCCTTTATTTATTGTATACTTTTATTTATTTTTCATTCTTATTCCTTTCTGTAATTTCATTCATTTCTCATTCATTTTTTCATGATATATTTTCATTCATTTATTTTTAGTGTATCTTCGTCCATTTTTCTTTCTTTCTTTATTATATATTTTAATTCACTTTTCATTCTCTTTTCCTTATATCGTTTCATTCAATCTTTTATCTTTTTATATTATTATGTTTCTTTTTATAACATAATTCATTCATAGTTCTTTCTTTCTTTCTTGTATCCAATTAGCTTTTCTTCATTTACTGCGACCCTGCACTTTTAAAGAAATATTTTTATTCATTTTTTCTTTCTTTCTTTGTTCATTTTTTCTCATTTATCTTCAGTTTTTTTTTTACTTTTGTTCTTAATTTTTAAACTATACTCATTCATTATTTTCTTTCCGTCTTGTGCATTCAAACTTATTCTGTTTTTCCTTTAGTTTTTTCTTCTACTTTATATTTTTATTCATTTTATTTTCGTTCTTAGCATTAAATCTGAAACTTTTTGTGTTTTTCACAAAATTAAATGCTTTTTTTATATACTTTTATTCACGTTTTCTTTTTTTGTTGCATATTTTCATTCATTTTTCATTCATGTATTTTCGTTTTTTTTGTATATTCTCATTTATTTATTTATTTATTTTAATTATTTTTTCTTCATGTATTGTATATTTTCATTCATTTTTCATTCATGTATTTTCGTTTTTTTTTGTATATTCTCATTTATTTATTTATTTATTTGAATTATTTTTTCTTCATGTATTGTATATTTTAATTTATTTTTTATTTATTATTTCTCTGTATATTTTTATTTATTTTTCCATACTTTAAGTCATTTTTTATTCTTTTTTCTTTATATAGTTTCATTGATTTTTCATTTATTTTTTCTTGGAATATTTTAATTCCTTGATTCTTAGTATGTTTTCATCCATTTTTTCTTTCTTTTTATATAATTTAATTCGTTTTTCATTCTTTTTTTCATTGTATAGTTTCATTCAATCTTTTGTCTTTTTATATTATTATTCATTTTTTCTTTCCTTCTTTATTGTTTTTTTTAATTAAATTTGAATGCATTCTTTTGGTATATTTTCATTCAGTTTTTTTGGTATATTTTCATTCATTTTTCTTTCTTTTTTTTGTATATTTCATTCATGTTTTTGTGTATATTTCCATTCTATTTTTCATTTTATAACATCATTCATTTATAATTCTTTCTTTCTTCGTCTACTTTCATTCATTACTTTCTTTCTTTATATATTTTCATTAACATTTTATTTCTTTATGTATTTTTATTCATTATTTCATTCTTTTTCTTTTTGTATATTTTCATTCATTTTCCCCTGTCTTTTGTTGTGTATTTCCACTCATTTTTTCTTTCTTTTACTCTTTCTACATTTTCATTCATTTTTTAAATATTTTCTTTCCTTGTTTATCCTTTCTTTCCTTTTTACATTCATTTTTAAAATCCTCTTTTCTTTCTACACGTACGTTATTATTCCCTATCCTCCTTCCTTTTCTTCCTTTCTTTTCTTCCTATCTTTTGTTCTTTTGTTCTTTCCTTCGTTCTTTTGCCCTTTCTTTTGTTTCTTTGTTCTTTCTTTCGTTCTTTTGTCCGCTTCTTGTGTCCACGCTTTATACAAATTCTGATATCAAGATCTCCGTTACCCGATACCTACCCGGCGTTTTGCCCTTATTTCTTCTCTTACCACCGCGGGACAGCGCCAACCCCGTTCCTACCCGGATATCAAGAATGTTCACACCCACCCACTCTGACTTCTATTGTGTTAAATAATTGCCCGATAACTACAAGGCGAACACTTCTTTTTGTAACGATAACGACACAGCCTTTACAAAATACAGGCCATGACAAAATACAAAATAAAGTACACAGCCCGCAAACACACACAAACAAGAATACCTGTCTCAGGACGGGGAAAATAAATTACAGAAAAATCTTTCGTCATTTTATTAATGTTGTATTACGCTGTAACTGAAAGAACGACAACGCCATTGTTTATAACAATATACCACAGCTTTATTGTGGCGTCCAATCAGTGGAGAGGGTGGCAGGTTTTGGTTCGAGATAGCCGCACACTCTTGAATTCGGCCACTGACTCGGTCTCTGCTCGCCTCCTGCATCAAAAACAAAACAAAACAAAAAAGCAAACAAGAAACTCAATTCAACTCGACACAAGCCGCTCTTATGTAATCGACTGTGACCTGTTGACAACCGATTCGTGCCTCTAATTACGTTTAATGGTCCTCAGCTTCATTCCTTTATTTATCTATGGCTTTTTGATATTTAATTATTACCTTTGTCTGAATGTTTTTTTTAATCTTTCATTTATATTTTTATGTTGTCGTTTAGGTTTTTCAGAACTCTGTACGCGCAATCTTTATTCAACATTAAGGTTAACATCACGATAGAATTATACTAATCCTTATGTCTAGAATTATTATTGCAGTTTTGGTTTTGTGTGTGTGTGTGTTTTTTCAAAGAAATACAAAGCGAGTGTGTAAGATAGAGATATAGGCTTATGTTAAATAAAACCACTTCTTTTTGACTTCCACTTTCTGCCAAGTCCTGCCAGTGTATACCGATTAAAATTCCTTTCTGTTTAATGATTCCAGTTTAAATGTATAAGGCTATATAAAAAAAATAGTCTCTACTTAAAAATAGTTCTTTTTCCGAATGATTTTAATTTTGATTTTTTTTAAAATTCCTTCCTTTGAAGATTGTAACGCTGGATATATGAGGCAGCCAAACCAGCTGCCAACATTGCCCTGCTTTTTATTGGAACCAACCGAGAGCTCTTTTTAGTATCCTCGTTGTTCCCTTAAATGCAATTGTCTGGATCTCTTTTGCACTTGGTTCACCAGGGATATTAGTTAGGTAGGACCAGGTTCTTCTTCATAAGCCCTGTGGCACGTATGATAACTGGTATGATTGATATCTCTCTAAGATTCCAGTTTCTTTTCATATCATACATGCAAAGCTGCAATAGAATATGGACACTTATGCGTAGGTACAACCTTTTTGGTTTTAAGTTCGAACAGTTGGAGAATGCATAGCACTATCAGGACCGAAACGAAGATAGAAAAGTTTTTTTTCGTAACAAAATTAGAATTCTGAAATTTTTGAATTAGTTTGTATATCTTTATTTTTGTTGACAAAAACAGTATTTTGTGTCAGTATAAATTTCTTATATTCATTAATTTTTGAATAAAAAATTTGTAACGGAACTTTATGTTCATGTTTTATTAAATAAATCTATATTTTTATTAAAAAACACTCTATTTTGTGTTATTATAAGCTACTTATATTTATTTTACTTAAATAAATATTTAGTGAAAACTTAATTTTCATGTTCAGTTAATAAAACGTTTATTTTGTTAATAAAAACTCTATTTTAATTAAAAAAAAAACGTTTATTTTATATAAAAAATACGTCTATTTTTATTAAAAAAACGTCTATTTTATTAAAAAAAATTTCTATTTTTATCAAAAAAGCCTTTCTATTCTGTGTTATTATAAGTTTCTTATATTTATTTTAATTCAATAAATATGTAGTGAAACTTTATGTTCTATTAAAAGGAGAATAAAACACATACATTAAAAAATTTCAGAATTCTTTTCAATTTTCGATTCGGTCCTAAAATTGCATTTATCTGCCCCTGCTATAAACTCTCCAAATGTCCCAAATGAAAACAAAAAATGTTGTCCTTCGCACCACTTTACAGATGCCAAAATATGTTATAATCAAAATAAAAATTTTTAGCCTATACGCGGAATTTTTCTCAGAATCGTTTTATATAATAAAAAAATATTTTTAAAGTTTACATAAAGAAAACTATTATTCACTTTCAAATGTTTTCATTGAAATGTTCATTTTAAAGATTTTTCAATAAAAAATATTTTTTTTCCATCAAAACCATCTACAGTATATTTTCTGTAAACTCTAAAAACATTATTTTGGTTCAAAGTAAAGGCTTGTGTTTTTATGTAGAGTTTTAAAATGAAATTGTAGTTATGTAAGTATAAATCCGAAGAGACTTTTCTTCACACCGGCAAGACTTGGCAAGCAACCCGCTAAATAGAAAGCGGAAGTAATAAAAAAAGAAACAGGTTTATTTAACATTGCCAGAGATAGCAAACTAAAGAAAAGGAAAGGCGGAGATTTGAAAGAGGAGGCGAAGAAAAAGAGAACCTAATTAATTCAAAGTAAAAAGAGATAGTATGTGTGTGTGTGTGTGTGTGTTTGAGAGAGAGAGAAGGAGAGAGAGAGTGTGTGTGTGTGAGAGAGGATATATATATATATACATATATAGAGAGAGAGAAAGAGAGAGAGAGATACAGAGAGACAGGCAGAAAAACAGACAGACAGAAATAGATAGATAGATAGATAGATAGATTGACAGAGAGGGAGAGAGAGACAGGACCTGGAGGTAATAGTGTGTGTGAGAGAGAGAGAGAGAGAGAGAGAGAGAGAGAGAGAGAGAAGAGAAATAAAGAAGAAAAAATTAAAATAAAGGGAGAGAATGCAACAGAAATAATAAACAGGAGACGATTAAAGAGAGAGAGAGAGAAAGAGAGAGAGCGTGAGACAGAGAGACATAGATAGATAGATAGATAGATAGATAGAGAGAGAGAGAGAGAGAGAGACATACAGACATGCAAACAAACAGACAGACAGAAATAGATATATATATAGATAGATAGATAGATAGAGAGAGAGAGAGAGAGAGAGAGAGAGGGGGGGGGGAGAGACGGGACCCGGAGAAAAGGGAATAAGGGAGGGGGAAGAGAAAAGGGGATTGGCGGAGAACACGTAACAACAGGATACAAAACTTGAAATTCCTTCATGAAACGGAACGCTATTGAATAACAATTCTTCTCACTTAAAAAAAAATACAGTAAAAAAAAAAAAAGCACCGAAATAAAATAAAATACATCTACCCAAATGAAACAAACTACTTTGAAGTGATACACCGACGCCGAATAAGCAAATAAATAAGGAATAGGTAAAAACGATTGACGAGGGGGTAAGACGTAATTGGATGTGCTGAGGGGGGTTGCAAAAAAAAAAAAAAAAAGAAATTAAAAAAGTAATTGCGAGAATTGATAGAAAAAAAAGAAACATTATTGCACTCAAGAGAGCGCATATACGCACCAACAATCGACAGTCACCGTGAATTCGGTCAAGCTTCATTGACTTTAATATCTACATAATATACGAAACCGCTGATAATCTTGCTTGCTCGTTTGAACCTCGGCTGTTTTAGAATTGTGGGACGAAATGTAAATGAGACAAGAGGTGGTGGGAGAAGGGAAATAGGAGCAGGATGGGCTGTAGTAGCAGCAGTGTAAAAAAACAGAGTACGAGCTGATTTATATAAATAAATAACATAAATAAAGAAAATTGTAGTAGTAGTAGTAGCAGCAGTGAAAGAGAAGAATTGTAAGTTTAATTTGGTTTAGTTGTTTTTGTTTTACGGCATATCAAATGATTTCAGGTTGTTTAATGCCGTTAACAATTGTGTTATGCGTCAAGTCCTGTATATATATTCAAATATTTATACACTGTGTTTTTTTTTTTACAAAGGTGTCACCACTTATCAGGGCCCAGAGGTCACTCGAGGATAAGAGTTAATGAGTGTACTATAGTCAATGGGAAAATGTCGTAGTAATCGTTGATAGTGGAAATTTGGTAAATCGAATTACTTAAAGGAAATGGTTCATCAAGAACTTGTTTACGTTGGACTTGAAGACGACCATATTGTAGTCAGCTGGAAAGCAGGAAAGCGGAACAGAGTTCCACAGTCGTGAAGGTCCAAGAAAGAAGCTTTGTCCATGGAATGTGCATTTAGGTTAGTGGTTTCCATTTATGGCATATCAACCCTTTTCGGGTTAATACCAAATGTGGCCATTTCCGTATTTCTCATGCTTCCTATTATTGATATATTTTATTCTGCGGCATATCAACTCTTTTCCTGGCTATTTAATGCCGCACCCAGTCGTGTTGGTAAAGATTTTACCATAAAGTTCTTTATATATATATATATATATATATATATATATATATATATATATATATATATATATATACTAGACCACCCGTGACCCGTTGGGTCAGTACGTTATATTAGCTATGGAATTCATGTATGAGCGTGACACTTGTGGCATAAAGAAAATAGTTTTTTTTTACATAACAGAAGCATTTCTATGAAAGTATATTAAAATGAAAAAAGAATATAGATAGATTTCTATGAGTCGTTCTGTTTATTATAATTGTTATTTTTTTTTAAATTACAGTTACTGAATTATAAGTGGTTGGTCATACTTATAGGTAAATATGCACTGAACAGGTATCATCATCCTTATTATAGTTAAATTCAAATTTTGATATATCATCTTTTAAATGAAATTGTTAGTTGAAAGTACAGAATAATAAAAAAAACACTCTCCACATGTTAATAATGGCTTTTTAAATAGAAAATGAAAATAAAATGTAACTTTTTTCATTTAATTTAAGCAAACATTCAGTACCCATTGTGTAAAATATTTAATTTGTATGTTAATAATAAGGTCAATAAAATTAAGACAATTCTTTTCTATTTACATTTTTTGTACAATTAATTTTTTTTAAAGAAAACTTTTGTTATCCTTTTGCTTAATTGAGACTTCTTATCAGGTTCTAACTCTCTTATATCCAGATTAATTATATTAATCAATTTATTTTATTGAATATGTATCGCTGAAAAGCACGGGTGCTTAAGCACTTATTGTACAGAAAATAAATATTGTATTCATATGCTAATAATAAGGTCACTAAAACTAAGACAATACTTTTCTATTTACAACATTTTTTGTACAATTTGAGTGTTTTAAAAAAACTTTTATGTTTTCCTTTCGCTTAACTATCCAGTTTTACATCGCTCCCTTTTTCTCTCTCTCACACATACACGTAACTATTTCTCGCGTACGTAACGAAAACAGAGGGAGTAGGAGTGTTGAAATCTATGAGAGTGAAAGTGAGAGGTGTTTTCTTTCACCGCCGCTGTTTCTATTAATAATGAGTGTTGTTTTTTAAAAGGGAGAAGTTTTTTTGAAACTGCGACAGACTTTACGAAGTTGAATGTTTTTAGCCGTTAAAAAAAAAAAAAAAACTACGGTTGATTTTATAAAATTATTTATTTATAATGACATGAATTAAAGATTTCTCGCGTACGTAACGAAAACAGAGGGAGTAGGAGTGTTGAAATCTATTAGAGGGAAAGTGAGAGGTGTTTTCTTTCACCGCCGCTGTTTCTATTAATAATGAGTGTTGTTTTTCTTGTTTGTTTACTTTTGTTTTTTTAAAAGGGAGAAGTTTTTTTGAAACTGCGACAGACTTTACGAAGTTGAATGTTTTTAGCCGTTAAAAAAACCCAAAAAACTATTTGATCAAATTAAATGAAATTGTTTGTATTAAAAGCGATATAAAAATTCCGGAATTGGAATAACGGATTGAAGACGTTGCTATTTACGCATGCGCAACCGGATGTTGAAAACCGGAAATCTGATTGCAAACATACAAGATCCATAGACTTTTAGTATTATATATATATATATATATATATATATAAAGCAAGATTATATATATATATAATATAAAACTAAACGTCTGTGTGTGTGTGTCTGTGTGTGTGTGTGTGTCTGGTCACGAATAGGCTCCTATATGGTTGACGTCTAAACTCCAATCTCTGGTCCCCCCTCGCCAATCTTTCACGAAAAACACCCGTCTAGCCGAATCCACTGTGAAAAATTTCCCCACTCTTTATCTGTGCCTAAATCAAAACGTGGATTCTATGAACAAAGCTTCTTTCTTAGAACTGCACACCTGTGAAACTCTGTTCCGTCTGCCTGCTTCCCACCTGACTACAACTTGGATGTGTTCAAGTCCAACGTTAACAAATTCCTAATGAACCGCTCCCTTAAGTAAACACTTCATCAAATCTCCACACTAACGTAATGTACTTGCAATAACCCTTATCCCTGGGTTGCTTCCGGGCCTTGATAAGTGGTGACCACTGTGTAAAAAAAAACAGAAAACAAAAAACAAAAAAACTGATTCATATTATGATAGAAGATGATTGAGGATCAGGAATGGGTACGTTTGATCTGGCAGAACAGTGTTTCATAAAAATTGTGGGGTCTCCGTTCGCGCCTGGCCCCAAAGTATGGAAATAAAAAATGAAAAAAAAAACAAAAACAAAAAAACAAACGTTTACACGTGCTTTTGATATAGATATACATAAGAATACTTTGATAAATATGTTTCAACTTAAATAGGGATGGTATAATAAAATTGTGGGGTCTGTGTTCGCGCCTGTACTCCATGGAAATATGGCACAAACTTTAACAAAGACTTTTCATATCTATTTGCGTAAGTATACTTTAATAATTATGTTTCAGTTTGAAGAAATATGGTATGATATAAAAATTAATAATGTAATAATAAAATTATTGAGTGTTCGTTCGCGCCTGACCTCCATAGAATGTTAATATGTCACAAAGTTTAACAAAGTTTTTTAAAAGGGGCAAGGTTCCACAATAAGACCTTTACTTTAATCTTAATTCACGTTAGCTTTTATTCATTTTTTTTTAGTTAAATCATATTGTGTCGAATAAATTCACCTCATAAATTCACGTTCTTATTAAAGTGAAAGACCCCCCCCCAAAAAAAAGAGAAAAAAAAGTCGAAACATTAGACAATTCTCGAAACAAATTTTGCATAACTCTGTTTTTTCCTTTGAACCGGTTCGTAAATAGAAAAAAAAAAAAATTTACAAACTACTAAAAAATACAAACCAATGAACTTTTCTACTATAAAAGTAACGTTTATTTGCTATGGTAACATTTATTTCTTGTATATTTATATTATTATATATATAACATTTTCTCTTTGTAAGGAAACATCATTTTGTTGATCACTCTTGGCTACAAATAGAAACAAAGTTGATATAAAAAAATATATTTTCGCGAAAATTATCTTTACTTTCATCATATTTTGCGTTGAGTAAAATCTTTGAGTATCAACACCTATCTCTTTACAACCCCCTCCTTTTCATAACCTATCATACTTTCATCAATCACAGTCCATTTTCTGTAGGCTGTTTTTGAACCCAGTCAATGACGGGTACTTCTGCTATTATATATATATAAAGCAAGATTATATATATACATATATATAAATGTATATATATATATATATATATATATATATATATAAAGCAAGATTATACACACACACACACACACACATATATATATATATATTTACAAATATATATATATTATTTTTTAAATGTAATTATATATATATATATATATATATATATATATATATATATATATATATATATTTCCTCCGAGATCCTGATGAATAGGGACGAAACGTTGATTACTATTTTATTAATTCTCGGTTTTCCCTCTCAAATAACACACACACACACACACACACACACACACACACACACACACACACACACACACACACATATATATATATATATATATATATATTATCGTGGTTTTTGGTTTGGTTTGGTTTGGTTGTTTTGTAGAAGAAAATCTTTGTGTGGGCTATTTGGGGGATTATCTGCATAACATGATTGAGTTTTACAAAGGGGAAGCTAAAAAGTACAATTACATAAATTTGTATCATTTGGATCATACGAAATACTGTTCTCATCTTAATTGCTATTTGCATAACGTTTCGGTCCATGTAACCTTCGACCTTCGTCAAGTATACCTTGTCAAACAGGAATTTTTTCCGTCGAACTCTGGAATAGAGAAAGCTAACTCTCAATACACTACACCATCCACAGCTGGCTCTCAATACCCGTTATCAGAAACAGCTGGCTTTTAATACAAGGCACCAGAGTTAGCTAGCTCTCAATACATGGCACCAGAGAGATCTGATTCTCAATACCCGAAACCAGACACAACTAGCCTTCAATACACGGCAGCAGTCACGGCTGACTCTCAATACACGGAACCAGAGACAGGTGCCGCTCATTAAACGATAATTATACACCAGCTAGCTCTCAATAGACGGCAATAAGCTCAGCTGCCTCTTAATACTAAATACAGAGCAGACTTTGCTTGCTCTCATTACACTGCATCATGGACCGCTGGGTCTTAATATACGGCACCAGAGAAGGTTGGCTTTCAATAAACAGCACCAGGCAAGGCTGGCTCTCAATAAACAGCATCAGGCAAAGCTTGCTTCTAGAGCCGGTGCTTAATACACGGCACCAGACACAGCAGTCACATTAGCTCTCAATACACGCCATCAGAGAAAGCTGACTCTTCTTAATGCACGGCGCCTGAGATAACTGGCCTTAAATACAATACACAGCACAATTTAGAGCTGGCTCTGAATACACGGCACAAAATACAACTGGTCTTTAATACATGGCACCAATGACAATACACGACAACAGTTGGCTCTAAAAACAGCAGACATAAGAGCCAGCTGGCTTCCAGTATATATATATATATATATATATATATATATATATATATATATATATATATATATATATATATATATATCAGAACTCAGTTAGATCTAAATACACGATAATAGAGTCAGCTGACTCTCAAGGCACAACACCAATCACAGCTTGCTTTCAACACACGGCACCATCTAGAGCTGCCTGTCAAACACATTTGGCTCTCAATAGATGTCACCGGAGACAGCTCTCAATACACGGAAACACAAACCAGCTGGCTTTCAATATACAGCACCAGAAGCAGCTTGCTCTCAATACATGGCACCAGATATAGATGGCTCTCAATATTCGATACCAGAGAGGTCTAGCTTTCAATACACGGTACCAGAAACAGCAGCCTCTCAATACACAGCACCAGACAAGCTGGCTTTAAATAGACCACTAGCTCACAATATGGTAACAATACACGCTAATATCGAAATTCATAATAGAAATGGCTTTGGCATAGTCGACAAAGTATTTCGTTGGATTCAGTTACATTTTTTTAGGTTGAAGGTTCAATCCTCCGTGTTGGCGGCATTTAAAATAGAATGGCGAATTACTTATACAGTCCTGGCTGACAGAATGAGAGCATGCTACTCCCGTGGATTAAATAAAGGGTACCAATTGTGGAAATTTCGTGCAGATTTCCTAGTCCGACAGAAAAAAAAAAATTGAGTTCGACAGAAAGATTCCCGAGTTTGACAAGATACACCTGACGAAGGTGGAGATTACCTCGACTGAAACGTTGAGAAAATAATTCTCAAGATGAAAACAATTGTATAAAGAATCCAGATGATACAAATAGCCAATCCTCTTCAAGGTTGCCGTTCGTGAAACTCTCTGGTTTTCCCCAAACCAAGTACTCTTTTGAATCCTATCGAGATCAGTTAATTTTCTCCGAAAACACAAACTACTTGATTTGATCTTTCTATATGTTATAACCTAAAACAGCTTTCTCGTGGAAAAGCTCCAGCTTCTGATGGCATATCCTCAGAGATATATAAGACAGGTGGTCCCACATCGATAAAAAAAGCTACATAACCTATTTATTTACTTATGTGCAAAGGACCTAATTCCCCAGGAATTCAAAGATGAATCCATAGTGCATATATACAAGAGGAAGGGAACCAGACAGAGCTGTGACAACCACAGAGGAATATCTATTCTCAACATAAATGATAAAATTCTTGCAAGGTTCTACTCAATCGTTTAACCAAACATCTGGAAGGTGGTCTCCGGGAGTCAATGTGGTTTTCGTATAGGCCGTGGTACAGTTGACATAGTATTTGCTGCTCATCAAGTCCAGGAAAAAGACCAATACAAGGACCTTTACGCACAATTTGTCAATCTGACTAAGACCTTTCACAATGTAAACCGGGCATATCTATGGAATATCATCACCAAATTTGAATGTCCTGACACATTCATTTCAATCACCAAACAGTTTCATAATGGGATGATGGCTCGTGTTATTGATGATGGAGCGACTTTCCATGACTTTCCAGTCAATAGTGGTGTCAAACACAGCTGCGTACTTGCACCAACGCTCTTCAGCATGATGTTCTCGTCAAACGCATTCAAGGCAAAAAAAACAAAAAAACAAAAAACCCAGAATAAGCATCAACAACCGGACATAATGCAAAATCTTTCAACTTAAAAAGACTTAGCGCTATCACCAGGATTAAGACAACTATCATACGAGACCTTTTGTTTGCTGATGACTGTGCGCTAACATGCAATATATTGTTGATCGTTTTTCTAATGCATGCGACAATTTCGGTCCGACTATTGATTTAAACAATACCAAAGTAATGTACCAGCTTGCTCCCGAGAAAAAGGGTATGTTAAGCTTCAGATCTCAATTCGTGGAATCAACCCAAAAGGAGAAGTTCACTTACTTGGGCAGTATTCTGTCAAAGGCAGTGCACATAGACGATGAAGTCGATTGCACGATAGCCAAGGCTTGTGTTGCTTTTTGACGTCTCAGAACAAATGAGGTGGGGGCGTAGAGGAATTCTGCTGCAGACCAAACTCCAAGTATACCGAGCTGTGATTCTTACAATCTTTACGTATGCTTGCGAGACTTGGACTACCAGGAAACTGAACCATTTCCATATGACCTGCATGCGTAGATTGTTGAAAATCAAGTAGTAAAACAAAATACCAGACCTTCCGTCAGGTTCATTAGGCAAGTCATATATGTCTCATGCCTGATTCGAGGCTCCCAAAACAGCTTCTTTACGGTGAACTATCCAAAGCACAAAGACCTGCAGGAGGACAGCGGAAATGGTCTAAGAATAATCTGGAGGTCTGCATCAGACAGTTCGATTCGTATTCTAACTTCATTGAAAAAAGTAACCGACAGATGTTCCTGTTTCTTAATCTGCATGCAATGAAGAACGCAAGAGAAAACGTGACATTAGAAAAGACAGCGCAGTCAACATCTCTGATACAGAATTATTCCACCGGTGTCCAACATGCAGGAAATACTTCAGAGCTGGAATCGGTGTAACAAGCAATCTTCGAACCCAGAGAACAATTGCATGATCATAATCATTTTCGTATGCGATGGATTAACATCACGTGTGAAATGTTTGCCATTACAAAGTACGTTTATAATGCGTACTTGACGTTATTCTCACGTTGCCTATGCATTGTTCCAACATTCCGAAATACAATCGGTAAGATACACCGCGTGGCTCTTTACAAACATACTTTTGTTACTCCAACTTTACAACATGGCAAGGACGAAGAAAAGGAAAAAAAGAAAGAAAACAACACACTGAAGATGGAGTATACCTCTGAAATATATTTGTTATAAATTTCAAACAAGTAAAATATTTGTTTATTTTCCTAATATTACGTTGTGATTTGGCTTTCAAGCGCACTTGATGCGTATTTTATTCAAATTTATCATTCGTTTTGAAATATAATGTAAAACGACATTAGATGAAAATACTGACGTAAAGAGAAGCTTTTCAGACCACGTACCCATGAAGTGTGATATCTGAATTTTCACAAATAGTTTTGACTCCCCCCCTTTTTTTTACCTCTTTTTATTGTTTAATAGGGGTTGCCGCTTATTAAAACCCAAAGGCCACTCGAGGATAAATGTTAAATGTGTGTCGGATAGACTGTAAGACAACACCGTGATGATCGGTAGTGATTGAACTTGGATATGGTTTCATTATTTTAAAAGGGCGACTTAATAAGTATTTGTTTACATTAGACTTGAAATCGACCATGTTATAGTCAGCTTGGATACAGACCCGCTGTATGATGTTCCACAGACGGACAGTTCTACAATAGAGACTTTACAGCTATTAATGATTATTCTCAATATTTGAACATAGCAACTATGTTTTAAAGTTCATATTTATCGTTTAATTAGTTTAGGAGTAAATCCTGTATGTACAAGCATACGAACATAGAAGCATAACCTACACTTATTTAGATATAGATGTGCGTGAAAACGACATGTTCATATCTGCTTGTATCTAGAATTACAATGTCTGACACGATGTTTTAACAGATAATTTATGTATATATTTGGCAGATCTTCATACAAAGGGGAGCGCCATTCCGCCTCTCCAATCCACATACCCGTTGACAAAAGGAGGGGGAGACGAATGATCGGAGAAGGAAGGATATCCATCAGTTTAAGACTCAGGATAAAAAAATAAAGAAATAAACAAATAAAAAAATATCCACGAAAATAAGATGAACCGGGAGGAGCGTGCAGGGAACAGATAACACCCTTAGCATCACCTCTCAGCAAATTTCGGTTGAAAGAGGTGTCAAGTTTTGCGTGTCTTTTTTTTTTGCCTTTTAGTTCGCCTTCTGTAACATTTTTCCGTCTCCGATTACACATCGAATTTATTTTATGCTAAGTGTCTTCGTCTTTGGAGCGAAACAAATATTGGTTGTCTTTTTTCTACTGAACCCCTTCCTATATATATATATATATATATATATATATATATATATATATATATATATATATATATATATATATATATATATATATATATATATGTGTGTGTGTGTGTGTGTGTGTGTGTATGTGTGTGTATGTGTGTGTGTGTGTGTCTTCTTTGCTGATTTGTTTCTGTCCTCTGATGAGAAGAAAAAAAAAAAGAATACCATTCTTTGAAACTCCGCGGAATAAGGACTTTGTAAATTGTTTTTTGGAGTATTCAGTCGAACAATAAATTTTGATTGTAAAGTCCAACTTACAGTTTTAATTTTCTTTCTCTTTATATAAACGAGGGGCGTGCAATAAGTAATGCCTCTGACCAACTTACAGTTATCTGATCTAGCTGAAATTTTGCATGTGCAATGATTTATATCTCTACGGGTTATGTGGCAAATTACAGCTCTGAACTAATTGTAGTTTCTGTTTTATAGATGTTTGAACTGAATCAGGTGTGAAATGGAGCCTGTTGAATGTCGAGCAGTGATTCGGTTTTTGTATTTGAAAGGACGCACACTACAGGAGACTTTTGATGAAATGAAAGAAATTTATAGTGATAATGACCTATCATATGACCTTGTAAAACGCTGGCATCGTGAATTCAAACATGGCCAGAAATCTAAAAAAGCTAATGGGTATTAATTAAAACGAATGTTTAAAAGAATATGTAAATTAGCTAGATCTTTTGGAGATGAATGCGATTCTACGAGCTATATATAACAAAGTTGTATTTTCTTTTTAAATAAATAGAAAAAAGGGCTTTAATATAAATATTAACGCACAAAAACAAAAAACAAAAATAACAAATTTATAGGAGAGAAACAGACAGACAGACACACACACACACACACACATATATATATATATATATATATATATATATATATATATAGTGTTTTTACATCCACTTTTACAATTAACACATTTGGCTAGTTTTTTTACATCTATGACTCAAATATATATATATATATATATATATATATATATATATATATATATATATATATATATATATATATATATGCCTAATCAATTATATTTCACCTTAGGGAGACCCGATGTTGTCTGGGATTAAATAATGAACAAATGTTCCACAATTTTACTGTCATCGAAATTTTTAACCAAGTCGATTGAGTGCCTGTTCTAGTTAAGACCCCCCCCCCGTAGTGTATCGGGAGGAAGATTCACATGCTTCCCTGCAGTGACTGAGTCCACAATACATTGAAGTCTACATTGCACTGTAGAGAATCTACTGTTGATTTTATAAGATTATATCTAAGTAACAGCTTCACTTTAAATTTAAAATGCAAAAACCAAGTATAATGGTTCAATTGTGCTCTAAATAGAAACATTTATTTCAAACGCGCCTCATTGTAATAAATCTTCCTATTCCGGTAGCTTCTTTCCTAGAACCGCATGCCTGCGGAACTCCCATTCCTGCTGACTGTTTCCCCATACTTGTAATATTTTAAGACTAAGATCGATAATCATCTTTCGGTCTTATTAGCTTCCTACATTACGTGGCTTTACGCCTTGTCTGGAGCGATTTCCATATAAAACGGATACAGAGAATGAAAATTGAAAGAGAAAGATCTAGACACAATCTAGACAAAAAAGAAAATACACAGATAAGACGCAAATAAGAACTACTGCTACAATACTACTACTACTACTACTTCTACAATACTACTACTACTACTACTACTACTACTACTACTACTACTAATATGCTTCTAATACTAATATTACTTCTAATAATAATCTCTGATTAATGGAGATATGGCATTTGTTTTTCAGAAGTCGAAACTATGCTATTACATCTATATCTGCACTATTACAATATTTTACTAGTCAATGCAGTTAACTCTATAGTGGGCCAGATTGCTGAAACAATCTTTCACCTTGGGTCTGCATCACTAAGTGAAAGATTCTTATGTAATGTTTAGATAACCTGCCCCACTAATATGTCAAACCAATATACTGTCTTTCTGCGATCAGTTTAGTGGAGGAGGTAGTATAGTATCTGCTGTTTTTAATGATACGATAATCCCAGGGATTACCTTCTCCTTTTAATCAACCTAATTAGTCGCAATCCCCAATTACTTAACCCAATCACTAATCGCTCTCAAATATTCTGGTTATGCCACATCAGGTTTCAATAGTAGCGATACGCTTTTAATTCTTCATCGCGTGTGTGTGTGTGAGAGAGAGAGTGAGAGAGGGAGAGAGTGAGGGAGAGTGAGAGAGAGAGGGAGAGAGAGATAAGGGAGAGAGAGAGAGAGAGAGACAATTTGGATTTTGGAGTTTTACAAATTTTCTAACGCACTTTATCCTAACTCAAACAATCAGTCCCAAGCTGAATAGGTGACTAAATGGGTTCCGTGACCATGCGGAGACGTCAAATCTCAGTGAAGACCAATGCCAACTGCTAGAGAGTAATTATTGACAAGCGGCTGTTGCGATAACGCAAAGTCATTTACAAAGATTATCGAAAAAAGGAAAACTTGTTATCACGCAGACTCCAGGGAATAACTGCTGCTGATGACTTTTGTAAGAACTTCTAGTGATACTACTACTACTACTACTACTACTACTACTACTACTACTAATAATAATGATAATAATAATAATAACACCACCACCACCACCACCAACAACAACAACAACTTAGCAGCCACCATCTCGTAACATCGAAAAATTAAGGAGGATTTAAAGACCGAGGAGTGAGAGCATTAACCAGGCCTTCGCTTGATAGGTGCGAAGGAGACTGGGACCTTGGAGAGGCATCTTATTCATATTCCAATGAAGACCAATGGCCATTACCAGTGAGAAGTCAATGGCAAACGACTGTTGCGATAATGCAAATTTTTTTGCAAAGGTTGTTGAAAGAATTGAAGAGTACAGGTGATCTGGGGAGACTTGTTGTCACCAAAGAACACCATGGTTGTTGACAGTGAGAAATCCCTGATGATTTCCTGTGCGAGAACCCCTAGCGAGTGAAATAACAACAATAACAACAACAATAGCTGCGCAAGATAATGCAATTAGAATCAACTACATCAAAGCTATGATCGACAAGACACAAAAAATCAGCAAATACAGACTCTGCGGACAAAGAGACGAAACAACAAACCACATAATAAGTGAATGCAGCAAACTAGCCCCAAAAGAATATAAAAATAGACACGATCAAGTGGGATGCACTGGCAATGATACAAACAAATGAATTTTGAACATACAAACAAACGGTACAAACACAAACTGGCAGCAGTAATCGAAAATAAAAATCACAAGATCCTATGGGACGTGGATATACATAGATGAAGATATGCATACAGACGCGAACCACAAGCGTAGACCAGACAAACTGCTGCAGAGACAACACATGCAGCGCTACATGGATCCAAGAACATTGAAGCTGCATACCTATTAGTTCTTTAACACCACCACCATACCCATTACTAGATTACTGCCCCCGTCCCAAAAAGAGTGAGACCGAATAGCCAAGTATTCAAGGAGGAAGGAAAGACCGAGGAGTGAACACTGACCAGACCTCCACTGTAGAAGTGCGAAAAGAACTGGGGCCTTGGGGAGGCTTATTGCCACTCAAATTCCAATAAAGACCAACGGCCGCTGCCAACGAGAAATCAATGGCAAGCAGCTGTTGCGATAATGCAAATTTATTTGCAAATGTTATCGAAAGAGGTGGAGAGTACTGGAAAATCTGGGGAAACTTGTTGTCACTCAGCTTCCAGGGAACACCACAGGCTGTTTTCAATGAGATCTTTGATGACATGTGTGAAAGCTCCTTCTGAGCCAATAATAATAATAATAATAATAATAATAATAATAATAATAATAATAAGCCGCAAGAAATCTTAATAAGTGAGTCTCCAGACCAAATTTTCATGAAGGATAAGGAGGATGGAACAACGGAAAAGAAAGAAAAAACAATAACCAGACCTCGATTGGATAAGTGCAAAGAGAACTGGGACTTTAGGGACACTTAACAGCACCCACATTTCAGTGAAGACCAATTGTTATTGCCAGCGAAAAAATCAATGGCGAACGGCTGTTGCGATAATGCAAAGTCATTTGTAAAGGCTATCGAAAGAGGTGGAGAGTACTAGAAATATGGGGAGACTTGTTGTCACTCAGACTGCAGGGAAAACCACAAGTTGATAGCCTGTCCTTTTGATACCAGAGTGCAAAAAAAAAAGACCATAAAAGAATATGCACATCTGAAATGTGAATTAGACTATGAAAATGTAAAAAGTCAAGGCGTTTTCCATTGGAACGCTTGAAACCAGAACAAAATCCACCATAAATATCTTATCAGATTGACGAGACAATTTCTTTTCCAGGTTTGTTAGGAACGGTGAAATTGTAAAAGTACAGCTTCAAAGTCGAAAGTTAAAATGAATTGACTTGAAGTTCAAGAAATAAAAACAAAGCAAAAAAACAAAAAAATAAAAAAAAAATAAAAACATCCAAAAGTTAAGACTATCGTACTATGAAATAATAATAATAATAATAATAATAATAATAATAATAATAATAATGATAATAATAATAATAAGTAGCGGGACCTGTGGAATTTCCACAGGGGACTCGTTCATATGTAATATATTGATGCTGGCATTCTGTAGATGTTCAGTGTAAATGGAGTTGCTCTGATATTATTGTAGCTTTTTTTATAAAACTGCGAAAGTATTTATCCAAGTTAGCACGAACGCCCGGTAAAGCCTGGTCGTAAAGTACGCTTAAATATGATATTTTAATTCTTGCAGATTTCATATATATTATTATAGAATGAATGTTCTGTCAGTTTTTATATGTTATAAAGTTGCGATTTTAAAAATAAAAAATATATCCTCATTCATGACCTGGGTGCATTAGCTTGAATCGAAACCGATATATACACACACACACACACACACACACACACACACACACACACATATATATATATATATATATATATATATAACTTGAGTTCCTTCAGCCATAATCGAAACCGAAACCATGAAGAATTCTTGGTAAAATTATTTATGACAAGAAATGGCTAACTCACTCAAACAAGACCAATGATGTTATGATTTATCCATTGCTTATGACCTCACTCAGATTGTTCACGAACCCACCAATGTGCCCGATACTGACGGCCAGTATGCAAGTCTCCTAGACCTTTTTCTCACAACTTGCCCTGAACTGTGTTCAGCTTCTGTTCTGTCTCCACTTGAATATTCCGACCACTCTGTGGTATCAGTTAAGATAAAAATGAAATGTAATAAATCCTCAGATGTACCTCTCTCATCCATCATACAGTATATCGATATTATATGGCTGACTGGGATAGCTTCCGTTCATTTATATCAGATCTACCTCTGCGTTCCTTGTTTAAAAAGGATGTGTCCTCTATAGTATCAGACCTGATGGAATGGTCAATTGTAGGTATAGACATGCCCTCGAAAAAATTCCAGCAAAAACCTAACAGCCAGCCGTGGTTCTCGCCAGAATGTGCTGCTGCCATTGCGCACAGAAATCACCTTTTCCATTGCTTCCAACGTAATAGATATACTGAGACTAAAGCTGCTTTCAGGACTGCCCGTAACCACTGTAAAAAAGTTAAAAAGAACGCAAAAGAGTTATATGCTCAGTTCGTTAAGTCCAAAGTAGCTGAGCAGCGGCTTGGTTCTACCAGTTTTGGCAAATAGTCATCAGAATCGTAAACAGAAGCGTGTGCTCTATCCTAACTATCATCAATGGACGTGAAGTAATCTCGTCAGCACCAGACGAAGCCTAACTCTTTGTCAAGAACTTTGCAGCTAATTTTACTCTTTGCGACCAAGGCCGCGAACCTTCAATACTTCCTCCTGTATCAGAAAACACGCTATGTGATATACAATTATCTGTACGTGATGTTGCGAAGCTAATTAAAAACCTTGATTCCAGTAAAGCAACAATGGTATACCAATTATAGTACTCAAAAGACTTCAATCAGAACTAGCGTCCATCCTTACAAAAGTGTTGTAACGTTGTCTTAAGGAGAATTGCTTCTCATCACCCTAGAAAATCTCATCAGTATGCCCTGTATTTAAGAATTAAGGTGATCGCTCATCTCCCTCTCAGTACAGGCCAATAAGTCTCCTGTGCGTCTTGAGTAAGTTGCTGGAATCTGTGTTAAATAGAGAAGTAATCAACCATCTCAGCAAAAATAACCTTCTTAGTGACACGTAATATGGTTTTCGTTCTGCTAGATCTACAGCAGGTATGCTAACAGTCATATCTCATATGATTAGCGAATCTCTCGACGGAGGCTTCCCTTCTAAAGCAATTGCTCTTGTCATATCAAAGGCCTTTGATAGAGTATGGCATAAAGGTTTACTTCACATGATCTCCAGCTATGGTATAGCTGGAAATATCTTCTTAATTATTAAATCATTTCTCTCAAATAGGTTCATAAGAGTAGTGGCTGATGGGCAGAAATCAGAAGCTCTCAGTATTAATGCTGGAGTCCCTTAGGGATCCATCCTGTGCCCAACTCTTTTCCTGATCTACATTAATGATCTTCCAAATCACATCCTTACATCTTTTGTAGACATTTATGCTGATGACACTACTATCTATGGTAGCACATCTAAGACCGTAAACGACCAAGTTCTCTCTGATTCTCTCTCCTCTGATCTTTAGCATGTGGTACAATGGGGAAAGGAGTGGCTGGTTACTTTTAATGCATCTAAAACCAAGCTTTTATCTTTACATCATCAACGCTCTGATCCCCATCTGGGATCAATGGAAATGAATGGCTCTCGTCTTGGGGATACCTCATATTTTGACAAGCTTCTAGGCTTAACCTTTACTCCTGATCTTAAGTGGAACACATATGTTAAATCTGTTGCCAAAGTCGCTGGAAAAATGGTGGGATCCTTCTATCGATCCAGTAGATATCTCACTGATGATGCAATTCTCTATCTATATAAGAGCCAGGTACGTCCAAGGATGGAGTACTGTTGCCACATATGGGCAGGAGCTGCTAGAAAAGACCTGTCCTGCCTTGATAGGGTTCAAAATAGACTTCGTGGCCTGGTGAGAGATGTCTTTTTCTCTTCGCTGCAACCTCTATCTCACAGAAGAGATGTTGCGAGTTTGTCTCTGCTTTATCGTTATTTTCATGGCAAGTACTCGGCTGAGCCCCAATCTATGGTCTCCCCTCGCCAAACTTTCACAAGAAATACCTGTCTAGCAGAAAACACTATCAATAATTTCCCCTACTCTTTATCTGTACCTAAACCTAAACGTAGATTCCATGAACAAAGCTTTTTTATTAGAACTGCACGCCTATGGAATTGTATTCCGTTTTCCTGCTTTCGAGCTGATTACAATATGGTTGTCTTCAAGTCTAACGTAAACAAGTTTTTGATGAGCCGTTCCATATAAGTTAACAAATTTAGAAAATTTCCATTACTAACGATTACTATATTGTCCAATTTCTACTGTACACTCTTTACCCGTTATCCTCGAGTGACCTCAAGGCCTTGATAAGGGGTGATGCCTATGTAAAAAAGAATAGAATAACATAACAATTAAACGACTCGGATGTAAGCATGACACACAAAAGAACGCACATGCTATCGTATTAATATATAGATAATAATAATAATAATAATAATAATAATAATAATAATAATAATAATAATAATAATAATAATAATTGGAAGAAGAAGAAAAAGAAGAAGAAAAAGAAGAAGAAAAAGAAAATATGATGACGACTAAAAAGACGACATAAGAAAAACAAGATAAAAATACAAAAAAAAAAACAAGAAAGAAGGAAAGAATCGAATATATAAAAAATATATTAAAAAAAAAAGCAACCACAAAAAAAACAATAAAAGAAAAAAGTCTGATTATTTGCCCCCAATACTGTTCTGCTCCGCTAGGTCGCACTTCAGTCAACGGGGTACAAACTCATAATATTCAACACTAATGGTGGCTACGGATAGTCGAGGCCAGCCGTGAACGCATTAGTGACGTGCTTTCCCAGTTCATTCGCTAATCATTTCATAGTGTGAGCCGTTTAATTGAGATGTTCTTGGCTGTACACACTTGTCGTATAATTCTCACTCATCCCAGCATCTGGTAGACGTTTCTACAACGAACAAGTTATTAAAAGAAAACAAGATTATAATACCGTTCACATCATGCTTATCACTCTAGAGAACTGAAGAAATAGCTATCAAAGGATATCTATGATAGAGCGTATATACATACATATATATATATATATGTATGTATATATATATATATATATATATATATATATATATATATATATATATATATATATATATATATATATAAAGAGCTCGGTTTTTTCCTTTTTTTTTCTATAGCGTCGAATGGTTCAAAGTCGCCTGACGAAGCCTCATTGACTGAAACTGATGGCTGGTTGTAGCGACCAAATATAACTGTTTACTTTCGAATAAATAAATAAATAAATAAATAATAATAATAGTAGTAATAATAATAATAATAATAATAATAATAATAATAATAATAATAATAATAATAATAATACTTAACGTGCTTTATACTTTGAGGCATCTAATGCTTTATGAGTTCCAGAAAGGAAACTCAGCAGCCGATGCGGCTAGAAATATTCACTCAGTTTATGGAAAGGAGTGTGTGAATAAAAGAACTTGAAGAAGATGGTTTGCGAAATTCAGAAGTGGAGATTTCACTCTTGAAGATGAAGATCGAACTGGGCGTCCAGTTGAGTTTGATGAGTTTCTTGAAGCAGCTCTAGAAGAAACTCCTGCTTTATCAGTTGAGTATAAAACTGAGTTCAAACCATACAACTCTTCATCGTCATCTTTAAAATGAGTATAAAACTGAGTTCAAACCATACAACTCTTCATCGTCATCTTTAAAATGAGTATAAAACTGAGTTCAAACCATACAACTCTTCATCGTCATCTTTAATATCTTGGAACAGTTCCTAAACTTGGAAAATGGGTGCCTCATGATTTTTCTGAAAACAAATCTCCAATCCCGAGTCGACATCTGCTTTTCTCTCCATTCTCGCCAACTTTTTTCGCCTTTTTTGGATGGACTTGTGACTGGTGACGAAAAATGGATCTTTTATCGAAATGTTAAGCGTCGTAAATAATAGTTTGGTAAAGGGAAAAGAATTTAACCGAGAATAGAACTTCATGGAAATAAGGCTCTGCTTTCAATATGGTAGGATTGGCCAGGAATAATCCACTTTGAATTGTTACCACCTAATGAAACAATTAATGCTCAAATCAACTGTCAGGAATTAGAACGTTTGAACCAAGCCTTGAGGGCTAAAAACCTGTTCATCAGGACAATGCACGACCTCACACGGCAAGAATTACCTCACAAAAGATCGAAGAACTTGGTTGGGATAAAATTCCTCATCCACCTTATTCTCCTGACCTTCATCCTTCAGACCAGGATTTGTTTCGTAGCTTACAAAACCATTTGGAAGGAAAAGCTTTTGTAACGCAGAAAGATGTTGAAACTGACATTTGTGAGTTTTTCGAATCAAAGCTAAAAGGATTTTACACTGATGGAATTAATAAGCTTGTAAATAGATGGAAGGAAGTCATAGAAAATCAGGGAAAGTATATTGATGATTAAAATAAAATGTAACATTTGGTCACTTCTTTTCTTTATTCATAAAATCGGACAGAATTTATGGGATGACCTGATTTGGGTGTTGTGTGTGTGTGTGTGTGTGTGTGTGTGTGTGTGTGTGTGTGTGTGTGTGTGTGTGTGTGTGTGTGTGTAACAAAAATTATATGAACATCAGATGCTTATATAATTTAATCATAAAACATATATTTATGTATTAAACCTTTTCGAAATAATATATTGATTTTTAAATCCAATGCATTTTAATTTATTTAATATACAAGCACCCATGTTTGCCCAGCTGGACAAACTTGAGTCCTTGTACCGGAAAAATATCCAGTAAATAAAACGTTGTTTAGAAAATCGTTATTTTTTTATTTTTATTTTTATTTTTTTTTTTGCATTTCCATACACCAAACATGGATATAAATATCACTAAAGCATCCGCTGGGTAATAAGCTTCATTTCGGTACCTAACTTGCCTGAGTGGATTGCCTGTAGGCTGAGACAAACCGCGTTACACACACAGGCAGTACGAAAATTTATAATAGGATATATATATATATATATATATATATATATATATATATATATATATATATATAAAGCTGAATGTGTGTGTGTGTGTGTGTGTGTGTCTGGTCACGAATAGGCTCGCATATGGTTGACTATTTTAAAAAACTGATTACATATAATGATAAAAGATGTATCGAGACACAGGAATGGATATGTTTGATCCTGCAGAACGGTGGTTCATTAAAATTGTGGGGTCTGCGTACGCGCCTGGTCCACAAAGTATCGAAATAAAAAATTTAAAAATTAAAAAAAAAAAACTTGGACAAGTGTTTTTGATATAGATGTACATGAAAATACTTTTATAAGTATATTTTAACTTACATATGGATGATATAATAAAATTTTGGGTCTGCGTTCGCGTCTGACCTACATAGAATGGAAATAGGCACAAACTTTAAAGACTTTTCATATCAATCTGCGTAAGTATACTTTGATAATTATGTTTCAGTTTGAAGAAATATGATATAATAAAATTATGGGGCGTTCGTTTGCACCTGACCTTCATAGAATGGAAATATGTCACAAAGTTTAACAAGGTTTTTTTTTAATATAGATCCACAGAATATTGTGATAAGTGTTTCAGTGTGAACAGGTATGGTATAATAAATTATGGGATTTATCTATTTTATTTTTACTTTCATCATATTTTGCTTTGGTTTTGATACCCCCAAATTAACTCTAAATTTATAACCCTTCCTTTTCATAACCTATCATACTTTCATAAATCAGAGTCCATTTTCTGTAGGCTATTTTTGAACCCAGACAACGACGGGTACTTTTGCTAGTATATATATATATATATATATATATATATATATATATATATATATATATATATATATATATATATTATCATTATTATTTGAGGGTAAACAGTTACATATGATCGCTACAAATGGTCATTTGTTTCAGTCAATGAGACTTCCTCAGGCGATCTGGAACCTCGACGCCAAAAAGAAAAATGGAAAAAATTAGAAAGAAATTGAAAAAGGAAAACATGGAGCTCTTCAAAAAATATAAATAGATAGATCATAAAAAGTTGCGAGCTCTCTAAAAAAGAGTTTAAAAAAGGATAAAAAATGGAAAGATCACATTACAATCTATTGGAAGATGTATATATAATATTTTGCTCTTTTTATTGAGCACTATCTAACAACCTCGTTGTCTTCATTAGTCCCGACCTTTGAACAACTCAAACCTCTCTCTCTCTCTCTCTCTCTCTCTCTCTCTCTGTATATATATATATATATATATACACACATCAATAATGGGACGTCTATATCCTGTGTATATATATGGGTACGTGAAGAAGTATATTTGGTAGTGCGCGAGTGTATATACGTGTATGTTCACATATGCGAGTATGTTCGTGGAATGCTTGAGTGTCCAATTCAAATTTTTATGAAAGACTTAGTTTTGAATGGAGGCCACACAAGTTGCTGGCCATTCCAAGTCGAAAATGCTGGAAGGGTCATATTCAAATAGGTCTTTATCTTAATGGCTATACCCGTGCCCCTCCTGTTGTTAACTCTGCCCGGACACGCATGTTTTCTATCATTCACACAGAGAAAGATCGAAGGATCGGTCGAAAATATGTGCTTTTGAAGGAAACATTCTTATTTTTTTTTCAAAAGACGTTCTGTACTCCTATACGTCAACACACAGGAAATAAATACAGAAAAGATATAAACATTTATATATTTTTCGTATTGATTTTTTATTCATACATATTTAAATATATATATATATATATATATATATATATATATATATATATATATATATATATATATATATATAATATATATTTTAATTTTTTCCATTATTCGCGTCTCAAAGAGTAGCTTTTAGATTATCTATACCGATAATAAAAAGCCGCACACGCGTAAAAAATGTTTTTCCTGGAAAAAAAAAATCTGCCAAACACAAAACCAAATTAAGGTAAAGGAACACATGAAAAATATGGTAAAAGAGTTTTCTGAAAAAAAAAAACAAAAAACAAAAAAAAAAAAACGCCGATGACACTTAAGTGGAGGTCGGTAAAGAAGATGGAGGAAGGGGCGATGTAGTGAATCTGTTCCGCGGAAAGTTGGTAAAAGTTGCTGGGAGTGGAGACGAGGTGGGGGATGGCAAATACAGTGATAGCTTAATAAGCCGTTGGCCTAATGCATGCGGACACAAAGGAAAACACGTAATCAATCGCAAACACACAGGCACGCCCTTACACATACGGAAACACACACACACACACACACTATACCAAAACTGATATATATATATATATATATATATATACATATATATATATATATATATGTGTGTGTGTGCGTATGTGTGCGTGTATGTGTGCGCGTGTATGCATATGTATATATGTGTATGTATAGATTTATACTTACATATATATATATAGAGAGAGAGATAGATAGATAGATAGAGAGAGAGACACAGAGACAGAGACAGAGACAAAGACAGACAGCGAGAGAGATATGTGTGTGTTTGTATGTATAGATTTATATATGTGTTTATATATATACATATATAGATGTATATATATATATATATATATATATATATATATATATATATATAGTTGGTAAAACTGGTAATTAGTAATCTGAAGAGAGTGCTCAATACTATTGCAGAGAAAATATGTGTTTTATTTTTTATTACCGTTTTATCTGTTTGGTTACATATGTTTCAGATGTTGGACTATGTTTACGATCCAACAGCTTCGTCATATATATATATATATATATATATATATATATATATATATATATATAGAAATATTGTGTAAAAAAGTGAATTATGAATCAGTTTCAAAAGGAAAAACAAACAAAATCAATTTGAGTGTACGATCGTTTCAGAAACGATGTTCATTTTGATTAAAATTGTCAATAATTATTGACAATAATTTACAAAGGTTATACCTTTGAACATTATTTTCTCATCAGCAAAAATGGGGGGGGGTGTTAAGACACCAAAACAAAACTAGCATTTTTGTCGTAAGTCAGGCGAATGTTGCTTATTATTAAGTTCCGTAAGAAAATTTGTATTAAGTTAACTCAGTATATCTTTGGGCATGCTGCTGTATCTTGTCTCCGAATATATATATATATATATATATATATATATATATATATATATATATATATATATATATATATATATATATATATGAAACACGCGTGTACGTAGATTTCTGTTTTAAAAAATAATAAATAAATAAAATACGTCCAAATAAAAAGAGGGCGACTTTCTAAGAAAACACCGGATCTCCAAGCAGGAGACGATAACCTTTATATCGTTTAAAAAATCAACAACAAAACTACGTAAATAGATAAACGATAAAACTGAGCAGTAAATTGTCTATGGCATCTTAGCATGATGGATTACGACGCTGGACTGAAATACATAATGTTCGGGGTCCGAGTCCTAACAATAGTCAAGCTACGCTGAAGAGCGGTAGGGCCACGAAACACGCGTGTACGTAGATTACTGTTTTTTTTTTTTTAAATAATAAATAAATAAATAAATAAATAAGTACGTCCAACTAAAAAGAGGGCGACTTTCTAAGAAAACACCGGATCTCCAAGGTGGAGACGATAACCTTAACATCGTTTAAAAAATCAACAACAAAACTACGTATATATATATATATATATATATATATATATATATATATATATATTCAAGCAAATAATATTAAATACAACGGAGACACTTTTTTTAAATGATTTTTAAAAATATTTTCCGCTTTTCCGTATAATCTTTTGCGTACTAAAATAAAAGATATTAATAAAAGTTCAATACTTGTTGCTGTCACGGGCGCTTTCGATCCGTTCACGAATCATCGTCAGGTGTTGAAGTAAAAGTCTGAAGCAGTGGAAATGAGAATTAAAATTGAAAACTTAAAATATACAGTAAACGGGGATGAGTTAAAATATATAGAGTCGATGAAAAGTCGATTAAAAATATAGGTCGATTAAAAATTCGAGTATTAAAATCAGCAAGTTCGTGGACACTGTAAGCAAAGTCCGTCGAATGCGAACTACTCAAGACATGTTAGAACGTTACTGCTTTTCTCGAATGCGAAATCATTTATAGTGGGTTGAAAGGTGCTAATATATGAGGCTTCACGAATTTTAAAGATTTTAATATTATTTTCATGTTGTATAATTGTTATGTTGTCAACGAGGACCGTTCTAGAATTCGAGTGGGGGCAGTTATGTTTTTTTTTTTGTATTAAATGTTTATATATAGCACTAGTATTATTTAGATGCATAGTTATTCGCCGGGACAACGTTGTCGTTGTACGCCCAATGTGTGTATTATTTTTTGGAGTTACACTCTCCAATAAAGGATTTGAATTTATGCATTCGAGAAAAGCAGTAATGTTGTAAAATGCCTTGCGTAGTTCCTATTGGACGGACCTTGTTAACAGTGTCCACGAACCTGCTGGTTTTAGTGCTCGATATATATTTTAACTTATCGCCGTTTACTGTATATATTAGTTTTCTCTTTTAATTCTCATTTTCGCTCCTTCAGACTTTTACTTCAACACCTGATGATGGTTCGTGGAGGAATCGAAAGCGCTCGTGACAGCAACGACTATGGAACTTTTATTAGTATTTTTGATTTTGATACAAAAAAGATTATACGCAAAATCGAAAAATTAAAAAAAAAAGAATCATGAAGAAAAGTGTCTCCGTTGTATTTGCTTGAATGAAAAAATGCTGCCTAAATATACCGATTTCAATTATATATATATATGTATATTTACTCACACATACACACACATGCATACATAAATATATATACATATATATATATATATATATATATATATATATATATATATATATAAAGTAAGTTATAAAATATATATGGCGATTAAGCTACACTGAATATTCCGCGTATAAGCCTGAAGAGTCCTAGAGTGGATGAAACGCGAAATATTCAGTGTAGCTTAATCGCCATATATATATTATAACTTACTAACTAGCTCTACCTACGTATTGAGCACTTTTGAAGTAAATACTTAAAGTTTACGCATAA
>NC_136517.1:33935862-33950862 GCF_053919585.1 Euprymna scolopes | reverse complement strand
GGGGCATTATGAAGGGAGATGAGTAGCAAGATGGTTGTTCACATTACACTTGAACTTCTGCATATCAGTACAGTTGAGGGAGTTCCAAAGTCTTATAGTTCTGGGGAAGAAGCCATTGGAGTAAAAGGCTTTCTTACACCTAGGGATCTCTACTGTAAAGGGGTGGGTCTTAGTTGCTTGTCGGGTTTGTCGGGGGTAGTAACGTCGAGGAGGTACACGTGCTTATAGTTCGTCAGAGCATTAACCATTAAAATACTTGTAGAACAGGCAGAGGGATGCAACATTTCGTCGGTGGGACAGATGCTGAAGCCTATATGACAGTTCAAGACCTATCAGGTTGGCGACTCTCTTTTGAACCCTGTCCAGGAATGAGAGACATACAGCAGATGCACCAGGCCAAATGTTACAAAAGTACTCCACACATGGGCGAATGGTGGCCTTATAGAGGTACACGATACTTTGAAGGGTAAGTAGTTTTCTAGCACGGTAGAGAGAGCCCACCTTCTTTGCAGCAGCCTTGGCAATGCTCTAAATGTATCTATTCCAGTTCATGTTCTTGTGTGGAAGTGTGGAGTACATTGATACTTTGTTACAAAAGTGCATCTGTGTTCGTGTGTGGGATATGGTTGTGTGTGTTTTCTTGAATTGGCTTGTGAAATGTAAGTCTATCTTATTGTTTGAATAAGTACTGTTTAGTGTTTGTTTTTATTGTAGGGGAATTGTTATTTAATTTTGGTTTATAGATTTTCATTTCTTTCTATTGTGACTTTCGTTTTATTCGTTTGGGATATCCATAATACTTATAATTTAATAATTATAAGTAAATAACTACTTATATGACTAATTCTAACATTCCGGATACTGTCATTTTCTTGTAAGGTTTAAGTTAGAATTTTCTTAACTGTTCTCGGTCCGCGCTCTTATATCTACACACGAGCATAAACCAATAACAATTCAGGACATTCTAATGCTTTTATTCGTATTATACAGTATTGGTTAAAAGCGTTTGTTGATAAAAAAACATTTGTTGATAAAGGGCGATATTTATTAATAACGATTAGGTATTTCTTGGTGCTCCTATTTATTTGTTTCACGGGACCAGGAATACAAGATCGGTTTTTAATGTAGGGAAGATCCAGTTCCCCAAAAGGGGCACTCTGAATGGGCAGAAATTTTTTTTTCTCAGTTTGGAAAGATTTCTCCTCCACTGACCGAGGATAGAAAAGGTGAAGTGTAAAATCAGAACAGATAATACACTATGATCCTACGTATTTCTTAGTGTTGTTGATCTCATAATAAAGTAAGGCTGATATTGTTCAGTGTATTACATTAGAAATGAGGGCATTTTTTGCCTGTGTGTGCATGTACGTGTGTGTGTACGTATGTGCGTGTGTTAATGTGTAAGTTCCGATTTATGTGTGGAGGTGTTTATATACATACGTATGTATGTGTGAGTGTGCTGTGCATTTTGTTTGTTTGCGTATTGATATTAAGCTCTGTTCAATTCGGGAGTGAATTTTGTTATGATTTTTTTTTCTTGTGTGAGTAGAAGTAATTATCGGTTTGGAAAATTGGCATTATTTTGAAGATGTCCACTGCATGTATACACCTGTGAAACATAAAATTGTCTGCTTTCTGCGATTTTTATGTTACTCTTATAATAATAATAATAATAATAATAATAATAATAATAATAATAATAATTATAATAATAATAATAATAATAATAGGACGACTAGGAACGGTCCGAAAAACCTGCAAAAATTAACTAGGCTAAATTGGAATGAAAGTAAAAACAGGCTATAAAACAAACGACCTTCTCTATTGTTGTTTTCATGGCAAGTGCTCGTCTGAGCGCCAATCGATGCCCCTCCCCTTGCCAAACTTTCACAAAACACTCGACTAGTTACAACCATTATTAACAATTTTCCTCTACTCTCTATCTACCTATTTCTAAATGCAGATTCCATGAACAAACCATCTTTCCTAGAACTGCCCACAAGTGGAACACTTCCATTATCATATTCCCAGACGATTACATAATGGTTGCCTTCAAGTCTAATATAAACAAGTTCTTGTTGAGCCGTTCCCTTAAATAATCCAGATTCTACCAGTTTACAACAGTAACGATTACCAAACTACTACCTTACATTCATTAACTCTAATCCTCGAGTGATCGTCGAGCCTTGATAAATGGTTACTTCCAAGTAAATATAATAATGATGAACAATATTTTACATTTTAAGTAAATCCTTGAATGCGGAAATCAATTCGCACAAACTTAACACCACCGGCTTTTATATATGAATGTGAGGTTGAATAGGAAATTGGAAATAGACGAAGGACAATGTAGGCTGGCTATCTAGGAAAAGGGCCGAAAGAATTTCTGAAGATTTTGCTCGATTAAAGAAGAGGGTGAACAGGACCGTTGGGATGGTGAAAATGATAGACGCGAAAAACCGAGCACGGCATTCATATCCTACGACACGTATATCCACTTAACGGTTGACTGACCGGTGGTAGGGGATAGATCGAATTGCCTTTACGCGAATCTGAATCGTCCGCTGGGGGAAAAAACATACCGAGACAGCGAGCTGATTTTTGGATTGATCCGCTGAGGGATGAGAGATATGATTTCACGGAAAGAAAAAAAAAATCAGTGTCGATGCCGGGAAAGATGAACCTCGCTATGAAACGTGGATAATGAAATTCAAAAAATCCATTTACATCTCTAATATAATCATCCAAATATTAATTTACTTGACCGTATGTCCAGGGTCACAAAAACCATCATCATCACAAGAATTAATAATGGCACACGAATTATCTCCCTTTATAGTCGCTCTTTATCTATTAAAACTCTTTAAATCCATTTCATCACCAAAAATAAAATAAACATGGCTGTTTGTTTACGGTTTCAAATTAGCTATTTTTTACATAGACATAACCATTTATCAAAGCCCAGAGGCCACTCGAGGATAAGGGTTAAGAGTGTACAGTAGTCAATTGTTAATTAGTAATGGAATGGAATGGAATTTTATAATAAAAAAAAAAGTCATATGGAGAGGGGGCTAATTTTTTTTGTTATAGTTTTTTTTAAATAAAAAAATGTGCAAGTGAATTCACATCTGTCCCTTTATAATTTTACAAAAATATTCTAAAAACAAAACAACGTGTTGCGCGTTGAATTTTTATTGAAAAATATGTAACATTTTTTAAAATCAATCTTTTTAACTTTAGAAGATTAAAAAAAGAATTGCTAAAAATTCTGTTGGATTCTTCGTTATTTGTTTTATTCTATTTTTTATTCATTTAATTTATAAAATGTTTAAAAAGAAAATTCAACTGCCGTGGAACTTCCACGGGTCTTGCTAGTTTAGATTCATACCCAATACAACACGGGTAAAATTAATTACTCTGATAGAACAATTTCGAACCACTGTCATGTGACTTTACAATAATTAACATCAAGATATAATGATACAAAAAAAACAAAAAACAAACAACAACTCATGTCTAGAATCCTTATTTCAATACATTAAATGACTTTTATTCTGGAAATTGTATTGCTGCTAATGATTGTATTACTGATGACCTATGAATTAGGTATTAATGTAATGTAATCGCGGGTTGCGGCATTTAAATACGTACGCGTATTGACGACTCACGTGCCGAGTTAATATTTTATCAGCATTTAAACTGTGGACATGACGTCACGGAACAAAATGAAAGATAAAGACATCAAGATTGCAGGAAAAAGAAGAAAAAGAAATGAAAAAACGCGTAGCGAGTTGGAACATACGATTGACAAGAATGCGAGCCTCCTTCTACTATCCCTTCGAAAGCTAGCCGACCCACTGTGAGTCTAGAAAGAATTGCTGCAGCTCAGCAGAGTGCAGTGACTGCTATCTGACCAAGAAAGGGAA
This sequence comes from Euprymna scolopes, assembly GCF_053919585.1. NCBI lineage: Eukaryota > Metazoa > Mollusca > Cephalopoda > Sepiida > Sepiolidae > Euprymna > Euprymna scolopes. The sequence continues at coordinate 33,946,936 of NC_136517.1, read as the reverse complement.
CGAAGGAGCGAATCTACTGCGTCGTGTTATGAATGCGTGTCGGCGACTTGCGTACGAAATAAATAACATTTTTTTATGTCATTTGAAAAACGTTCGTGTCAAAGTTATCTTTTTTTGCGAGTTTCTACATATGACTGTTCGTCCATCTTTAAATGTAATACATACGTTACATTAGAAAAGAAACCAGACTTCAGGAAATCTTGCTTGATTGACAGAGTTCAAAATAGATTTCGTAGCCTAGTGGGTGATACCATTTTCCCTTCCCTAAAACCCTTTTCCCCCATAAAAGAGACGTTACGAAGCGGTCTCTGCTTTAACGTTATTTTCATGGCAAATGCTCGTCTGAGCTCCAATCTATGTACCCCTTCACTAAACTTTCACGAAAAACACTCGTCTAGTTGAAACTACTGTCAATAATCTCTTTATCTGTGGCTAAACCTAAACTGTTGTGTAACAGGGGGTCATATTGAAAGATGACGCGGAGTTCATATTGGGGCACATATATAACGGAACCTATATTGGGGACTTATAACGAGTTGATGTAATACAGACATAACGATAGTGATGATGAGGTAGAAAAGACATATATATATATATATATATATATATATATATATATATATATTAGAGTTCTTTTAACACATATTAGAGGAGAGGGTGATATGATGCACACTTCTTAACACAGAGGAGGGGAGATACATAATCTTTGAAGGGTTACACAGTGTTCATTATAAGATAATAAACACATTACCTTTTTCGTGATGAAGGATGACACAAGACCACAGTTACAAAACACAATGATGATCGCTTTATTAATCTGATCGGCCAGTCGATGACGTCAGGAATTAAAATTTGGATCTACATAGTCTAAATGTTCTCTCTTCGCTTCCAAGGGATCATCTGACCAACTGACTGACTCTCAACTCTCCGACTCTCGACTCTCAATTCAACTGCCCGACTGGCTCTCTTGCTTACTTACTAAAATCCGAACCCATAATATGGAGAAATGTCCTTTGTCTATGACGTCAGAAGTGTGTTTTTCAAACGTGACCAATTTCACGTGACTTTACACATGTTTGTCCAACACACTTTGGACAAACAAAAGAATCCTCAGTTCTAATCTAATCCATTTTAAACAATATAATTTAATTTGCATTGTTCATTCTTTTGCTGACATATATAATATTCAGATTTTTAAAAGAATGAACGATGAACTTCATTTCTAACATTCCATTTCTTAACTTTTCCTACAGGGTTCGATTCTAGGCTTATCCTAATCTCAGTTTTACTAATCTAATATTCTTCTATTTACATGGAAAGAGGACATCACTTTTCCATGTAACTAAACGTCGATTTCATGAGCAAAACCTCTGGGGAACACTCTTCCGTTTGCCCGTTTTTCAGCTGACTACAATTTGGTAGTCTTTAAACCCAACGTAAAAAAATTCTTGATAAACCGTCCCCCTAAGTAATGCAATTTACCAAATTTCCACTACTGACGATTACTACGATATTATTCCACTGACTGCTATATATTCAATAACCCTTTCCTCGAGTGGCCTCCGGGCCTTGATAAATGGTGATTACTATGTAAAAAAAATTGTTGTCTAAATGGATAAAATTCAATGTAGATAACGTGTATAGGAAGTTTCGAATAAAAAGTTGTTCTTTACAAAAGCATTTAAAATATTCTAAAAAAAAAAAAAAATGAAATGTTCGCAGTATTCATTAATTCAATTTTCACTCACAAAAACGGAGGCATTCCACCATCTTTTTACTCTTTTTATATACGCTTAAATATGATATTTTAATTCCTGCAGATTACGCATTTATTATTATAGACACAAATCAATTAAAATTAATATAGCTCACAGTACAATTTAATGCATAGTAGATATGTTTAAATCATAATCACTGGTTTATATATATATATATATATATATATATATATATATATATATATATATATGTATATATATACTAGCATTTAGCCCAGCATTGCTGGGTGTTTGGGGGTGTATGTTGAGCAAAAAAAAAAAAAAAGAAAGCAGTCAATTTATTTATAAATTTGACCCCTATTATGTTCCATTAACATTTATTGTTTTGGGCTCAAATTAAGTTATTAAATTGGATGCATGTCCAAGGAACCTATATCATAAATTGCCAGTGTTTGCCCCCAAAATTGTCAGAGGAGTTTGGTAGAGTTCTCAAAGATTAAATCGTTGAACTTTGACCCCTTAACGACCAAATTTCTATCCGAAAACCGATCAGGAAGATTTTCCCAAATCTCAGTACCCTGTATATCAACTTTCGAGTCTGTAGACTTAACATTAACAGAGATATTGCGTAGGAAATGTACACACACAGACAGACGCACAGACACACAGATACACAGACACGTTCACTTTTATATATATATATATGTATATATATATATATATGTATATATATGTATGTATATATATGTGTATATATATATATTTTTTTTTAATTACATTTTCACCCCAAACAAGGCACATTGCCACTTTAATGTAGGGGGCTACTATCAGGGGAAACATCTACTGGGGTACTATGTAGGGATTAGGGCAGCGAGATGTTGGTATATATATATATATATATATATATATATATATATATATATATATATACGAGCAAACAGTTAATAAAACATGTTAAAAACACTTTGAAATGAGTTAAAAACATATATAATCTGAAAAGGAAACACTAGATAAGTGGATAGTCCTTAATCCACGGAGTTTCGCAGAAATATTTTCCTTCTCATCAGAACGTAGGAATTAGCAAAATGCGGGATCGGATTTTGCATGCATCCTCTCCCCTTAAATAATTTTTATTTTATTTTATTTTTTATTTTTTATTTATTTATTTTTGTTAATTTATCATTTATTTTCTATTTATTTATTTATTTATTTATTTTCCATTTAGTGTCTTCTAACAACTCTTACTGACCTTTTTTAAGTGATGACCTGTACATTTCAGTTGACCTATATTATTTTGCCCTATATATTTTTTCGCGCCTTTAACATTTCCTGTCTGGGTCATTTTGACATTTGTTTCTCTATTTAATATTTAACTCTATCACCATTTTTTTCTCTCCTCTTTTTCTTCCTTGATCTTTCTTATTTATATTTATATCTCGGCAGTAGAGTGAAAAGCAGATCTTATTTTTCTTTTATTAATATTATTGGAATTTTTTTCCTTTTTACTTTGTACACATTTTTGTGAATTTTTCCATGGATTTCTACCTTTGGATTATTATGGACCATCTTCTTCCAATTTCGGGGTTTCCTTGGATTTTACTTGTGCAAATGGAAATTCAATTAACATTCTTAGAGTTATATATTTGGATTTTACCGTCACCGGATTATTTATCTTCCACCAGACCATCCATTCATGTGTAATCACCTTTTTCTTCGCCATATCCCCTCTGCTTCACTTTTTTTTTGTTTTCAAGTAAGATCTTTGACTTACTTATTGCTTCATCAAATACTTTTGCATGCAAAATCCGATCCCGCATTTTGCTAATTCCTACCCTCTGATGAGAAGGAAAGTATTTCTTTGATATTCTGTGGATTAAGGACTATCCACTTATCTAGTGTTTCCTTTTCAAATTAAATATGTTTTTAACTCATTTCAAAGTGTTTTTTTAACATGTTTTATTAACTGTTTGCTCGTATTATAATCTCTATCTCCTATTAGGTTTTATCGAGCTTTTACATCTCGCTGAGATAACTTTATAAATATTAATTCTTTAATATTTATAATATACTTCAGTTTTATCATCTTGGATCATTTTGGTAAATTTAATTGTAATTTTTTATTTTTTATTTTATATATATATATATATATATATATATATATATATATATATATATATATATATATATATATATGAGATTTTGCATGTGCAATGATTTATATCACTACGGATTATATGGCAAATTACAACTCTGAACTAATTGTGGTTTCTGTTTTACAGGAGACTTTTGATGAAATGAAAGAAACTTATGGTGACAATGCCCCATCATATGACCTTGTAAAACGCTGGCATCGTGAATTCAAACATGGCCGGAAGTCTGTAGAAACAGCTCCCAGAACTGGTCGCCCCCCCCACTTCTGCCATTTATGAGGCATCTGTCCGTCAAGTTGTGGCTGCCATTTTGGAAGATCGGCGCATTACTATTCACCAAATAACCCAAGATGTCAAGATTAGTACCATTCATGACCATTTGCATATGCATAAAGTGTCTGCCAGATAGATTCCCAGGCTCCTCACACAATTTCAGAAGCGAGAACGCGTCGAGTGCTTGGGGATGAATATAGAGATGTGCCAAGGAGATGAGTCAAAGTTTTTCAAAAGATTGATTACACAGGATGAAACCTGGATCAGTCAATGCAGTGGAAGCACTTGGACTGACCACCTCCAAAAAAGGCAAGAGTGCAGCCCTCCGCTGGCGAGGTCATGCTCACAGTCGTCTGGGATCAGGACGAAGTAGTGATGACAGATTTCCTGGCAAAGGGTACCACAACTACAGGAGCCTATTATGCTTCACTTTTGAGGAAATTAAAGGAAGCTATCAAAATCAAGAGGCGGGGCAAGATCAGCAAAGGTACCTTCCTCCTGCAGGACAACGCTGTGGTCCACAACTCGCATGTCGGCAGATCAGAAGCACGGGCGTGTGGTTATGAAATCCTCACCCATCCTCCCTACTCTCCTGATCTTGCACCATCTGACTTTCACCTCTTCTCAGCCATAAAGTTGTTTTTGAAATGAAAAGCGTTTCCCAGATGATGCAGCCTTGATTTCTGAAGTCACGTCGTGGTTGGAGGACCAACCTGGGGTGTTCTACAAAAGCGGTCTCCAGAGCTGCATCAAACGATGGGAGAAATGCATAACTCTGGGTAGTTCCTACGTAGAGAAAGACTAATAACTGTGCCAAATTTCGTTGCTCTACTACTATGGGAAGTGGTCATCAGCTGCTTACCATATAGCTGTTTCGGAGATTTAAAAACAGGACAGCTGTTAAAGACATAGCTCTCCAGTTGATAATACCACTTCCCCAATAAAAATATGTAAAATAATACGGTTATTGATATATGAAAAGAAAATAGATAAATAATATAAAATAAGAAATAAAAAGATAAACTATTAATAATTAAGTTTAGGACTACAAGATCAATTCCCCGAAATGTTATATATATATATATATATATATATATATATATATATATATATATATATATATATATATATATATACATATATATGTATATACATAAATATATATACATATATATGTATATATATACATATATATGTATATACATATATATGTATATATATATATATATGTGTGTGGGGCAAACTGTTGAGTTTCGGGTTTTTCCTTTTTCTATTTATAAACACACACACACACACACACACACACACACACACACACACACACACACACACACACACACACACACACACACACATATATATATATATATATATATATGAGAGCAAGTAGTTAATAAAACATGTTAAAACACTTAGAAAAAGAGTTAATTCATATTTAATTTCAAAAAGGAAACACTAAATAAGTGGATAGTCCTTAATCCGCGGAGTTTCGAAGAAATACTTTCCTTCTCATCAGAGTGTAGGATTTAGCAAAATGCGGGATCGAACAAAAGTATTTAATGAAACTACAAGTAAGTCATAGATCTTACTTGGTAAAAAATACTGAAGCAGAGGCAATAGGGTGAAGAAAAAAAGTGATTTCACGTGAATGGATAGTCTGGTGAAGGGTAAAGTATCCAATGACGGTAAAATCCAAAAATGCAGAATCCAAGAAAATTGGTTAATTGGTTATATATATATATATATATATATATATATATATATATATATGCATATATATATTCCAACCTACTATTGTTGATTAACTTCACGGCTGCAGATTATATCAGCTCCCTACTTGGCTTCATTCACTTCCCTTTAAATGCTAATTGCTGATGTTGACTTTGTTGACTCGGTTCGCATTTCTCGGCCAACAGGAATTATCACATTTTACACTGATTACATAAGCATCAAATACTAATGTATGTAAGTATAAACATTAATGATATTTATCGAAACATATTATGTAATACCTGGATCGGCCACGCTTTACTGTAGGCCTGTGTCGTAAACGCAAGTATTAGAACACACACACACACACACACACACACACACACACACACACACACACACGATTGTAATAACTTTTAAATACCATTCTAAAAAAATAGCACGGTAACATAAGAGCATAAGCAACATATTTACTAATAACATTAAAGATGTATTGAATATAAAATATGAAAAATTGTAGCCTAGTGTACGCACACACGCCCGCACACACGTTCCCAAAAAACACGACTGTAATAACTTGTTAATACGATTAGATAAAAAACACCACGTTAACGTAAGTGCATTAGAAAAGTTTTCATTATTAACATGGACGATAAACCAAATGAAATATAAAAAGAAATTTGTACTTGATGAGAAATAAAAAGCCTGTAAAACATGTCTGTTAGTGACGCCATGTTTTAATGTAAGTAAGGGTTCGTTTAATTAGTGAGATTGAATTACGGAATTTGAAAATTTTCAGTGCTTGTCCAATCAGAATGGACGGATTTCTGATTCGGAAAAAAGAAATCTTATGTATATGTGCTTATTATCCAGTTACTATGGGTGTAGCGATATTATCTGTAGAAAGTGTAGATTTTCTCCCGGTGTTGACTGGTGGTGATAGATGAACTTAATATCTAGAGAGAAAAATAGAAACTCTTTCCTTTAAAGATGTTGCCATTGTAATAGTTTTGCTCCTAGGATGCAATGTAGCATTTTATTATAACGATTAAATGCGCTTAAAAATGGCGTTCTTAAGTTATATAAAATAGTGGTTAATAGTCTAGACATATTAAATTTGTATGTGGTACTTTGGCCCAGAGAGGAATTCCTTCAATCATTTTATTATATAGGAGATATACATATATTGAACGTTTTTCTATCTCCTTCCCTTTCTTTCTTCACTTTCTCATCCATCTTCCCCATCTCTTCCTTTCTTCTGTTCATATTTGCTCTTCTTTAATGATCCCCATTATTTCATAGTGGCCCAATTTTATTTTACTATTACCTACATATATACTGCCTATTCGATTTACTCATATATTGTAACTACTTTTAATATTTCTTAATTATTTTTTGCGATATCATCTCATTCTGTCATGTTCATTTCATATCTACATTTTATCAAGCAAGTTTTTATGTATATTTGGTGTTTGTATAATTCTGGCTTTTCTCTTCTGATGAGAAGTATTTAGCTTTTCTTCTTAATTTCTCCCTTTTACTTTTCGATGATATAATAAAGCTATATATAACTTTTATTCCTCATCTATTATTTAATATATATATATATATATATATATATGTTTGCTCCTCTTAAGAGTGTTCAGATTTTTTTTTCATAGTATAAATGTTTGCTTTATTAAATAATATCAAAGTCATAACAGTTGTATATGTATATATATATATATATATATATATATATATATATATATATATATATATATATATAGAGAGAGAGAGAGAGAGAGAGAGAGAAAGAGTGTCAGGAGGTGATGAAAAACATCCAATAAAATACTCGATCGTGGATGTGAGAGCTATATATATATACAGGGTGACCCCCCCCCCAAAAAAAAATGACGGGCCTCAACTCTAATTAGGCCCCATTTCGTAGTGTTTTGTCCGAATGAAATGACACTAGTTTATTATATTCAAAACATCACACAAAAACACTAGGGTCTTTGGCCTTTTTTTCTCCGTTGACTGTAAAATGCTCAGAAAAACAATTGAATATCCTCTTTTTTGGTCACCCTATATATATATATATATATATATATATATATATATATATATATATATATATATATATATATATATATTTCGACAGCATTTTTTCTCTCATGCATGTTTCTTTAAACAGCTGGGATAATTCCTGTTTGTTTATCTTGCCGTCTTTTTTTTTTTTTCAATTTCGCGGGCCAATGTTTGAGTGTAAAAAGAAATTTGCCATAATTGCGAACAATATGAGGGAGAGGGAACAATAAAGTGTTTTTAACGAATTAAAACGATTTTAATCATCATTTTTTTTTTCAATAAATTCACCAAACGCAATTTTTAATTAATTATTTGCCCTAAGACTACACACGGAAGTCGAAAAAGTTCGCGACTATGGCAAATTTTCGTTTACACTCAAACAGAACGTTTAAACATTGGTCCGCCTAATGAGAAAAAAAAAACGGATCGCACGAGAAACAGGAATCATCTCTGCTATTCAATGAAACATGCCTATCTATCTATCTATCTTTCTTTCTTTCTTTATATATATATATATATATATATATATATATATATATATATATATTTCCTTATTACTCTATCTATCTATCTCTATCTTTCTCTCTCTCTCTCTCTCTTTCTGTCTCTCTTTCTCTCTCTCTATATATATATGTATATATATAGAGAGAGAAAGATAGAGATAGATAGATAGATAGATAGATAAATAGGGAAAGAGATGAAGAGTGAGAAGGAAACTGACCATTTGGAATTAGAGCTTATGTGCGCAATAAGTTAGCGAGCATCATGATGGACGAACTCTATTAATGCGTCAACATCAATTTATCGATGACTTAAGACAAAGTTAGAAAAGAACGAAAAAAACGCGTGACATTTAAAAATGATAGTAAAAGGTCTAGTGAGCAACGTTTTGTAGATAAAATCAGTTAATAATAATGATTTCAACTCAAAGACGAAAATCATTGATAACAGGTCAGACCATAGCTTTTATTAATCAAAATCAAACAATAATTTCCAAGATTTCAAGAAGACAAGAGAGATTAACAAAGAAGCATACGGACATAAAATAATAATGTTCATATAATAGGAAAAAAAATCCAACAAGAGGAATGCGTGTTTGAATAGTGGTGGCCGGACGATAATGTGGACGGAACATTTATTCTACGGACACCGTAATACCGTAATGTGACAGTTGACGATAAACTCGGATTTAGTGAAGAGCGACGATATATTTTTGTCCAATTAGCGTGAAGATAAATCTGAATTTAATGAGACAAAGAAAGGAAGGCAAAGTTGTTTTGTCAGACACGATAGTTCCAATATGGCGTTTGTTCCTGACTCAGTACACATCCAAGATGGATAATTCAGTCTAGGTTGCTGGTAGATGTTTTGCTACTTCTAAAGAAAGGGATCCATATCGGCCTGAATGTTACCGATTACTATTAAAGATTCAGACCGGAAATGGTCAAACCGTGACGAACATCAATAATTAGTAGCAATCCATATATATATATATATATATATATATATATATATAAGCGAAAATGTATGTATGTATATGTATGTGTTCGCTTTTTGTGTATGTCTACAAAAGGCTTTTTAGGCCGTCATTCTCGGTTGGCTCGCTCCTTCTTAAAACTTTTTATATGCTGTCTAAATAATAATATCTACGACTAAGGAACTCGGGTCGCAGCTATCTTTAATTTACCCGACTTTTACAAACTATTTTCGAGATATTTTTTGATCGCCGCGTAGCGGAGAAAACCGAAACTGGCTTCCAGCGCAAAACTAGGTAAAAAATCACGCGACTTAACGTTCTCGCACCTGTTATTTTCGCTTTATAAACGTCAACTTAACACGCTTACCAATTCATCTACTCCCGTGGTCGAGATGGTTATGTCGCAGGGTTTTTTTCCATTTCCTTTCCACCTCCGCGTCAAAGGTTCGGAGTTCAAGTCTACCTTTCTACTAAAACTTTTTTTTCGTTTACACCTCCACCCGGCAAACGTTTTTTTTTTAACAGGGTTGTTTTGATCTACCTCCCCTCCCCCAACACACACGCACACCACAAACCACCCGGGGAACGCCGGGTATCCCCGGCTAGTATATACATAAAAGGGCAAAATAGGCGCTAGCGTTTGTGAATGTCAACGAAAGGCTTTTTGGGTGAGCTTCTCGCGTCAGTTTTCTAGCGAGAAGTTTTCGCACACTTCCCAGATCATAATATTTTGGATTTGCAAACGGACATCGTCTCTATCTTTTTTTTTTTTATCGATTTAAACAAAATTCATACCGTGCCGTGGTTTCGGGTGTTTGGCTTTTTCGTAGAAAGCGAAACTATTTAAACGCAAACGATAGCTCGACGGCCTGGTAACCGGCATTGCACCAAACACACCGCCAAATAGTTCTCGGTCAATAGAGGGGGAAAACTTTCTATACTGAGAAAATTTCATTTTTAAGCAAATAGTGTCACATTTTGTTATCCTGGGAAAACAAATAAATACCGACAGAAAGCCCAAGTTTACATGGCTCCCGGCCAGTTTTAGAAGAAGCGCTCACTTCTGCGCATGCGTGGCGACTCCTATGATTCTTAACGTAATTACCTCTTCGTTGAATTCAGTATCCTCTTTGGTTTAATGATTAGCGTGGAAAATTAATTACCCACCTCTCTCTATATCTTTCTTTTTAGATTTTAACCACGCAGAAGCCATTCTTAACATCGCTTCGTCCTTGTGCCAATATCCTCCACCCGGGCAACGCCGGGTACCCCGGCTAGTAGCAAATAAAACATTTAAAAAATTTTCCAACTAAAGTTTTAGATCAGTTCCCTACTCATATATGTTAAGAATAGGTTTCAAATTTTTCTTCAAACATTAAGAGAATCATTTTATTTTATAATATGCCGGTCGTAAAATATACTCAAATATATTTTAATTCGTGCAGATTTCGTATTTATTATTACAGAGCTAATTCTCTATTATATATATATATATATATATATATATATATATATATATACTAGCAAAAGTACCCGTCGTTAACTGGGTTCAAAAACAGCTTACAGAAAATGGACTCTGATTTATGAAAGTATGATAGGTTATGAAAAGGAAGGGTTGTAAAGAGATAGCTTCACATTTCGGGGTATCAAAATCAAAGCAAAATATGATGAAAGTA